>NW_028270144.1:38457447-38816947 GCF_037043375.1 Chiloscyllium plagiosum
GATCCTAAACAAATATCTTGCATCAGTATTTACTGTGGAGAAAGACATGGACATTAGGGAACTTGAGGAAATAAATAGTGATGGATGTAGGTTTGCTCGCTGAATTGCAAGGTTCATTTCTAGACGTTTAGTCACCCTACTAAGTAACATCTTCAGTGGGCCTCCAGGTGAAGCACTGCTGATAATTCCTGTTTTCTATTTATATGTTTGGGTTTCTTTGCGTTGGTGATATAATCTACTGTGGTGATGTCATTTCCAGTGGTGATGTCATTTCCTGTTCTTTTTCTCAAGGGTGGTAGATGGGGTCTAACTCAATGTGTTTGTTGATAGAATTCTGGATGGAATGCCATGCTTCTAGGAATTCTTGTGCATGTCTCTGTTTGACTTGTCCCAGAATGGATGTGTTGTCCCAATTGAATTGGTGTTCTTCCTTATCTGCATGGAAGGATACTAGTGAGAGAGGGTCATGTCGTTTTGTGGCTAGTTGATTAATATCCTTACATATAGATAAGGAAGGACACCACTTTGGCTGGGACAACACATCCCACATCCCACCTAGGACAAGCCAAACAGAGACACGCACGAGAATTCCTAGAAGCATGGCATTCCAACCAGAACTCTATCAACAAGCACATCGAGTTAGACCATCTACCACCCCTGAGAAAAAGAACAGGAAATGACATCACCACTGGAAATGACATCACCACAGTAGATGATATCACCAACCCAAAGAAACCCAAACATACTCCAACAGACAACCAATTTTTCAATGTATAATTTCAGTTACATCACACTACAAATTTTTGCTTAAATTCTGTGTTACGATCAAGCCCTCCACTATCACCTGATGAAGGAGTGTCGCTCCGAAAGCTAGTGTGCTTCCAATTAAACCTGTTGGACTATAACCTGGTGCTGTGTGATTTTTAACTCATCACAGGTAGACAGGGTGTTGAAGAAGGCGTTTTATACACTTGCCTTCGTTGGTCAGAGGACTGAGTACAGAAGTTGGGATGTCATGTTATGGCTGTACAAGACATTGGTAATACCACATTTGGAGTACTGCATATAATTCTGATTGCCCTACTTTGGGAAGGATGCTATTAAACTGGAAAGGGTGCAAAAATTATTTACAAGGATGTTACCAAAACAGAAGGGTTTAAGTTATAAGGAAGGGCTGGATAGGCTGAGGCTTTTTGTCCTGGAGTGTAGGAGACTGAGTGGTAACCTTATAGTCATTTATAAAATCATAAAGTGTACAGGTAGATGAATAGCCAAGATATTTTCCCCAGGAGGTAGGGAAGTTCAAAACTAGAGGGCATAGGTTTAAGGTGAGAGTGGAAATATTTAAAAGTGACCTGAAGGGCAACTTATTCACACAGAGGTTAGTGCCTGTAGGGGTGTATCGTACATGCTTATACCAAATGGCCAATATCTGCTCACACAAAATGGCCAAAAAACAAGACAGGGCAGGGCAACCTGTCCCAGCATTACAATATTAAATGGCTGGGAAGGGATAACTTGAACAAACAGCATGTTCTAGACAGTTTTGCCTACAAAAAACAGACAAGTGACTAATCCCAGCTTAATAAATGAAAGACTAATTGCCCCAGTAAATGAATAAACACCAGGTGCAAGCCTATTAATTCTCTATGCAGCACCAGAACAACAGCTAATACTACTTTATTGTAATTAGTTTTTAGGAATACTTCAGGATGTTAAAAAATAGGTCCTAGTTAAAGATTCATCAGAGAATCATAGGGATAGTTTTCAACATAATGATAGATACATATAACTAAGTTAAAATTAGCTGTCTTTTGTATTTTTATATCTAAAGTTAGGATACTTGGAAATGCAGGAGGTATAACTGAAATTTGGTAAAGGCAGCATATAGAATACAGTGAATAACAGAGTTTAAGCTGTCCTTAGAGATAAGCCAGCCTGAGACAGACCCAAAGGAGTATAGCTAGTAACTTTGGAATTTGAATGAATAGGATATACAGGAAGATCGCAAGGCCTAATGATTATAATGTCTGTTAAACAACATGAGATCATGGGAACCTGGGGCTGCCAGTAGGAATGCCCATCATTGATTAGGTGTCTCATAGTATTGGGGGAAAAGGATAAAGTGAACTCATTGTCATTGCAACTCAAAATGTAAAATAATACTGCTTTTTACTGTAAAATTAGTGTGTCATTGATTTCCCTTCTGATCTGAGCGAAAGGAGTTTGACAAAATAAACAGAAAAGGATGCTTTTCATCTGGTTTAATCTGGAATAAGAGGTTGTAGCTTTAGGATAAGGAGTAGTAGGTTTAGTACACAGATGACGACGAATTACCTCTCTCAAAGGGTCGTGAATCTGTGGAATTCTCTTCTCCCAACTGCGACATTGAGTAAATTCAAAGAGGAGATAGACAGATTTTTAATTAGTAGTGCATTGAAGAGTTATGGAGAGCAGGCAGGAAAGTGGAATTGAGCTGAAATGAGACCAGCAATGATCTAATAAGTGGTGGAGCAGGCTCAACGTGCTGAATGGCTACTCGTGCTTGTATTTCTTATGTTCTAAAGCCACGGCTCAATATTAACACTTGCAGAGTCTTTCACTTTTTCAAAACAATAGCAATGTAAGAAATCACATTTTAAAAGAGAATCTATTATTTTATATCCATTATAAGTAGTGTTACCTAATCTTGTATGAATCCAAATAATTATTGCAATCTCAGAGTCTGAGTGTCCTCATTTGTGATGAGAGCCCACGCCAGTTCCATCTATTCCCGGGCTTTCATAGATATCAAAGGAAGAATGAAAGTGAAGGCTTCAGCAAGAGTAGGGGTGGCCTCTTAGCATCAGGGTCCCAGGTTCGATTCCAGCCTCGGTCCTTAGTGTTAGGTGCATTAGTCAGAGGGAAGTGGGTCTGGGTGGGTTACCCTTCAGAAGGTTGGTGTGGACTGGTTGGGCTGAAGAGCCTGTTTCCACGCTGTAGGGAATCATAATAAAATGGCAGTGATATAAACGTATGTATTTATTCCTTAATGAAGACAGGGAAAGGTTTCTTCTGTGTGCTAATGGCTCAGGTAACTGAATATGTTTGTCTTTCATTACACCGAATACATGGAGAAATTCTTTTCCTTATGCTTTATGTGTATCTGGATCAAAGATATTTTCACTAACTCAAGCTTTGTTTTCTGCAGCATTAGGAACCAAAAACATCAGTCAATATCCAATTGAAAATTAAAATATTTTTTAAAATGCAGTGGATTAGATTTGGAGTCAAGCAGACAGAAGGTTTAGACAATCTGATTGTCTAAAGCAATAGTGGCATACACATGGAAAACACTAAGTAATATTAAAAGGCCTTTATCTTGTTGTTCATGGAAAAATCTTGGTATAACCACAGATATACTGGTATTTTGACTGTCCATCATAATGTTTTAATGAAAACAAGCAAAGTTATATTTCTCAGAAATGAGCCACCATTAAGTTTATAGCACTAGATTTAATTTTGATTTCATTTAATTTTGATTTAATTTTCACATGTACTCAAGTTCAAAACTACAGGAGTGTAGTTGAAAAATGTATAATGTCGCGACACAAGGCACATTCTTAGGTACAAGAACTGAGATCCAGAATCTTAAGAACAAGATAGAAAGAAAGAACAAAGTTAAAAGTTAAACATTATAGTGATTATAGCATATTGTAAACCATACAAAATAAGGTTAAAAGTTATACATTGCAGACCTTTCTAGTTTTAAGTTGAAAATAAAGAATTAAAGATGAACGTTCAAACATTACAGATTCTTTTAAGTGCTTAGTCATGGTGGGATCACACTTTGAGGAATCCCCTCGAGACCAAAGACCACTCTGAGGCCTTGCCAGGCTGAGACACTGCCATGTACCACTGAAAGAACTCAATCATTATAATCCTTACAGAAAGGGTCTTTGAGAAGTATTTTTTGTGTTGTAGTTGAAAAATACTTTTATTTCAGAAAAGCCTTTGACAATATTGGGGTACAGAATCCCTTTGTCAAATAAAATGCTGATTTTGTGTCTGAGTTTACTCAAGTTATAAGTTTTTGCATGCTATTGACTCATATGCAGTTGCAGAATCTTAGTGGTTTATTCACCACCATGTGGAGCTCCAACACTACAATTCAGCTCAGCATGTCTGGTATCAGTTGGAAGAAAAAAGATAAAGAAGCATCCAACTCAAAACGTTTACTCTGCTTTCTTCCCACATATGCTGCCAAGCCTGTGGAGTCTCGCCAGTCATTTCTGTTTCTGTTTCATATATCCACCATCCACAGATTTGTAATTTTATTTTAATACTACAATTCAGCTGCTCTGTGATATATTTAATGGAAATCAGAGATACAACTCAATGAAAATTCAGTGGAAAATGAACTATTAAACTTTTTTTTTTCCAGAGGTTTAGCTGTGGTTCTGACTTAATTCTCTTATTCTACCTTTTTAATGATCTGCTATGTGACATCAGTATCTTCAATTTTCTGTCATTTCTACCAGTTTTCATATGGTGTTTATCATATTGCTTACTTTAACTATGTTTTATCTGTATAAATGAAAACACGTGGATTGAAATAGTAGAGACATATTACAAATAACTCCAGATGTTTTCAGTAATTACACATGATGCGAGTTTGTTTCTTGCAACCACAGACTCAAGGGCTGAGACCATGTATTTTATCAATGTCACTTTAAGGTCGATGATGGATCTCAATTTAAGCCAGACTTTCTGATCAATTTGGTTCAGGCTTGGTTATTTAACATTCCGGTATATTGATTTCAACTGGTAATAGTGATAATTTTCTATCTAAGTAGGAAGAACATACTTAGATCAAAAAGGGAGAAAACATAAATTTTCATTTGGACAGTGCCAATTCATACTTATTGCTGATGAACTTCTGAGACATAATCAATCATCCTGGAGCTTTGGAAACTCTGTACGAAAACCTGATCTTCAATGAACATTGTGGAAGACCCCACCTTGAGGGCAAATCTCCTGCAGAATCTGAGAAGTATGTTTTGTTGTAAGATGTATTTATGGAGCAGATTGAAACATAAAGGTTTTATAGCTGCAGTTAAAGCCAATTAGTCTGATATCTATTATCATGACAAATAATAGTGTTGATCACATAAAGACAATGAGGCTTAACAACAGATGACTGAATATCTGTTGCCGGAAGTACAACATTATGGAGATGTCCATTTTCCTTACAATGGAATGAAGGTAGAGAGGATAGCAAGAGATAACAAAGGCTAGCGTCAACACTCAGGACTGTGTCAATGCCATTATACAATACTAACTTGTCAAAATGACAACAAGAAGAAGAATGACTGATCTATCCAGCATGTCCAAACAATTATTATGACTTATGATTCGTACACTCACTACATCTGACTGAATTTATGACCTTAACAAGTGGACATGAATTAATTTCTACATACTTTACATATACAGTTCTTGGTTTTTGAAGTATCATTTCTGTGTCAACTCTCCAAGTTAGCATTTCACTTAATGCCATTCTTCTGCCTTCACCCCATAAGCCTGCATATTCCATCTTTATTAATAACCATTTATTCCCTAATGAATGTCTATACTGAATCAGCTTCCAATACACTCTCAGGCAGTGCATCGCGAACCCTAACGACTTGCTGTCAGAAAAAATTAGTGAAATGCGCTGGAGATGTGAAGTAAAGCAAAAAAAAAAATTTGCTAATGATTAAGCTTAAAGAAAGTGTTAGTGCATTGGCAATTATGGAACAAGATCCGAAATGGGCAGACAAAAGACAGATAATTTTGGAGGAGGGAAAATGTAGTTATATTTATTTAGTGGGTCAACTCAGGTAACTGATAAGTAAATACAGGAATGAAACCTTGAGATTGAAAGAGGAAGATGGGAAGTGAGGAATATTGCTACCAGAAATACAATTGGCAGGCTGGTTAAACAAATTGAACAAGCCAATGCAAATCAAAATTCTACAGAATTAATCTAGAATTCGAAGCAGTGTTATTAACCATGGCCAAACTTGATAGTCATAGTTCTTCAATCTTGGACTTGCTTCACTGAATGTGAAAGCATTAACTGTTTGTAAGTGAAAACATGAAGTGAACTTCTAGCAATTAGGGCATGTTGTCCAGTCACTGCAAGTCCAATGGATATGTGTTTGGATCCATCATTCAGACCAGCATGTATTTTTTTGTTGTTATAGTCACCATTGTTGGCTATTCCCATCCTTCTGTCATGTACGCAGATATGTATGTCTGTAATTGTTGTGAGGCCTCACTTCACTGTGAGACAGTTGTATTTCTGAATCGTGAAGATTGTTCATATCAACAGATTTGATCATATAGCATGCCTTCAACGATCCACTGTCATTGGTAAGCACCAGTTTGTGGCAGAGTAGCTGGAATTAGAGGAGTTTGAACTCAAATTTGTGCCCTGTGAAACAAAGACACACCAATATTGAAATCAGGTGCAAGAATAAAATCCTCACTTTCAGAACATACCTGGTCAGGGAGATTAATTACCTCTTTAGTGGTACCATTAGTTATGTTGTTAAACAATTTCTACTTAAATGCACTTACAGTGCTGATATGTTTATGGTGTTTATGAATACTGTCTATCTATTGGAGCAATATAGCCACATAAACTGAGCTTTAGGCAAAGTGTAACATGAATCTGTTCAATCTCATCTTGCATAAATGCCCAATTAATCATGGGACTGTGTCTCATTTTCAATATGTTTGGGATGGAAAACTGGCACAATCTTGCATTTAATACACTCTTGGAGACATTTGATGGACAGTTTACCTGCTCTTAACTTACCTGTAAGTCAAACTATGTTGTTAATAAAACAATATTGTCAGTGTTGTACCTTTGTCTCAGGTTCACTTGCCAACCAACTCTCTTTAATACTGTATAAAATGTTCCATTTTATATTAGATTCCTGAGGCGTGCAAGATGAAAATCTTTAAAAGAAATGAGTCTTGTTCAGCAATTCTCAACTTCTATATTATCAAACATAGATAACTGTGAGTGCCTCTTGACACACCATTATTATAATAGGAAATTGGTCCATTGCATTACTTTGTACCTGTCCTTTTTTTTTTGCTGGTGTTTGTTATTCAACATGAACAATTACAAGAAATTGGTTCACTATTCATTCCACTCTCACATGCATAAATAAAACTGAAATGCTTATGCAATATGACGTTTTAAGTTTCCAAATATTCAGAGGTCTAGTAACAATTCATCCAGTGTTAAGGTGATGACGGCTGAAAGATTTTAGATGTGACAAGATTACTTCCTCATACAAATTGGTGAAAAAACAATGATCAGGTGCTGAAGATCATTTTACCTAATGACCACATTGTCATGTTAGCCCATATGGATCTCATGGACAACGTTGTCCATAAAATCACTAAACTTAATTTGGTTAGAAATTTCAGAGCTGGTGAAAATGTGTTGCTGAAGCCAAGCAGTGTGATGACCAACTTTGCAAAGATTTCAGACACCTCAAGTAAGATTATTTGAGGATTACCAAAGCTGATGATCAATTGAAGCTTTTCAAGCATTCTTATTCAAAAGCAAATCATGTATTTTGTTAAAACTTAAGAGTGCATATAGTGGACCCGTGCCAAACTGGTTCATAACCTGGAGCAAAGAGGAAAATGAAAAAGAAGTCTTGCATTTATCTAGCACTGTACATGATCACAGGTGGCCTTTCAGGGCTTTGCAGTAAGAAAGTACTATTGAAAGAATTACTGTAATGCAAAACATAAAGCTACAGTCATGCAAAATGATTATTTACTTTTGTGACATTAACTGATGGTTAAATTTGGTTAAGACACCAAGAATATCTCCCTTGTTCTCCTTTAAAACAATGCTGTGAGATCGTTTATGGTTCAGCTAAGCAAGCTGATGAAGCTTCGATTTAAGGTCTCGTTCAAAATCATATTTGAACTGACGTTTTTTTATATGTTTAAATGAAATATATATCAGGAAATATGGTACTATCAAACTCATTTGGATGTAACTGAAACCATTATTAGCAGCTTTACAATTTCATTATGAAAGCAAGCTCTTTTTGTTTACAATATTGGGAGCTGATCTAAGAAAAATCATAGGTAAATGAATGATTGTCCAGGACAGATTCTGATACACTTCAGTAGAAGGCAAAGGTCTTTCCTCATTTTGGAACACAATGCTGGGTGCACAATGAAAAGGTAAAGTTCCCATAGTCCCAGCAGACCACATGTTCTTTCATTAGAGGCAAAGATGACTGATGGTGGTTTAACCTGAGGGTCACTATGCCTCAGGTGAGAGGAGAGGTCAAGAAGGACAGTCCTTCATGATAACCTCAGCCAGTGTAGAAATGCAATCTAGAGAGAAAATGAGACTTTATTTAGGAAAAGTGGTTAGGTAGAATTGAACATGAGTCAGAAAAAGTCTTCAGCGCAGCAATGAAGCCATGACTTCCACATTCCCTAGCTTTACATTCAGGGAGCTGTTTTATTTCAGATTTTATCACAATTGTCAATTATGGATCATTTAATATGATATTATCTAATTTATTCTGCAGAGTTTGTTCTCCAGGCGGAAGTGAGTACTGCAGATGCTGGAGATTAGAGTCGAGAATATGGCACTGGAAAAGCACTGCAGGTCAGGTAGCATCCAAGGAACAGGAAAATCAACATTTCGGGCAAGAGCACTTCATCAGGAATGAGGCTGGGAGCCTCAGGGGTGGAGAGATAAATGGGAGCAGTGTGGGGCTAGTGGGAAGGCAGTTGAGAGTGCAATAGGTGGATGGAGGTGAGGGCAAAGGTAATAGGTCAGAGGGGGGAGGTGGAGCGGATAGGTGGGAAGGAAGATGGACAGATGGGACGGATCATGAGGGTGGTGCTGAGCTGAAGGTTGGAACTGGGGTAAGGTGGACTCGGGGAAATGAGAAACTGGTGAAATTCATATTGATGCCATGGGGTTGGAGGGTCTCGAGGCAGAAGATGAAGCGTTCTTCCTCCAGGCATTGAGTGGTAAGGGAGTGGCGATAGAGGAAGCCCAGGACCCTCCAGGCATCCGGTGGTGATAGAAGAGGCCCAGGACGTCTCTGTCAACTAGTTGCTCATAGAACATTAACTGCTCATGGGATCAGCAAAGAACTTTGAAAACCTGGAATACACATTGGGAATTCAAACAATGGTGAACATTAGGCTCATAAGATTTTTCATCCATTATATTTAATTATCAGAAATTGTTGAGGCATTACAATGTTCACCAAACATACCATATGTCACAGTCTGTGTTTCCTATATATGAGAATGAGAAACACAAATTCATAAAGTATATGCTTAGATCCTCAATTATAAACTAAACACCTTGCTTAAAATATCCTTCAGCAGTTTCTAATCCATGTTATAATGCGTATTCTCTTCCCTGCCCTAAGTCCATTGCAAGTAAAGAAGTTGGGGCTGCATGAATGTTAGGTAAATTAATGTTTGGACATTGTAGCAACTCCTTCCCTCAGGTTCATTTTGTCACTGTAGAAATTAAATGATGGAAAGACTTATAAATTATGTAACATGGCATCAAATGCCAACATGCATCAATTCCACCTGTCAACTACAGAAAAAAAAATCACAAGCAAACAATCTCTGCAATTCATTAAAATCCAGGATGTGCATACAGAAATGCTCAAAATTCCTACTGCAGATGTAGGCATATTTCTTCTTAGCCATATGTTACAAATTTGAGACAGACAGAAATACTTTCCTGGATTTGGGTCTAACTTGGAACTTTTTTCATAAACAGGTCAGTTGCCTCAGAAAGCCCTTGGTGAACCAACAAAATGTTTAGGCAGGATTTTGCTGATATATAATGGACCCAAAATTTCAACCCTGTCATTATGATGCTAGATATGTTATTTTGACCCCAAATTGGTATCCATGTCATGCCTGCTCCCCTTGGGTAAAATGCATGCCCACTGCCAGTTTGGGGATATCAGTAATGCAGGCATTGGGAGCATGCACTCAGTCGCAAAAAAATATACAACATGTACTGGGCTTTTAAGAGATATCATTCACCACTTCAAATTAGTTACAGATTCATTTTATTGGCGCTCTGTTGGTCGGAGTGCTTAATGGTTTGCAGAGTAGTGCAAAGTTGAAATTGCTCAAATGACATCTGAGTGTGGAAGAGTCCTAGACTTTGGATTCATGGGTTTTGTTCAGACCGCCTGCTCCTGTCGTGACTGCTGATGTTCTAATTTCCCTTGACATGCAATGTGAGAGGAAGATGGAGGAGAGATAGCATCAAAGAGGACAAGCTGATGACAAAGAGAGAAGAAGAAAAAGAGGGAGGACAGGAAAGGGTATTTTTGCCCAGGATCTCTGAACAAAGCCTTAGCCTGGAAGAGCTGCAATTTAGAGCAGAATAAAAAAGACCTTACAAATAATTACATAGGTGAATATGTTCCTGAGTTTCTGGGCATCAGGACGCCTTCTAATCCAGAACAGGTTACAGTTTTAATATCTCCTAGTTCACCATCCACTGTTGTCTAAGGGAAGTTTGCTGATGGTCATTATGGCAGGATAAGCAGGTGGAGTGAAAATGTTGTACCAAGATAGTGGGCTTTCCCAATAGTGCAGCATCTGATTGACTGCACAAACATGGCTTTGCAAATGTCACATTTAAGTGATAAGATAAAATGAAAACACAAAGTGTTTTACTGCCTGAGCATGACCATATGCAATATCTCATGTAGTTTCCTGGCAGTAGTCTCAATATATTTATTTTATACTAACGTGTTCTTCCTGTGAATATTGGGCTGTCCCACATTAAACCAGAGGGTAGCTGCTGGTTGACAAGGGCTATCCACTTACCTCTTGACTCATAACTATGATATACATTTCAGATATTGTGAGTACCACCACTTTCAAGCCATGCATCATCTTGATGGTTCATAAAGCTCACCACCACCTTCTCAAAGACAGTTGATGATGGGTAATAAATACTGGCATTGCCACTGATGCTGACATCCTGTGAACACGTTTTAAAAGTACAAGCCAAACACACACATCCAGTGTGCAAGAGACTCTTTCCTGACCACAGGACTTCATTGAACCTAAATTGTTCAAAATTATAAGTCATAAGAAAGGCTTCAGCAGTAGTTCTGAATGTCAATTCAATGTGCATTGGGTAGCAACTAGTCGTGCTGTAAGGAAGCTAAGCTATTAATTGTCAGATGCTGCATCAGGGTTGGATCTTCAAGCTCTGTTGTGGAACTAGTAACCACCTCCCACACTGCAAAGAATAGCCTTTTCACTCTGCACAAAGCTCTGTGCCAAGTTAGTACTAGATTCCACCATGTACCATGAAGGTGGCAGTAAGTTTACTAGTACAATGAGGATTTCATTCTGCAAGCCCTTCTGCACTTTCCAGTGCCCTACCTAATCAATCTCCTCTTCTCTTTACTCTGACTGGAAATGATCTGTAATGTAATATTTATTCTTCTTTGTGAATGTGGCCACAACATACATACAAATACAACACAACACATTTACAGTAATATAAAGTACTTGTTGTTTAACTTGGACAATGGGATGGGTCGATTTGAAAGAACTGATGTTGCAGCTCATATACAGCATGGAATGGTGTTGCAAAAAAGGGCAGTAATGATGGAGTTGATTGAGCAGTAACAGAAAAAATGGTCCTTTTGGCAAATTGAAAAGAGAAGAGAAGGTGTGTTTGGTAATGATATGCTGGAGGTGTCAGAGGATGATGGTTTGTTAAATATAGAGACATCCCCGCAACCTGAATTTGGACATTTCTGTCCATGACTACTACAATTTTGATATGAGATCAATGCAAGCTGTCATGTTGTTAATCTAGAGAATATAATGATTATTACTTCTATATGTTATTCATTATTGTTGTTTATGTAAGAACTTATTTTTAAAATTATAAAAGGGAACCTGTTAGCATCTATTAGAGTCTAACAGGGATATGTAATGTTGGGGAAATTGGGCGAGCATTTGAGTGGATATCTTCTTTTTATAAATATATATATGTTTTGTAATGTGTGAGTAGCCATAAAACTCCAACACAAAAGATTCTATCTAACCAGCTTTTAACCTGTGGTATTTAAGACAAGCTCCATAATTTGCCAGCCAACTCTTTGAGAGAATGAAAATACGCAACACGAACATGAGTTGGTTAGAATTTTGATAGCCAATACAACTAATTCCTATTGATAACTGTGGAAGGGGCTTTTGGTGGTTTACATTCTACTCATTCATTCCTTCTGTCTATAATCCCTTGCTTTTTTTTACCTATAGACAGCTGAATATCGAAAACAAACTGTTGAATTATGCAGTAGAAATCCTTAGACAGTCGGCTAAAGGTTAAATAAATCATCAGTCATCATACCACGTCTTCTAATAATTTCAACCTTCCCTTAGCTGGATTGCATTACAAATGTGAATTTGAATCAAGTACAGGTGGCTGCATCATCTCCGTGACTATCTCAAGCAGGCTTGCAAATGTAAACAGCCACTGCATGATTAGGTGCTCACAGCCATGAACTCTTAAGTGTTTATTAAGGTCTGACAGGCCCAATGGTGGAAAAGGACAATGTAGTTAGCATGTTATCTTGCTTTCGTTTGTATTTAAATCATATTAATGTTCTTTTAAATCAACAGCAAGCTGAATTAAAGATTTGGTCAAAATAGAAGCCATGTGAAGAATACATATAAGTTCAATAAATTGAATACTGCTTGTAGAGAATATACATATGTACTTGAATTAAGTAGATAACTTAAATTTCTTTACCACAGTCTTTGCTTTCATGAAAAGGTGGATATCAGGTGTTAAATAAACGAGTAATCCAGTCCACCAAGTTATCAAAACTTTTAAAAATTGTCACATTCTCTGAGTGTCAGTAATCCTTAGAAAACAGTTTGTAAGTGAAAAGGATCTTAGTTCAAGAGTAAAGTCAAAGCAGCATCATTGGTAATATCTCAAATAACAAAACCGTCATCAAGGTTGTCATGAAGAAAAGTAACTCCAACAAGGATTCCAGAACTCCACTAATGACCGGTTTCCATACTGTGCCAGTTGAATAAAAAACAGCTCTCTGTTAAAACAATACCAACACACCTAGATTTATTATCATATAGGTGCGAGCACACAATGCCCACCTTATACGTTGTCTTGCACTCGCCATTGTTCTACAAGTGACTGAAATGTGGGAGATGGGAGAATGCTTTATCTTTCAAGAACTGATAAGCAATTGGAAACATAAAGAAGCACAATCTGAAGGCGACCCAGCTGCATAGTGCAGAACAAACCAAACTGCCAGAGCACTCTAGCCCACTTGGCTTTCTAGCACTCCAGGATAGGAATTCCTTTGGGGTGTAAGTGGCGAAAAATGTTACCAGGAGAAATGACATGTTTTCCACTAACCATGATACTGGACAATTATGCAGGATGTCTGCTGATCTGTTGTGGATCTATAATTCAGTTAAAACTTGGACACATTCATTGTCACACTATTCGAGATCGACAATGTGAACGCAAAGCTTATGATCCCAGTGTAAGTAACCAGAGGTCATGTTTTTGCCTGATTCACCAACTCCTGCTAGTGGAACCCAACAGAGGTGTTCTTGCAATAATCACCAACTTCTTGGTCGAATACTGAGGGTTATTGCAGGAAGTGAGACCCAACATACTTTGTATTAGACACTAACATATCAGCCAACATGTTCTGAAGGTTCTCAGTGTCCATTAGTGTTATGGCATCATTTTCTTTTTTAATCTGACCCCTTGAAATCTGCATCTCTCTCCTCATCATTTACGTTGCCCAGGTATGGGCCAAGCTCAAACTGTTCCTAATCACCCAAACTCAAATTAATAACTAAGTCACATGGGCTTTTATTTGTGCGGTCCATTGTTTTCAAAGTTATCAACTGTTTTCTTGACTGACTGAAACAGATTATGGACAATGGTTAGTATGCAATTGCATTGAAAACATTCTAAGACCAGTGCTTACACCACACAGCAAAAGGTTGTAATTTTTAATTTTGTGAATGGGAGGCTGGCATTGTTGAGTGAATAGAAAAAAGGAAGAGCAAACTTACAAACATTTGTTTGCTAGGCTGTTGGCCTGGTTATCTCTGATAGTGACTATTAGAGTCTCACAGTCATGATAAGGGCAGGCACTTTCATAGATATCACAGTTTGCAGTATGGAATCACTACTTCCTGACCTAATTACCTCCCTTCTAGTATGTGCTATTTTGTCCTGGAAGAAAAATTGCACTAGTATGTGCCCCCGGCAAGGATTATCAGCATCAATGAACCATAATACCTTAGTCAATGATGACAGAACATAGCTGTAATTTTGGACGAGAGAGTGAATCATTTTATGCGCAGCACCATGTTGACAAGTCAGTCACCTCTTTGATGAATGTTCAGTAGCAATCAAATAGCAGAAATTGTTTCTTTATCTCCCAACCAGTGACATGACAACAAAGTAATTTCTCCTTGAAAATATGTTAGTGTCAAAGAATTATTCAAGGAAACCCATAATCAGTTGTATCAGCATGAAAAAAGTTTTCTTTAAATGTCTTTTTGATTTTACTTCACATCCAGATGAAATTGCCTGAGAAGGGAACTGTATCAGCGTAAAGTTCTGTATTTGTTATTAAAATGCACGCACAGAACATCTTTTGTGGTTCAGAGAAGAATCTTTGGGCAATCCACCATGAATATTTTTGTGAGACTGAAAATCATCATGTTAAATCCCTATAAGAAAGAATAAATTCAAATTAATCATGCAAATTAGTTGTCTACTGAAAGGTGAAAGAATAAGGCTAAAAAAGCAAAGAATTTGAGAAAAAAGGCTCCAAGAATCAGTACAAAATCAAAGTACCATGAGCATGCTGAAAATTTCTGTGATAGACCAACATGTTGAATATAATTCTGACAAGGGATGAAAATACTGTGCTGCTTTCATGCAAGAGTAAATGAGTATGAAAGAAATTCACTGTGGGAAATCAAGTCACAATCATTTTATAACAATTGGCTATTGCATTGACTAACTGTTAAGCCCTTAATTTGCTCTCAGAAATATGTCTGAGCATTATTGTAAAAATAAAGAGAACATTGCAAAGATAGTTGTTAAACTTTTAATGAACTAAGTATACCTAGAATCAACAAAAGTAAGGATAGATATGCTGGCTAACTTTGGAAATCACTCAAAGATACCATAAGTTATGGAGATGATGCAGAAAAGATACTTGAAGAATATAAAGCAAAGAACTGTGAAAGCTGGAAATCTGAAACAAAAACAGAACTTGCTGAAGAAACTCAGCCGGTCTGGCAGGATCAGAAAACAGAGTTAATGTTTTCTTTCCATAGATGCTGACAGGCCTACAGAGCTTCTCTATCAATTTCTGTTTTTGCTCTTGAAGAAGATGTCAGGCATAATAGATTACCGAAGTGAAAAAAACAATAAGTTTTCTTTATGACAGCAATGCAGCTAAAAAGCTAATCTGATCAATCTATCTGTTCAGAATTAGGAGGCATTTTAATTAGATAAATCAGGAAAGGCTATTCTACGAGTTGGTGAGTCAACAACTTGAGAACATAAGATTATAAAGATAACAAGGGAAAAGGTGATATAATTTATATTGTGCAGCCATTTGTTAGAATCAAATTAGACTTAATTATACTTAAATTATATTTACCGCAATGGCATTAGCAGAATCCATTACAGCTTTTAAAAGATACATGTTGGGACTAAACATGAGTTGAAGAATGTCCCACTGTTATATATTTATTAATTTTGAGCTATTTATAGCTGTTTGGATTTATTAAATACTTTAGCTTCAGTAACATTATACTTCATTGAAGAAAGGATGGAAATGCTGGAGCCCAACTTGTATTTGTTAAATTCCACCCTCATGAATATTTGCTGCATGTTGTACACAGATAAGAAGCCATAACACTTAATTTACTAAGTAGCTAAAAATAGCCATATTATTGTTTATTGGAAGTTGAAAAGATTAAACTCCACATCATCTCTCAATAACATGAAGGAAAGAACCATCTATGTCTCCTGGAGCACTACAGTGCATTTGTCTTGTTAGTTACAATAGCACTGACATTGTTGTCCTGCAAAGATACCAGTGAAAGTTTTATATGGCAGCAATTGTTTAGCTTGTCAGATATTGCCTAATGCAAGATGTCATAGCATTCTAAATATACACAATCTACTGTACAGAATTACATGACAAGGCAAATGGTGAAGTTTTTCAGGTCAGTTCCATCACATCCAGTTTTACACAAACTGCAGAAGCTATTGTTATGCTGGTAATTGCTGTATAAGAAAGTCACCTTGGTTCAATTGTATCTTGAACACAAATATCAAGTGACCATTGCTAACATTATTCAAAATAAAACTACATATATTCAGTGCTGTCAAGTTAATGAAATGTCTAACGTTGGAAGTGACTTTTTTTCTCTCATTTTAATTTAGTTCTATGCCTTCTTCCAGAGAAGGAGAAAAAAAATCTAAATTGTGTTAAAATGAATTGGCATTACGCAAATTGCATTCTTGATTGTTATATAAGTGGACTTAAACAGTTTCAACTGGGGACATGAGAAAGTAAAAAGCTCTAAGCAGCCACAAAAAAACATTCGAGCCATCAAACTTGTGCATTCTACTGACAATGTACAATTTTACAGATCATGTTTTCTGTCAATTCAGTCATCCTTGTCCTGGAAAGCCAAAACCAAATAAAAAACATTCAACTCTTCAAAAGGATTGTGAAATTACTTCCAGTGCCAAAACATCAAACTATATATATGCAGTCTGAATGTCATTGCAGTGAGTGTAATGAGCTCAGCCAGGTGGATAACATACAGTATGGATTCCCTGATTAGGGCTGTTCAACTGGTCCAATCAGGGAGCCCTGGCTGACAGATATAAACAGGAATGTCAAAGATTTTGTTTAATCTGTGAACTGGCTGTAAGGAGGCTGGACCAGTTTCAAGTATAATACTCATGTAAATAAAGGGTGACTTGGTGATGGAGTTATTTCAGTGACAAATAAGAGTGGGATTAATGATGCAGAGTGCAAGTTCCAGAGGTGAGATGAGAGTGACAGTCTTTGACACCAAGGCTGCATTCGACTGAGTGTAGTATCAACGTGCAATAGCAAAACTAGAATAAATGGTATCAAAGGTCATATTGCCAGGGTTGGAGGATTTGAGCTATAGGGAGAGGTTGAACAGGCTGGGGCTGTTTTCCCTAGAGCGACGGAGGCTTGAGGGGTGACCTTATAGAGGTTTACAAAATTATGAGGGGCATAGATAGAATAAATAGACAAAGTCTTTTCCCTGGGGTGGGGGAGTCCAGAACTAGAGGGCATAGATTTAGGGTGAGAGGAGAAAGATATAAAAGAGACCTAACGGGCAACTTTTTCACTCAGAGGGTGGTACGTGTATGGAATGAGCTGCCAGAGGAAGTGGTGGTGGATAGTACAATTGCAACATTTAAGAGGCATTTGGATGGATATATGAATAGGAAGGATTTGGAGGGGTATGGTCTGGGTGCTGGCAGGTTGGACTAGATTGGGTTGGGATATCTGGTCGGCATGGATGAGTTGGAACAAAGGTTCTGTTTCTGTGCTGATTATTTCTATGACTCTATGACTCTGGTGATTAGAGTCATAACTGACACATAAGAAGATGGTCGCGGTTATTGAAGGTCGGTCGTCTCAGCTCCAGGATATCGCTGCAAGAGTTTCTCCCGTTAATGTCCTAGGCCCAACCACCTTCACTTGCTTCACCAATTACTTTCCCCCTATCATAAGGACAGAGTGGGGATATTCGCTGATAATTGCAGAATGTTCAGCATCATTTGTGACTCGTCAGGTACTGAAGCAATCCATGTCCAAATGCAAGAAGATCTGGACAAATCCAGGCTTGGATTGACAAGTAGCAAGTAACATTCACGCCTCACAAACGCCAGGTTATGACCATTACCAATAAGAGACAATCTAACCACTGTTGACATTCAATGGTGTTACCATCACTGAATTCCTCACTGTCAACATTCTGGGAGTTATTGTTGACTAGAAACTCAACTGGACTCAACACATAAATGCAATTGCTACAGGAGCAGGTCAGAGGTTAGAAATACTGCAATGAGTAACACACATCTTGACTCCCCAAATCCTGTCCGCCATCTACAAGGTACAGGTCAGGAGTGTGATGGAATACTCCTCATTTGCCTGGATGGGTGCAGCCCCATCATCATTCAAGAAGCTTGATACCATCCATGGCAAAGCAGCCCAATTGTTTGGCACTACATTCACAAGCATCTACACTCTCCACAACTGATGCTCAGTAGCAGCAGTGTGTACTATCTACAATATGAAATTCACCAAAGATCCTTAGGCAGCATTTTCCAAACCCACAACCACTTCCATCCAGAAAGACAGGGCAGCAGATATATGGGAACATCATTACCTTCACGTTTCCTTCCAAGCCACTCATCATCCTGACTCGGAAATATATTACTGTTCATTCACTCTGGCTTGGTCAAAATCCAGAAATTCCCTCCCTTGTGGCATTGTGGGTCTGCAGGACTGCAGCAGTTCAAGAGGCAGCTCAATATCAAATTCTCAAGGGCAACTAGGGACAAGCAATAAATGCTGGCCAGTCAGCGACAGCCATATCCCACCAATGAATAAATTTTAAAAATGCTTCCAATTAGAGAAGGTTTGGCAGTCATTTTTAGTGTGAGAAAGTTCCATCAATATCTTTATGGATCTAAATTTGTAATAGTAACAGAGCAGAAACCTTTGCTTGGGCTACTGTAAGAGGACAAAGCTGTGTCACCTATAGATTCAAGTCAAATTCAGCAGAGGGCTCCTATTCTAAGTGCATGCAAATGAAAGTTGGAACACTGCCTGCGAGGCAAGTAGCAAATGAAGATACTTTGAGCCACCTCCAGCTGGCAGATACACACGACATGCAATGCTGCCACTGGGAGACTCCATTCTGGTTTTAAACATTCTGGGCATCCTTCAGGTCACCGCTAACAATACCAGACTTTGGACACACAAAGGTCTGGTCCTGGCAAAACTAAAACAGTTGGTGATGATGGAGGAAACAAAAGGACCACCACAAACAGAATTTAAACCTTTCTGGGCCCAATGACACCAGGTCACTGTGGAGGACAACATTTCATTATGGAGTGATTGTCCTGAGAAAAACATCCAGCCAGATACTGGCTGAACGTCACCAGGTTTCCAAAATGAAGATGTTGGCGAGATGTTATGTTTGGTAGTCAGGATTGAATGCAGACATAGCCACTTTGGTAGGTCAGTGCTCAAAATGCCAAGAACAGCAAAGATTATTGCCACCAACTCTTGGAGGTATTGGTCAATGGGCCATCATTTACCAGCAGGGAATCTGAATTTCTCCTAAAGTCGAATAAATTTGACATATCAGGACAGCTCCATACCATCCATCATGCAATAGTCTGCTAGAAAGAGCAGTCCAAACTTTGAAAGCAGGCTTAAAGAAACCACCTACAGCTTCACTTGATTGCCAACTATCTCAGTTCCTGCTTGATTAATGAACCACCCCATGCAACTGCAGGGTCAGCTCCTGCAGAGTGCTAAAGAAGAGAAGACTCCGCACCTTAAATATGATCTTCCCAGACATGAAGGGGAGAGTGAAATGGCATCATGAATGCTAATGCCAGACATCAGACTCCTCCAGACAAGAGCGACAGTTTATTTCAGGGGAAGCCGTTTGGTACCAAAACCGCATGGGTACGATGCATGATAGAGTGACATATAAAGCTCGATTAGGTGAGATGGTCCTGAACAAGCATCAGGGCCACATGAAAGCTGCAAACTCACAAACAGGGCAGGTACAAAACATACCCGGCTCCTCAGAACAACCAGAAAGGTTGTCTGAACCCATGTCTTCTCCTCCTCTGTCGAGTGTTGAAGAAACCTCGGAGTCTGAGACGGATCCAAAGGATATTGCAGTCTCAATGTCTTTACCGCCTGAAGAGGATGAATTTCTTCTGAGATGCTCCAAGCTCAAGAAGTGGGCTATGGTCCAATAAACATCGTCTGTATCCGAGGCTGAGTCAGAGGAACCAGAGCTAATGCAAAAACACCCTGGGAGAAGCTACAAGCGAGAGAACAGGTCTGCATCCCCTGACTTAGATGGAGGTATAGAGTGAGTGCCACGAGATCAACCAAGTAGACCTCATAGAATATGAGTTCTCTGATTGGAGTTGGTAATCTGGTCCAATCAGGGAGCCCTGGCTGACAGATATAAACAGGAGTATCCCCCCTTCACTGTTTGATCACACAGCATTGCCCTTTGATGGGAAGGGCAGTGCTTGTCACTGGCCACTCGGGTGTTTTTCCCTATTGAGAAAAAAGAAGAAGAAAAAAAAATAAACGAGTATCACCTTATGTCTTTCACTGTGTCTCACACCTGCACACACACAACATGGGTGCTGGGGGGAAAAATAAGCACTACCGCAGTTAGGCGGTAGTGTGTGGGTAAAAAGAAAAATAAGAACAAAAAAAATACATGGGGTCAGAGGAAAAACTTTTTTTAAAAAATAAACAGGAGTATCTGAATAAAGATCCATGCACCTTGTTCTTTCACTGTGTCTCACACCTGCACACACACAACATGGGTGCTGGGGAAAAATAAGAACAGGAGTGTCCGACATCCTGTTAAAAAAAAGAAAATAAACAGGAATGTCAGAAGTTCTGTTCACTCTGAGAGCTGGCTCTTGAGGGAGTTGGATCAGTGTGAAAGAAAAAATAAATAAACAGGATTATCTGAAAAAAGAGTCATGCACCTTGTGTCTCTCACTGTGTCTCACACCTGCACACACACAACATGGGTGCTGGGGAAAAAAGAAGCACTACCGCAGTTAGTGCTTGTCCCGCTAAAAAAGAAACAGGAGTATCAGAGGTTCTGCTCACCCTGAGAGCTGGCTGTGAGGAAGCCGGACTAGCGTTAAATGATATGCACATACTGTGATGACAGGATACCTGGTTCTGTGGAGGTATTGCAGATGTAAGTGCTGAAAATGTGGATTGTGAATCCAGCAGACATCAATAATACTTTATTTATGGAAAGTCAGCTGTTTTGCTAATATATTTTAACTATTTAGGATAAACTAACCATGCATTTTCCATTTTGTGGTATTGGCATGCAACTGAGGAAATATAAATACCGGAAGTGTTGAACTATGAGGTTCAAAGTACATGCTTTAATCTTTGCTTGTGTTATCACTTCTTAATTATCAGTTTGTACATTGGCCCAGAAGATTTTGGCAAAGCATTTTCTGCAATTAAGCTGAGAAAGCACCTGCTGTGAAACTCTGCCCATCCTGCTAAAGTTTGCCAGAAAAAGAGCCAGGCCCTGTTGTGCAGGGACACAGCTTCCTTGCTGAACCGATGGGAAACTTCAAAATGAGAGCGTGACTGTTCAAGATGGCTGCTCTGTGAGTTGATCTGACATTCAGTCACAAAAGAAAACTTGCCCAATTGTGTCTTTTAAAAAAGCAGCAGTTTACGGTCTGCAAAATGCACGATGGTGATTTCTGCCTTGTTTGATTAGATTAGATACCCTTCAGTGCTTAAACAGGCCCTTTGGCCCAACCAGTCCACACCTATCCCCCTCTGACTAATGCACCTAACACTATGGGCAATTTAGCATGGCCAATTCACCTGACCTGCACATCAGGTCAGGACTGTGGGAGGAAGCCCACACAAACACAGGGAGAATGTGCAAACTCCACACAGACAGTCACCTGAGGATGGAATTGAACCTGGGATCCTCGCGCTGTGGGGTAGTAGTGCTAACCACTGAGCCACCATGCCTGCTTAAGAAGGCATCGCTCTCAAATCTACCCATAGGATTTACTGCCTTTGGTTCTGCCCTTTACAGAGTTCAACAAAAAAAAATCCAGTCAATATCTGGCATATTTGAATCAGCCACCTTTCTGATTCTTCCATTTGGACTTTTGCTAGCATTGCAAAAACAAAACGGCAAATGAGTGCTGAGGCCTGAATTAATGGATAATGCCCTGAAAAATTAACTTAAATAGCTTAGAAAATTCCAAATGTATTTCCAGTCCCATTAACTTTTTATTTTAAACTATGATACAATCCTGTCACACTAGGAGGTATTGAACCCCAGAATGTTGGGAAATAATGAAGTTCAAAGATTCCTAATTTGGAAGAATATTTCATCCCTCCTGCAATGCTTCCACATGACATGTAAGGAAAGGCAAGCTGTTAGCCGAATGACAATCATGTTCTCAAAAAGGATGTCCCTCATAGAAATATTTAAATTAGCTTGCTTCCTTCAAATTTTAACAGCTGTTCTCTGGGTCTTCTGAAGCTTAGGGAAAACCATCAGCTAAAACTGGATTAATCAGATAACTGCCTGGACAACAATGCTTGAGGGACAAGAGGAGGAGTCTGTACCATCTGATTTTCTCACTCAGCTAAAATAAACAAATGTGTGTGCTGAAGATGTGAAGGGCTGAAGGATGATTTAATGGCTCAGTGGTTAGCACTGCTGCCTCCTAGCAACAGCGATCTGGGCTCGATTCCAGCCTCGGGCAATTGTCTATGTGAAGTTTGCACGTTCTCCCCATGTCTGTGTGGGTGTCCTCCCACAGTCCAAAGATATGCAGGGTAGGTGGATGGGCCATGCTAAATTGTCCAGGGAAGATGGATTAACCATAGGAAATGAAGGGTTATGGGATGGGGTAGGAGCATCGGTCTAGTAGGATGCTCTTCAAAGGGTCGGTGTGGGCTTGATGGGCTGAATAACCTACTTTCACACTCTGATCTGAAACAAAATCAAAAGTTGAAGCTCAGCAGGGCCGGTAGCAGCAGTGAAGAGAAAGCAGAGTTAACCTTTGAGTCCAGTGACCTTTCTTCGGAACTGATAGTATCACTGGTAGAAAGGTGGTATATTCATTCTGATGACAGGCATGGAGGTGGAAAGGAATGAGTGGGGATGGAGCCAAGATGGAAAGTAAAAGAGTTAGGCACACAATGGAAAACTTGGGAAGGATAAAAGCTGATAATGGGGACAATGTGTAGGTGAAAATGGATTGATTATGCTGAAAGCAACTCATATCATGCCAGAGCCTGGGAGGCAGAATGGGGAAAGAACTTTGAAGGAGGTGTTCATGCCCTAAATGTATTCGACTCAATGTTGAGTCCTGAACTCCACAGGGTTCCAACACAGAAACTGAAATGCTGTTCTTCCAGCTTACATTAATCCTCACTGGAGCACTGCAGCAACCCCAAGCCAGATGTTGGCGTGGGAACTGGAAATTCGCGTTTTTGTTACAGATATAACATAGTTGCTCCACAAAGTGGTCACCCAGTCTCCATTTTTTTCCACTCAGGTCCTCCCCACTGGTGTAGAGGAGACCACGTTGCAAGCAGCGAATATAGTAGATTTAATTGAGTGAAGTGCAGGTAAATCGTTGCTTCACCTGGAAGATATGTCTGGAGATATTGAGGAGGGAGGAGGTAAACAGGCAAGTAAACACCTTCTGCAATCACATGAGAAAGTGCTATGGTGGTATAAGGGAGGTGTTGGGAGAAGAGGAGGAGTGGA
Organism: Chiloscyllium plagiosum; assembly: GCF_037043375.1. Lineage (NCBI taxonomy): Eukaryota > Metazoa > Chordata > Chondrichthyes > Orectolobiformes > Hemiscylliidae > Chiloscyllium > Chiloscyllium plagiosum. The sequence goes on from NW_028270144.1 coordinate 38,481,160, forward strand.
CCAGGGAATAATCCTACAAAATGATGACAATGGAGAGAAGTAGATGAAAATCGCAGCTCCACCTGGAAAATGTTTTTTGGAGCCTACCACCATCTCCACTACAAATGCACCAACTCCCACCATTAACCACACTATACAACCTCACACCCTGCTCCCTGTAAGGACTCTATCACATTCTCCCATTTTCTCTGTTCTGTGATACCTGTTCTACTGATGCCACCTTCCACAGTGAGGCCTCGAAAATGTCCACCATTTTCCTCAGCTGAGTATTCCCTGCTACCGTAGTCAACAGAACCCTTTGTCATATTCAACCCACCTCCTGCTTTCTACCCCCAACCCCTTCCTTTCCCTCCCACAGCACATTTTTTGCATTCGAAGGATCATTAGCTGTCTCTTCCACCATCTCTAGTGGGATGTGGTAGGGATTGGTAATGGAGAAGGAGTATTTTCTAGGGCACCATCCCTGTGGAATACTGACAGGGAAGGAAAGGAAATGGTAATGACAGCCTACTAGACCGGTTTGGTACATTTTGGCGCAGCCATTTGGGTGCCGGTGTTTTGGCACGGCCGTTTGGGTGCCAAACCTATTTTGGCATCAGCCCATTTGGCGACAGCCGTTTTGTTGCTAAGAACATTTCTTTATTTGTAAATCTGGACGTTACAGTTTTTACGTTATGTTACAGTTTCTAACAACCAAGCACAAGCCCCGCTCCCTGTGAGTTTTTCTTTGATGCCTGTTCAAGCAGTCCACTAGGTCTTATTGACTTACAATCTCTTCCCTTTCCTCCCTGTCCCCAAATTGCAGCCTGTGCTCAGGTCTTGCCTAGAAACTAGTCAATCTTTCATCTGGTTAGTGATTGGTTTTGGAGGCAAAAATATGAAATAATAATTAACCCGCTTTTCTGGACATCTGTGCCCAGAAGTGTGTCACTGGAAAAAAAGACAGAAGGTCAGCCAGCATCTGAGAAGCAGGAGAGTCGATATTTTGAGCAGAACCCTTCATCAGTGTCTTCTAGTTTCTGACATCTGAGCCACTATTATCTACCCTTTGGTAATTTATCTCAAAATATTGGAAATCAAAATCCCTGTTTTCCAGACTTCACAAAGCAAAGGCAAATTAAAACTAAAATAAAATTAGATGTGGTCAGGATTCATTTAATCATGAAAATGAAACAATAAACTGTTGAAAAATGTTGGAATCTTTTCCATGTTTGCATTATCTATTTGAAATAATCTATACATATGTTAATATACATTTTTTTTTAATATAGTCACTTGCTGTGCAATTCTCCTGTTATTTTATTATAAAAGAGTCTGCCCATGACTAGATTGGTTGACTGAAAAATAAACTGTGGAACAGTTCTACCTTTAGGCAAAACAGATGCCATCTTAGAGCTCAAAATGAGATTGTAATTATTTGTAGCCCAACAACTTCAATTATTTAGAGAAATAATGAAGAAATATCACTGTTGCTTTGCGACAAGATTTGTTCTTAATGACATTTTGTTTAAAATGTCACATTGTTCTTGAGGCCAGTTGTGTGAGTTTGTCAGCTCAGATAGTGGAGTCAATTGAAGACTGAAAAATAGAGGAAAACGAAGATGAAAACTGGGAACAGCTTACTTGTATAAATGTGTCAAAAGAATATGAAGGAACAGAAATTTTAAGATGTTCAGGAAAAACTTATAGGAATAATGGCAAGGTGGCTCAGTGATCTGCACTGCAGGCCCCGGATTCAATTCCGCCCTTGGGCAACTGCCTTTTGGAGTTTGCACATTCTCTCATTGTCTGCTTGAGTTTCCTCTCATTGGTAAGGTGGATTAACCATGTTAAATTGCCCATAGCATCTTGGGATGTGCAGGCTAAGTGGATTAGACATGTGAAATGGGATAGGATGAGTCTGGATGGGGTGGTCTCCAAAGGATCAGTGTGGACTCGATGGGCTCAATGGCTGTAACGTTGAAACATTACACTGTAGCGTTTCAATAAATAACAGGAGAAAGTGAGGACATTCCTGACGAAGGGCTTATGCCTAAACTTCATTTGTTTACTCCTCAGATGCTGCCTGACCTGCTGTTCTTGTTCAGCACCACACTTTTCGACTCCTCTACGAATAGCATCCACACTTTAATTTTACACTGTTATCTTATCTGAATGGTTGCAAATAAGGCTGTTAAGTCCAACAGAAAAAGCAGAGTAAGGGAATCATTTCTTGTTTGTGCAGACATTAAACATTGCTAAAACAAAAAAAAAGACATGAACTCAATGCTTTTCATCTTGCATTCATCAAGACTGAAATACAAGAAAACCAACTTGTTGCTCTTTTAAAACATCGTACTCTTGTGTTTCAGTTCTGATGAGTTCAAGATGAAAATCTTTGACTTCATCTCTCTTTTTAGCAAAGAGTAAGGACACCCAAATGAGAAATCTTAAAATGAAACAGATAGTCACAACTTGAACCAAATCAGAAGAAGGACTACATTGCTGTTAGTAAACTGAAAAGATGTAAGTAAGTAAAATATGTGGTTACAAGTTGAAACTCCAAGCTCTTTCCTCATGTTCACATCAGAAAACTGAATAGAGTTGGTTTAAAACATGTCACAACCATGTAGCTAAGATCCAATATTTTTTACAAAAATACTGTTTTAAGGGCAGTGCTCCTTTTAATAGAAAATAAACCTTGGAAAAGACTATTTCAAAATGGTTCCACATTGTGGCAGAACTGTGAATTTCAAATTGGGTCTCCACTCCAGAGGTGATAGAAGATAACCCTTAATTTATGATGTCATACATTGACCTCAACAGGAGATAATGACCCTTTATGGATAGCTCATTGACGGAATGTAAATTAAATATCGACCAGCAAAACAGATGAAGACCAACAAGTGGGCAAAGGGTTGTTTTCAAAGTGCTAATGCCTAAAATGCAACGTGACAAAACATTTTGAAAGGACATTCTGATATCAACTAAAAATAAGCACAGCAGGACAGGCAGCATCCGAGGAGCAAGAAAATCGATATTTCGGGCTGCAGCCCTTCACCAGGAAAGAGCTGGAAGAACAGAGGACTTGTGGAGTACAGTGAGATAGGTGCTCACAGAGATCTTTGTAGAGAGAGGAGGAGAACTTCTTCAAGGTAGGCATCCTGGGAAGAGGCTTTTCAGTAAGATTGAAATCAACTAGAAGACAGTGAGGTCTGCAGATGCTGGAGATCAAAATTGAGTATGATGAAGGGGTCCGGCCCGAAATGCCAATTTTGCTGCTCCTCGGATTCTGCCTGACCTGCTGTGCTTTTCCAGCAACACACTCTTAACACAGAGACTTACTGGATCTCCCTTACAAATATTCTTTTGTCTTATCTTATATGTTTGTTTTCATCTTTGTATCTGTTATATCTAATAACAATGTCATGTATTTGTATCATATTTCTGTTCTAAAGAAGAGTCATACTGGACTTTAAATTTAACTCTTTCTTTCTCGATGAGTGCTGAGTTTCTTTTGCACACTTTTACTTTGTAACTTTCAACAATGGCTTAATAACTAACCTTTAACTTGTTAAAACAAATGTTTGTCTGTTTGCCTCCTTTAACATGAATTGCGCAAGTTATGACAAGAGGCTAAAAAAAAGTTACATAAACTCAGTTCACTGGCCACCATGTTGTCAGGTTTGGTGTTTGTGACACACTCTCTCTCCCTCAGAGCTGGCAAAGCTCTTCAATTTGTTCCTTCTGCAGTCTAGGCCATGTTGCTGCACAGTGTTATATAGATCACAGCATATTATAGTATAGTATTCTGGAGAATTTGGCTGATACATATCAAAGAATGCTTCTACGTATGTTTAGAAATCTGAAATATAGGTTTAGCAAGTTTGGAGGTTCTTTCAATCCCACAGCTGGTGGTAATATGGTACTCATTGCAATGTTATTATGAGAGGCAGGCTCTGGGGTTAGAGAGGATAATCTGGTGGTGTCGTGCTAGTGTCCCTACTTTTAAAGCTGGAAGCCTGAGATCAAGTTCCATCTGTTCTAAAGTAATATCATAACATCTGAATACATTGACCAAACATTTCTAACAGAGCCAAGAGACTGTATTTTACTGTGTTTCCATCAAATAGGATGCTGATCGATGGTTGGGTGCCATCCCTCCATCAAATGTTTACAAGTATGCAAGAAGGCATCGGAAGTGTTGCTCATTCATGGTCCAAATACTGTCACCTCATGGATAATTAATGGTTAGCGGTGTCTGCTTTCTAAGTCTGTGGTGCAAAGATGAGGCCTCACCAAAGCTTTCCCTTCATATATCCACCAGACCTCCCTGTGCTGTCCCAGATGGACCCGACCAGTAACATCCGTATTTCCAGAATGAATAAAAATATCCTACACCCAGCCCTTCCCCTCCTCCACCACAATTAGGGCCTGCTAGCCTGGTACCAGCAAGATCTCAGACTCAACTGAAGGTCTATTATGTTTCTGAATGCCTCCTTCTCATTTGAGCTGCAGTTCTGAGAATAGCCATTGCATTCATCAGCTCACAAGCTAAAGAGGTGTAAAATGGATGAGGGGAGGTGAGTTAGTCTTGACATTTACACCAGACACCAAGGAGTTGGCTTTCAAACACAGGCCCTCCAGTTTTTTGTGTCTGTTGGGGAGGGGGTTGTCAACTGCGTTTGGATTGCAATAAAAAAGCATAAAATGTTGAAAACTTTCAGCCTGTCTGACAGCATCTTGGGAAAGAAAAACAGATTTTACATTCTAGGTCAATTATCATTCCTCAGAACTGGGAAATATTAGACATGCAACAAATTTTAAACAAGTGAATAGGGGTGGTGTGGAGAAAGCATAGAGAAAGTCCTGTGACTGGGATGGTAGTACAAATATTATGGGCAAAAGGATTAATGTTGCTAAGCCTAAAGGAGTAATAATAAGGTATGTGAAAAACAAAGATAGATATGAATGGCAGAATCATGAACAACTACTATCTGAAATCATAAACGAGACAGGAAAAACAAAAAGGACAAGCAAAATAATTAAAAAAAAGATAAAGTAAGCAACTTTGCTGAGCTAACATTTCTGATCCAAAATTTTTTGAATTCAATGTTGATTCTGGAAACCTGTAAGCAAAATCTGGAAAGCGAATCCAGTTTAATAAAACATTTCTCTTCCGTGGGTTTAGGTTGAGCTTCACTTGAACACTGTTGCAAACCGAGGACAACAAAGCCCAGATAGAAACAAGGCAGAGAATAAAAATGAGAGGCAACTGGAAGCTTGGAGCTATTCTTATCTGGGTATAGTCTTTTCAATATAATGGATTCAACTGTGAGCAGAGAAGACAGAATAGTAAATTAAAAGAATAATTTTTCACAAAAAATCTACATCATATCGAAAATATTTTTGTTTTGAATCTATCAGCTCTAAGTGATTTTGTTTTGAAAGTGAGACATATTCCAGTAACTTGAGCTTGCTAAAGGTGTCTGCACAATTTGCATTACTCTAACTTCCAAGTTCTAACCCCATTAAGATAAACTCTACCCGTCTGCAAGAACCCATCAAAGACAATGGTCCTCAGAGAATGTGAATGAGCCATTAACCTCATCCAATCAATTCAATTAATGACTCAACTGGGTGCTGACAAACCATAAGATATAATTACTTCAACAATGAAACCATGGCTGACAGAAGGACCCTCAGACATGGTCTAATCAAAGTACCCTTGGAATATACTAGTCATGATTTGACAAAGGGTCAGTTAGACTCTAAATGTCAGCTCTTTTCTCTCCTTCCAGATGCTGCCAGACCTGCTGAGATTTTCCAGCATTTTCTCTTTTAGTCATAAACTTTTTTGGTTTTCTGGATAGGTGGAGAGAGAAAATCATGTGACAAGCTGATTTTTTTGTATGTTTTAAGCAACATTCTTTACAGAACAGGACAAACACTGAAATGACGGTGATACAACAAAACCTTGGGTTGCTTCCTCACTCTTAATCTTAAACACAGCATAGCAGTCTTCAGAAAAGCAATTGTCCATCTCCATCTTTAGACTACTAAAATGCCAAAAGCAGCAGGAAGACTAAGTGGAAGCAGCAAGAATGCCAATTTCAATCTGAAGTTGGCCAAGTCAACAACCTCCATTACCTTTTGCTCTTTTAATTTTACTGGACTCTGTAACGTGACTAATCTAACCCCCCCACTCTCTGTAATCTATTTCAAATGTCAAGCATGCTTTTGTGTGAAAGTATGTGCATTTTATTAGCTTTTTTAAACCAATATAAATAAAATAAAAGCTATTATCTTTTCTTGTTAAAACACTAGAAAGCCTATCTGATTGTTTATTTTATGATCATAGCAAAATTGACAAGTTTTAACAAAGAAAAAATAATTTGTTTCAGTAAATCAACAACAGGGTAAAGAGGGAAGCTATTTGACCCTTTCTCATCTGCTCAGAACAAGGGAAATAGCCAATTCACTTGGAAGGAGTGATTGGAGTCTTAGACAATGAGGAAGGAGAAGGTTAAAAGCCAGGCTCCCGAGTCTACATAAATATGCTGTGGGAAGGGGAGGGGTATTGACAATGACTCACCAGGAAGCCTGGGAATTCTGAAGGGCATGGTCCTTGGTGGAGTATGCTCAGGTTGTTGAAGATACAGAGCATGCTGGATGGAAGCTGGGAATGGGGGATTTTATCATGCTTCCATGATGGATGAGAAAGTCTGAGTTCAAATGGAGAGTACATGGAATGGATACGGATAGCCACCTTGACAATTGTACTGAGACAGAGTCCTTGGTAAGAAAAAGGAAGACAACTCAGAACAAATGCAACATAGGTGGAAAAACATGAAGAATGGAAAAATGTCCTCACAGGGAAGGGTGTCAGCAAATTAGTAAAGGTAGCGAACAAGCTCAGCCAGTTTTGCAGCATTTAGGAGAGAGAAATAGAGTTAATGTTTCAAACCTGATATGAACCTTCTTTGGTGAAAAATCATAGACATTGGAGAAGAGTCATTATTTCTCTCTCCAGAGCTGATGCCAGCTAAATCTTCTGAGTTTCTTCAACAAGTGCCGTTTTTATTTCAGATTTCTAGCATCTGAAGTATTTTGCTTTTATTAGCTGTGGAAGTCAGTGGGTTTATAATAAATATTAGTAGAAGCTTATTTCTAGAAATGGAAACATATGAGTCAGTAAGGGAAAGGGAAGTATTGACAATGCATCCTGTGAAGAGATGAATCAAGAGTGGAAGCAAAATTGATTAAATTTTTCAGTCCATATGAGATTAAGAAATGACACAAAGGTAATCATCAAGATATCAGAAAGAGATTTGTCGGATGGGATCCTAAATAAAGCTAGAATGAGAAATGTTCAATGTATCCCACAAAAATACACCAAGGTAGTTCAGCATGCCAGCATGTTTCATTTAGAGGAACTGAAAGGAGTTAGAGGAGATGTAGTTCACTGTAAGATGTAGTTCAGCCAGTTAGAGGAGAGTGGTGATGGCTGGGAATGGCTGTGCCTCTGTTCAAGAAGGAAGTGGAGAGCCTCAAACTGTCCCAGTGGGGAATGGAGATCCAGATATTAGAGTGGGTATTGTTCCTGAATAGTTTCATGGTAAGTGCTCAGAAATCTTGCCCACTTGTGCACAAAATTTTTGTTTTTGTGATTGCCTACATGCTGCATACTGATGTAGCAGAAGCCATTGTGGTTATCAAACAATCCTGGTTACTCTGATGGTGTCTAGACCAACACTATGTGTCTGCAACTAATGACATACTGCATCTTTTGAGAAGCCAATCAAAATACAAATGTGAATGTACACTCACTCTTAAATGTTTATCACGGAAAGCTAGAAAGATTAGAATGAGGTGAGCAGAAGTGTGTTAGCAGAAACGAGCTTGAGGGTGGTGGTGATTTTAACAGCCATTTTAAAATGTGAAAGCAGCATATCCACTTGGTCTGCTTCAAGGCAACTGTATGTTTCCGTCATAGTTGATGTGACATTGGAGCTTTCTGAGACACTGCTGTTTGGACATGTCAAAGAAACATACCTTCTGTTTGTGCCCTTTAAACCACAGACAGTGCCTTCTGTTTTTCACCTCTCTGTTGTATTTCAATATCCTTGTTTGTTCTCTATTGTAGAACTCAGGGCTATGAACAGCAGGCTTGCATTGCTGCTAAACTGTGGTCCAATTCAATGAAGTTTCAGCATAGATCTCATAGATAAATGTTCCAAAGCATAGAATCATTGAGATGTAAGCATGGAAACAGACCCTTCAGTCCAACTCGTCCATGTCGACCAGCTATCCTAAATTATGTTAGTCCCATTTGCTAGCACTTGGCCCATATCCCTCTAAACCCTTCCAATCGTGTCCCCATCCAGATACCTTTTAAATGTTGTACTTGTACCAACCTCCACCACTTCCTCTGGCAGGTCATTCATACATGCACCATCCTCTGCGTGAAAAAGTTGCTCTATAGGTTCCTTTTAAATCTTTGGCTGTTCACTGTAATCCTATGCCATCTCGTTCTGGATTCCCTCAACCCGGGAAAAGACTTTGTCTATTTACCCTATCCATACCCGTCATGATTTTATAAACCTCGATGAGATCACCCCTCAGCCTCTGATGCTTCAGGAAAAACAGCCCCAGCCTATTCAGCGGCTCCCCATGGCTAAAACAGTCTAACACTGGTAACATCTTTGTAAATATTTTCAAAACAACTTCAAGTTCATAGATGGCATTATCTCATGTCATGTACTGCAAATAAGTTTTCCTCACTTGCAGATCAGAAAACAGCTTAGAATTCTGAGTATTTATTGTTATCCATAACTGGAATTGATTTGTCTTCTCAATTGTCATCGTATTTGTGCCTTGTTTTCATTTGAAAAACTGAGAAGTGTGAAAATCAAACAGTGGAGTAAAAACATATGTCAATGCAACTCAAATTCAATGATTGACATCTTTTAACTGATTACCAATTTCACCATAATACGCAGATTACTATATTGGAGTGGAACCTTAAAGTCAGTGAGCTTGAATAGGCTTTGCACTTGCTATTAATTTCTCTGGTTTTGACCCCCCCCCCACACCCCTCCTTAGTACAACCAAGCCCACACACTCAACCGTAATAACATTCAACCATTATTAAAGGTATGCTGGAGGCCATCTCATTCAACTGAGCTTAATTTCTATTTATTAAATTTTAAATTAATTCTCTCCAAAATAATGTTGAACACAATTAGGGGAGGGTTGCATTTCTGTGCAATATTAACAAGATTATAACCTGTTGTTTTTTGGCTTTGCTGCACTTAGTGCAAAGAGAAAATTTTCTTCCTCAGAAGGAAGGGTGAGAAAGAGCTCCACAGAACCAGAAGAAAGGGAATATGAAAGAAATAGTATTGAGGAGAAGAGTGTACATAATTTAGCAAACTAAGGAGAGTTGAGATTGAAAATCAGCGTATGTAATGTTGATTGAAGTAACTACAAACTTACGGATTTTATGGGTTTATTTTTCTCTCCTGCAGAGAATAAGTGTCTAAAAGAATATTTTGGAATCCATATGTTAGTTGAAATTTGTGAAGTTTGGTTTGTTGATGTGCAGTGAGTGAGATAATTAATCATTGAGTTTCACATTATGCATCTTAAACTAGTAGTTGAACATGATGCACACACATTTTTATGCTTGTTTATACATTATATATATGCTCCAAGCAAAACTTTAATAATACAATACATTTAAATACTGTAACTAACGTTTTCAATAAAAACTGTATGGAAGAATACATATCCAAGCATATACAGTCCATTGTATGTTGAAGTGATCTCCTTTGACAGTTTTTAATATTTTTTTGTAAATGAACATCTAAGAAATCAAATCACAATTGACTTGAATACTTAAATGTCTATAGATGAAGCTATATTGGCTTCAAACATTACTAGAAAGAGCTTACCAATTAAATTGGCTTTCATAATTTGGAAACAACAACATGAAGACATAACAAGAATGCTCATCTGTGAGAAGCTTTCTTTTCCAATAATGCACAATAGTTTTGTTGATGTCAATACTTGTTGAGTTTCAGGAAAACATCTGATTGTAAACTTAATTGTAAGTCATCCAGGATTAAAAGTGTTGCGTTGATATTCTGTTTTTTTTCTCCCCCTGCAGTACAATGAGAATGGTGGTGCAATACACGGTCATTATTTGAAACCAGTGCTTGTGAGTGGCCAAGCTTTGTGATGGAAACATGGATTTTGGTTTCAAGATGTTCTTCTCAGGGAGATGAACAAACCAGAAGAATTACACTTTACTAATCCAATTAGAAAACCAATTGACAAGATCTTATTTTTTATAAATTTTATATTAATAATTAAACCAAAGCTCACATTAATTAAATATGATATAAGAAGAAAATGATGATTGATAAGACCAATACGCTGCAAAGTATGTGAATTAGAATTAGTTTTATTGTAACGTGTACTCAAATGAGCATATAAAAGTTGACAAGTCACCACTTACAGTGCCATCTTAGTTATAAATGTATCTAGGTACAGAATCTTAAATCAAATAGTTTAGAAGAAAAAATAGGATAATAAATAGATGTTGCTAGGTATAGAAGGCTTGAGTTATAGAGAAAGGCTGTATAGGCTGGGACTTTTTTCACTGGAAGGTGGCTGGCTGAGAGGTGACCTCATAGAAGTTTAAAAAATCTGTCGGGGTATGGATAAGATTAATGGTAGTTGTCTTTTCCCGAGGATGTGGGATTTCAAGACTAGGAGGCATATTTTTAACGTGAGAGTAGAGGCAGTTAAAAAAGATACAAGGGGCAAATTTTTCACACAGACGGTGGTTCACGTGTGGAATGAACATTCTGAGGAAACGTCTGTTTGCATGCTGTATGACTCTATGACTGTATACATAAAAAGCCTGGCATTATAGATCATGAAAATAAATCAAAAAAAGTAAATAAAGTTCAGAATAACAGTCTTTTGAACCCAGTCCAGGCCAGACCTTGCCTCTAGTCCACATTGGGCCTTATGTCCAGTTTGCGCTAGGCTTCACCTCAACATTTTTGAGACCAGGAGACTGTTCTGGAAAGACCTCGAGGCTCGAATTCCTTGCTGAGGCCACAGCAGCCTGAAAGGGTTTGGCCGCGGAGAGACCGCTACACTGGATCTACACTGGATCTACACTGAAGCAGGGAGTTCAGGACATTGCTGAGAAGAAAGAAGGAAAGAAATAGACAAAAGAGAAAAGAAAAGAGAAAAAGAAAAAGAATGGATTGATCGGAGAAGCTCCGGCTGAAGAGCCCTACTTCGCTGTCATCTTGGAATTCAAAAAGTGGATGCATAAAAACAGATCTCATGGATTTACCAGGCAATCCACCCAGCATATATATTAATTCATCTACAAAGGTCTCCAAAAATTCAAGCTTTAATCTGTAGAACTCCAGTTCCTTTCCTTTTCAGGATTTAGCCTGGACCCCAGTTGATAGCAGCCCTCAAACAAACCTGGTCTCTCAGATATGGCATTCACCAAATGGACACACACCTGCAAAGCCTCCTTAAATCTACTTGCAATAGTCTCAGTAGACATGGATTGTTTGATGTTGTCTGAAAGTAACAGTGATGTGACTGTTTATTTCCCTTTCTCAGCTCCAGTATCTGACCTCCATCTTCTTCAGTCTGCCTATGCCGGACCACTGGGATCTGAGCTCAAACTTCTCTGCTTTTTCTTTTTAGTTTCAAAACAGTTTAAGTTTCCTCAGGAACATGAAGCTTCTCTTCCCATTTCTACTTCAGATTAAGTATTTCTAGAAATCTGATGGTTCTGTTTTCTTCTCAGTTAACTGACGTTTCTGTTCAGATCAGTTGTTTTCTTCAGTGCTTTAATTTAGGGTCTGTCTCAAAAAAATACAAAATTTGAAATCACAGATTACATCACAATACTTATTTCTCAGTGCAGACATTGGAGAAAATCATTTTAAAAAATTATTTATTCTTGTGAAAGTAATTGAAAACATCCAAAGCAAGAAATGGTTAATGTGCTGAAGAATGCAGAATTTCTCACGTATTAATATTTAAGATTAACGGTATCAGGGTGACACATGAGCCCCTTAAATGTGATAGACAAATGTCAATTCTGTGGCCCATTTTAAGAGGTTTTTAAATTATTTTTACTAGTACCTTTTAACGATGTGAGCTGGTGTGGGTCATTAGCCCACACCCTGTAGTCCCAACACAGTCAGCTCTATTGTGCAAATGGTCACTTCCTATTCTTCCATAATCTTTCTTTGAGGAGATCTGGTCCAAAGTATCTCAGAAATGTCAAGAACAGTATGAGGGTACCCTTGGAACAGTAATTACAAAAAGACGTTCTCATATCGCCTATGTCAGGTCCCTTAATCCACTTCTTGTGATCTCTCATTAATCCTATGCCAAATTATGGCAATCCCATGTCCATGTTTTTGACCAGAAACTGAACTGGACTAGCCACTTAAAAACTGTGACTACTAGCTTAGTTTATAGTCTAGGAATTTTGCAGTGAATAGCTGACCCTCTGACTCTCAAATCCTGCTCTTCATCTGCAAAGCCCAATTCATGAGTGTGATGAGATATATTCTGTGTGATAGGATGACTGCAGACCAACAATACTCACAAGGCTTTGCACGAGCCATAAGATCATAAGACATGGAGGTATTTGGTCCAATGAATTTGTTCTGCCATTCAACAAGATCAAGGTTGATTTCATAGCCCTCAACTCCACTTTCCTGCCTTTTCCAGGAGATTCTTTTACTGATTAAAAACAAAACTATCTCAGCTTTGAAAATACCTCATGACCCAGCTTTAATACTCTCTGAGGTAAAGTACTCCCCTGTTTCATTACACTCTGGGAGAGGAAATTCCTACTCCTCCTCTCTGTCTTAAATGGGTGATCTCTTATTCTAGGAATAAGTCTCTTGGTCTGCCCTGTCAAGTCTCCTAAGAACCCTGCATACTTCAGTAGGGTATCTCTCATTCTTCTAAACACTAATGAGTCCAGACCCAACCCACACATCTCCACATTAGACAGTCCCTCCTTACCAGAATCAACTGAGTGAACCTTTGCTGAACTGCCTCCAATGGAAGCATGTATTTTGTTTGTTAAGGAAACCAAAACTTTTCACAGTATTTCAGGTGTCAATTAACTAGTGCCTTTTATAATTTGAGTGAGACACCCCTGTTTGTTTATATTCCATCTCCTCAGAAAAAAAGGTCAACATTCCATTTACCTTTTCTGTAACCCACTGAGCTTGGATGTTACTATTTTGTCATTTATGCTGTAACTTACTGCAGTCATTCTCCATTTGCATAATATTCAGGTCCTCTGTTCTTCCTGCCTCGTGCAAAGCCTTATGTTTTCAACTTGGCACCAATATTCAATTTGGTGCAGCAACAAACAATCACAAGGATGGTGATAGGACTGGAGGGTATGGGTTATAAGGAAAACTGGATGGGCTGGGACATTTTCTGCTGGAAACTTTGGAGACTGAGGGGTGACCTTATAGAAGTTTATAAAATCATGAGGGGCATAGATAAGGTGAATAGGCAAAGTCTTTTTTCCTGTGTAGGAAAGTCCAAAACTAGAGGGCATAGGTTGAAGGTGAGAAGGGAAAGGTTTAGAACAGACCTGAGGGACAACTTTTTCACACATAGGGTGGTGCAGGTGTGGAATGAGCTGCCAGAGAAAATGGTAGGGATGAGTACAATTACAACATTTAAAAGACATCTGAATAGGTACATGAATAGGAAGGGTTTAGAGGGATATAATACAAATGCAAGCAAATGGGATTAGTTCAGTTTGGGATACCTGTATATCTGGCATGGACCAGTTGGACCAAAGGGTCTGATTCTGTGCTTTATGACTCTATGACACTTCCATCATCCATGCCATTAATATGAGTAATTGTCACCCCAGCACTGATCATTGTGGCTGTCCACTTGTGAAAAAAGACATTCTGAAAATGTTTCCCTTATTTTACTGTCTTCCTTCAATAGTTAGCCAATCATCTATAAAAGCTCATGTTTGGATTTGCCTGATTGCTTGCCAGTATGTGATGGTCCCCTCCTGGATGCTTTCTTGGATCACCTTACAGGAGGTCAGTATGACTAATATGAATGAGAAGAAGTTTACAAGATTGTCATGCTAGAAGGAAAGCCAGGAAGAAAAGATGCCTCCAAGATTTTGTGATTTTTGTGATAATGAGCTGTTCTCCCAAGAAACATATCAATGGAGAACTATATGGAGGCCATTCTACATGAAGCCTAAACAGGTGTGAGACTAACCACGGAGCTTCAAGAGGATGCTGTCAGGGCTAAAATGATTCAGACTATACACTTACACTCACTGTTCTCAGAGCAGCTGAAAAGGAATGAGATATGACAGAGAACAACATAACAGTTCTTCTTGTAGCTGTTGTACCCTCTGAAAGAACCATTGTAGAAGACAAGAGACATTGATGAAATGTCATAGAGTCATAGAGATGTACAGCATGGAAACAGACCCTTCAGTCCAACCTGTCCATGCCGAACAGATATCCCAACCCAATCTAGTCCCACCTGCCGGCACCCGGCCCATATCCCTCCAAACCCTTCCTATTCATATAACCATCCAAATGCCTCTTAAATGTTGCAATTGTACCAGCCTCCACCACTTCCTCTGGCAACTCATTCCATACATGTACCACCCTCTGCATGAAAAAGTTGCCCCTTAGGTCTCTTTTATATCTTTCCCTCTCACCCTAAACCTATGCCCTCTAGTTCTGGACTCCCCGATCCCAGGGAAAAGACTGTCTATTTATCCTATCCATGCCCCTCATAATTTTGTAAACCTCTATAAGGTCACCCCTCAACCTCCGACGCTCCAGGGAAAACAGCCCCAGCCTGTTCAGCCTCTCCCTATAGCTCAAATCCTCCAACCCTGGCAATATCCTTGTAAATCCTTTCTGAACCCTTTCAAGTTTCACAACATCTTTCTGCAAATGAATGCAGGCTAGTGTAGATTCTGATCAATTATGTCATTGTGGTTTTGCCTGTCTCAGCAGGAGAACTTCGATTATAATTGCTGGTACACTCAGAGGCATTGAAGACTGGGCAGGTTTCCTGACCCCCTCCCCATCTTGTGCACCAGGTGCCAGCAGCTGGTTGAGACCCTACAAGAGAGGATCAAAAAAACAGGAGCCAGCTTCGATAATGGGAAGCAGAGTGGAGGGAACATCACAAGCTATGGGGCACTACCTGGCTTGTATTGAGTGTAGTGGTATCCTGCTGGTATTTATCCATGTTACCAGAACCTTAGATACTGGAAAGTGCCATCAATACTGGGAACCTTTGGCTCAATTGTCACATGTCATCCACTGACTATCTCATGCAATATCTCTCTCACATAGATAATGAATTGAAAAGTATGTGAGAATATGAGATAAGGAAAAAGTGAGGACTGCAGATGCTGGAGAGTCAATCGAAAAGTGTGGCGCTGGAAAAGCACAGCGGATCAGGTAGCATCCGAGGAGTAGGAGAATCAACATTTCGGGCATAAGCCCTTCATCTGGAATTCCTGCCTGAAACGTTAACTCTCTTGTTCCTCGGATGTTGCCTGACCTGCATTGTTTTGCCAGCACCACACTTTGTGACTCAGGATATGAGATAACCCTCACTGGGAATTCATGGAACTGACAACATCCAACATGCTCATTGCCATACTCTCACTGCAACATGGAAACTCCCAGTTGAAAAATCTCATTCCATATGATTTACACAGTGATCTAACGTGTCAAAATGGTCCAAAGTCCAGAAATGTAACAATAATTATTTTTGGACATTTTCTGCCTAAAAAAGAAAGAGTTAATGAAGAATGAGCTTGAAAAGTTGTTTATTTTTGTGAAATAGATCAAAATGCAAGGGATAATAAAACACATCAAATCTTTTTCATGTATTTGGTTGTAAATTTGTGTTGAGCATTTATTCAGACATCCAACCTATACTGTTAGCTTATTAAAGTGCCCCCCCCCCCGCCGCCCCATTTGGCACAGAATGCTAGAAAGGGGTCTCTGTTGAGTCAAAATACTCAAATAGGTCTTTGGCACTATTTTAGAATGTCAATACCCATCGACTTGCTGGGAATGTTAAGTACGATCATTGACATATATTCCATTAATGTATGAATTTCTAAAGAACTGCTGCAGTTGATAACTTAAATTGTCCAATTAATTTCTGGAGGTGAACATGAAAAGATGATTTTAATAAGTACTGGAATCTAAAAAGAAATTTTGTGGTATGATTTAAAGTTGTACTTTGAAAATGTTTATAGAATAGATTCGGAGAGATATTCATCTCAGACTTGATTCACACTCCTTTCAGCTTTCTCCACATTCTGTACAAAAGTATCATTAGATTGTATAACATTGGATTTAAATTAACCTTCAGCTGTTTCACCAAGAATGAACTGTGGAATAAATGTCAATGGTATTCTGTTTTCTCCAGATGAATATTTGAATTCGGACTGTTAGATTTTTTTTTACTGCATCTACCTATATTCATAGAAAATAGATACTTTATTTAGTGCTTCTCCTAAAGGTTTTACAGTCAAAAAGTATAATGTAGAAAGATGGACCCAAAACAAATGTGTTTGCTCCACAAAATAGTTTGTACAGACCAAAGAAGCCAACCTGTAAACATTCAATAAGAATGATTTTATCCATCTGTCTTATGTCAAGAAGTTATGGCATTTATTGACATCTGATCTGCAGACATCAAGTCTAGGAATAGCAATGTCAGTGGCCAATGCTACGTCTGCCACAAAGTGCATTGAGATTCTATATTCAACAGAAGAACTGTAAGTCAATTCTTAATAATGTTCTACAGTAATGCTCATTTATTTGACACAATTAATGTTAGAACAATAAAGTATACTAGCGACTAACAAAAAAACACTACGAACTATCTTTTGCTTTAACTTAAATTTGTATGATCATATACCACCACTTGGCCAGGCTCCACATGGTGATGTCGACTGGTTTTCTCCCGATTGTCTTGGAGGTGTCTTCTCTTTCGGTGGTTATTCTCGAGTTACTGCCCTGAATGAGGTTTTGCGGTGATTCTTATCCTTCTGAGTCTTTGTGCCCTTTTGGGAAGGTCTTGAGGATCTGCCAATGGATTGATCAAGACCCTGAGTAAACAGACCCAACCAGGTGTTGGCACATTGATGGCAGGGTGCCTATTTATGGTAGGTGCTAGGTGCTGAATGCACATAACCTCCTCCAAATAAGGGTGCAAGGCACCTTTCTGTCTAGCAAATAACTTGATGCTCCCACTTGTCCCAAGGGCTACACTCCATTGTCCTATTCAAGTCCAACTTCTGGTGTGTTGTACAGTGTCTGCCCTGTAAAGTTTGTTTTCAAACCGTCGGTGGGCAGCTGCAGCCTCTCTGCACATATGGATTAACACAGTCACTTGGGTCAAAGCTGGCTGCCATTTCCCAGCATGCTTTAAATTATGGTCACTTTATCGAAGTTCATCATACATCAATTATTTTGGGTGGCCTGTATGGCCACACCAAGTTAAGACGCCAGGACAGAAGTTATGAGTTCAACTCCTTCTAAGATATCTTCAGGGACGTATGCTATATAAATCTCCATGCAGCTTAAAGATCATATGAAATAATTCACTGATATGTTGTTCAGCAGGATAAACACTAATCACAATTACCATGGGCATGCTGGAGAGAATCTGAAGTCACTGCAATTTACCACATTGCCAGTTTGCCAAACCTATATTGCCAGCCTGGCTTCTGAACAAATTACCATTGCATTTATGGACTGCAAGTTATTTCACATTCTTCATCTCCACCTTATCAATAACTAGCACAGGATTATATATTCTTAGACAATAGACATCCATCTTTTAAATTTGAAACACATCTCTGGGCCTGGGGCATCTGGAAAAGTGAAAATCAGTTTCTAATAAACAGAAAGAAAAATCTACTAATAATGATGTTTAAAAAGTAAAAGCAGTCAAAAGAGCTTCATAGTAAATGAAGTAACTTTGAGTAAAGTTATTGGTGCCAAGAAAAATGAAGTAGCAACCAATTTACACAAGTGAAGCTCTCACAGAAGCTTTTAGATTAATGTACGATAAATGTGTTGAGCACGATAACTGGTCACTGAGTGTATCCCAATGGAAGTGGCCCTATACCCATATGTTCTGAGGTATGAGGTGTTCCCATATCTGTTGTGATCTCCCAGCTCTGGTGTTATGTGGTAATACATTCTGATGTAAGCTCTGGTATGTCTTCCATCATTTGAGTGAAGGGGTGGGTAAGGGAGTAAATAGGAAGGAATGAAATCACTTTGACATTCAATAACTATCAGCTCTTCTTCCATAGGCATTTTCCAATTCAACATGCCCACTGTTCTGCATTAGAAAAGATCTTCGGGCAGCAGGCAAGTTTTAATGTCTTATATAATGGTTTTCTCAATCACATCTCCAATAATGTTGGAGTGAGGAGTGGTAGATGGAGTTTAATTTAGATAAATGTGAGATGTTGTATTTTGGAAAGCAAATCAGGGCAGGACTTAGTAGTGGAGTCCTGGGGAGTGTTGCCAAACAAAGAGACCTCGGGCATGCAAGTTCATAGTTTTTTGAAGATGAAGTCACAGATAGACAGAGTAGTAAAGAAGGCATTTGGTACACTTGCCTTTATTGGTCAGTGCAATAAGTATAGGAGTTGGGATGTCATGTTGCGGCTATATTGGGCATTGATTAGACCACTTTAGAATACTATGTACAATTCTGGTTCAATGCTATAGAAAAGATAAATTCGAAATGGTGCAGAAAATATTCACAAGGATATTGATGTGACTGGAGAGTTTGAGTTATGGGGATGAAGGGTTTGAGTTGTAGGGAGAGACTGAATAGGCTGAGTCTATTTTTCATGAGCATCAGAGACAGAGGGGTGGCCTGTTAGAAGTTTATAAAATCATGAGGAGTATGGATAGGGTGAATAGCCAAGGTATTTTTCCCAGCGTAGGGGAATCTAAAACCAGAGGGCATAGGTTTAGGCTGAGAGGAGAAAGGTGTAAAAGGGACCTGAGAGCCAACTTTGTCACATGGAAGGTGGTGCATGTATGGAATGAGCTGCCAGAGAAAGTGGTAGAGACTGGTACAGTTACAACATTTAACAAGCATAGGGTGGCATGCTGGCTTATGGGGCCAGAGATCCGGGTCACTTCCAGCCTTGTGTGACTATCTGTGTGGAATTTGCACATTCTCCAAGTGTCTGTGTGGGTTTCCCGGTGGTCCAATTTCCTCCCATAGTCCAAAGATCTGCACATTAGCTGGATTGGGCATGCTAAATGACCAACAATGTTCAGGGATGTGTAGGTTAGGTGTATTAACCATGGGAAATGTAGGGTTACAGGGATAAGGTAGGAGACGGGTCTGGATGGGATGCTCTTCAGAGGGTTGGTTTCACATGATGGAAAAAAATCTATGCGTGCATGAATAGGAAGGGATATAGGCCAAATGTTGGCAAATGGGACTAATTTAATTCAGGATATCTGTTCGACAAAGATAAGTTGAATGGAATGGTCTGTTTCTGTGGTGTACAACTATAAGACACAGAAGCAGAAATTAGGTTGTCCGGCACTTTGAGTCTGCTCCACCATTCTGATAAGTTTCTCAACCCCATTCTCCAGTTTTCTCCCCGTAACCCTTGATCCCTTTCATACGCAAGAACCTATATATCTCAGTCTTCAATACACTCAATGACCTGGCCTCCACAGCTTCTGTGGCAATGAATTCCCTAGATTCATCACTCTCTGGCTGAAGAGGTTTCTCCTTATCTCCTTCTGAAATGTTTTCCCTTTACTCTAAAGATATGCCCTCAGGTCATACACTCTCCTACCAAAGGAAACATCTTCCCGTTGTCCACTCTGTCCAAGCCATTCAGTATTCTGTATGTTTCAATAGATGCCCCCACCTCCCACCCCCCCACACACACGCATCCATTTAAACACCATTGAATATAGATCCAAAGTCCTCAAATGGTCCTCATATTTTAAGCTTTTCATTCTTGGGACCAGAGCCTTGTACAGTCTCAAATGTATATCCCTGTTTTTATATTCAAGTTTTCTCAAAATAAATGCATCATTGCATCTGCCTTTCTAACTACTGATTCAACCCAAAAGTTTATCTTGAGAGAATCTTTGACTACAACTCTCAAGTCTCTTTGCACTTAAGACTTCTAAATTTTCTCCCCATTTAGAAAACAGTCCAAAACTCTGTTCTTCCTACCAAAGTGCATGACCTCACACTTTCCCATGTTGTATTCCAACTGCCACTTCTTTGCCCACTTTTCAAGCATTCCTAAATTCTTCTGCAGTCTCCCTACCTCCTCAGCACTACTTGTCCTTCTGCCTATCTTTGTATCATCTGTAAACTTAGCCAGAATGCCCTCAGTTCCTTCATCTAGATTGTTAATGCATAAAGTGAAAAGTTGTGGTCCCAACACTGAGTCTTGCAGAACACCCCTTTCACTACCTGGAATCCTGAGAAAGACCCTTTTATCCTCTCTCTCTGCTTTCTGCCAGACAACCAAGTTTCTATACATAGTAGCAACTTGCCTCTGACACCATGGGCCCTTATTTTACACAATAGCCTCTTGTGCAGCATCTTGTCAAAGGCCATCTTGAAGTCCAGGCAGATAATATCAATTGGTTCTCCTTGGTCTATCCTGCTCGTTACTTCCTCAAAGAAATCTAGCAGATGTGTTAGACATGACAGCCCCTTGGTGAAACCAAGCTGACTCTATTTACCATACACTTCCAAGTACTGTATTCAGAAATGTCATCCTTCACAATGGATTCTAAGATCACCCATGACCAAGGTTAAGCTAATCAGTCTGTGATTTTCTGTCCTTTGCCTTACTCCCTTTTTAAACAGGGATGTCACGTTAGTGAGTTTCCAGTCCTCTGAGACCTCCCTGATGCTAGCGATTCCTGAAAGATCACCACTAATAATGTCATTATCTCTTCAGCTATCTCCCTTAGAACTCTGGGGTGTAGTCCATCTGCTCCAGGAGATTTATCCACCTTCAGGCCATTCTATTTTTCAAGCACCTTCTCCTTGGTGATGGCTACCATACTCACCTCTGCCCCCCTCAATCTCTTGAATTTTTGGGATATTACTCATATCTTCCACCCTGAAGACTGACACAAAGTAATTATTCAATTCCTCAGCCATTTCTTTGCTCCCTACTACTGTCTCTCATGCATCATTTTCCAATGGCCCAATGTCCAGTTTTCCCTCACTTTTGCCCATTATATATATAAAGAAACTCTTACAGTGTTCTCTTACATTACTGGTTAGCTTACTCTCATATTTAATCTTCACCCTCCTTATTTCTTTTATGTTGCCCTCTGTTAGTGTTCGTAAGCTTCTCAATCCTCTGGTTTCCCACTGCCCTTCACCACATCATATGCTTTCTCTTTTGCCTTTATACTTTCCCCGACTCCCCTGGTCAGCCATGGTTGCCTCATCCTCCCTGTACCATGCTTCTTTTTCCTCGGGATGAATCTCTGCTGTCTCTCCTGAATTCCTCCCAGAAACTCCTGCCATTGCTGTTCCACTGTCTTTCCTGCTAGGCTCTTCTCCCAGGAGAAAGTGAGGACTGCAAATGCTTGAGATCAGTGTCAAAGAGTGTAGTGCTGGAAAAGTACAGCTGGGCAGGCAGCATCCGAGGAGCAGAAGAGTCACGTTTCGGGCATAAGCCCTTCATTGAGAAAGGATGAAGAGCTTATACGCGAAATGTCGATCCTCCTGTTCCTTGGATTCTGCCTGACCGGCTGTGCTTTTCCAGCACCATACACTCAGGCTCCTCTCCCGGTCAATTCTATCAAAGTCCTCCCTCATTTGCATTTATTCAGCTGTATTACCTTTACCTCTGATTCTAACTGCCCCCTCTCAAATTGCAGAGTAACTTCAATCATATTATGATCACTGCCTCCTAAGTGTTACTTCACCTGAATTTCCCTCATCAAGTCTGCCTGATTGCACAACACTAAATCCAATGTTGCCTGCTCCTAGTGGGCTCCACCACAAGCTGCTCCAAAAAGCCATCTTGTAGACACTCTGCAAATTACTCTTCTTGTAATCCACTACCAACCTGATTTTCCCAGTACATCTGCATATTGAAATCCCCCATGATCACTGTAATTTGCCTTTCCTCTGCATCTTTTCTATCTCCTGGTGTATCTTGCACCCCAGCTCCTGACTACTATTTATAGGTCTGTACATAACTCCAACTATGTTTGTTTATACTTTTGTGGTTCTTCAATTCTACCCACACACATTCTATACCATCTGACCCTCCTTCATTTCTTAGAATTTAGAACATAAAACAATACAGCGCAGAAAAGGCCCTTTGGCCCTCGATGTTGCGCCAACCTGTGAACTATTCTCAGCTTGTCCCCCTACACTATCCCATCATCATCCATGTGCTTATCCAAGGATTGTTTAAATCTCCCTAATGTGGCTGAGTTAACTACATTGGCAGGTAGGGCATTCCACACCCTTACCACTCTCTGAGTAAAGAACCTGCCTCTGACATCTGTCTTAAATCTATCACCCCTCAATTTGTAATTATGTCCCCTCGTACAAGCTGACGTCATCATCCTAGGAAAAATACTTTTACTGTCTACTCTTCCTTTAATTTGTGTTTTCTAATTTCCTCTGTAACTAAACTCTCCTCCCCTCAATTACTTTAAAACCCTGTCTACAGCCTTAGTTATGCGATTCGCTTGGACTCTGGTCCCACCCTGATTCAGATGAGGACTGCCCCATCAGAACAGGTCCTTTCTTCCTCAGTACTGGTACAAATGTCCCATGAATTTAAACCCATTTCTCCCACGCCAATCTTTGAGCCACACATTTACCTGCTTAATCTTACTGACTCTATGCATATTAGCTCACGGCTCAGGTATAAATCCAGGGATTAATATTATAGGTGATAGCATCCATATGACCAATGGTAATGTTATTTCAAAAGATTGCTCTTGTATTTGAAAAAAAGGCTCCTTCAATCTGTCTCCAGTGAAGAAAATCTGGAAGTTATAATGAACTCTGTTGTGGACTGCATTTACAAAAAAATGGTTTGTGGACTGTACAGATGTGGATCAGTGTGTCCTTTTCAGGGCCTGCCAGATCTTGTATAGAACTCAATAACTGTAGTTATGGGTAGATAAATAGGGAGCTAGAGAAATAGAGTGAGTCATACAGGGCAGAACAGACTCTTTGGTCCAACTCATTCATGCTGACCAGATGTCCCAATATGACCTTATCCCATTTGCTAGCATTTGACGTATATCCCTCCAAAACCATCCCATTCATATATTCATCCAGGTGCCTTTCAAATGTTATGATTATGTCAGCCTCCACCACTTCCTCTGGCAGCTCAATCCACACATGTACCAGCCACTATGTGAAAAAGCTATCCCACAAGTCCTTTTTAAATTGTTCTCCTCTTACCTTAAATCTATGCACCCTAGTTTTGGAATCGTTCATCCTTGGTAAAATACCTTGGCTATTCACCCTATCCATGCCCCTCATGATTTTATAAATCTTTTTAAGGTCACTCCTGAACCTCTGATAGTCCAGGGAAATAGCCTCTGCCTATTCACCCTCTCCCTATATCTCAAACCCTCCAACCTCAAACGCATCCTTATAAATCTTTTCTGCCCCCTCTTAAGTTAAATAACATTTTTCTAGAGTTATATGCAATATTCTAAAAGTCGCCTCACCAGTGACATGACCAGCTGCAACATGACATCCTAAAACGTCCATACTCTATGTTCTGATCAATGAAGACAAGTGTGCCAAATGCCTTCTTCACCACATTGTATACCTGCCACTCTACTTTAAAGGAATTTTGTACCTGTACCCCTTGATCTCTTTGTTCAGCAACACTGTCCAGGCCCTTACCATTAATTGTGTACATCCTGTCCTGGTTTGCTTTAGCAAAATGCAACACCTCACATTGATCTAAATTAAACTCCATTTGTCAATTCACGGCCCGTTACCCAATCTGATCAAGTCTTATTGTACTCTGGGACAACCTTCTTTATTGTCTGCTGCATCACCTATCTTAGTGTCATCTGCAAGCTTACTAACCATACCTCTTAAGTTCACATCCAAATCATTTATATGAATGATGTAAAGCAGTGGACCCAGCACTGATCCTTGTAGCACACTGCTGGTCACAGGTGTCCAATCTAAAAAGCAACCCTCCACCATCATCCTCTGTCACCTACATTCGAATCAGTTCTCTCTGTATTCCATGAGATCTGACCTTGTTAAACAGTCTACAATGAGGAACCTTGTCGAATGCCTTACTGAAGTCCATGCAGATCACATCCACCACTCTGCCCTCATCAATCCTCTTTGTTACATATTCAAAAAAACTCAATTAAGTTCGTGAGAGATGGTTTCCCAAGCACAAAGCCATGTTGACTCTTCCTAATCAGTCCTTGTCTTTCCAAATGTTTGTCAAACCTGTCCCCCAGAATCCCCTCCAATAACTTATCCTTCACTGATGAAGGCTCACTAGTCTATAGTTCCCTGGCTTTTCCTTACCACTTTTATTAATTAATGACACCACATTAGCCAATTGCCAATCTTTCAGAATCTCACCTGTGTCTGTTGATGATACAAATATCTTAGCAAGGTGCCCAGCAGTACCTTCCATTGCTTCCCACATATTTCTGGGAAACACCTGATCAAGTCCTGGAGATTGTCTAAGTTGTCTAAAGATTGAATCCAAATCCTTCTGCAGCCTCCACACCTCCTCAATAGTATCTATCCCTCTATCTATCTTTGTATAATCTGTAAACTTAGCCAAAATGACCTCAGTTCCTTCATCTAGATCACTAATTTATACAGAGGAACCTTGAATATCCAAAGAACACGGGTGGACAGTATTTCGCTTGGTTAATTGAATTTTGGATAATCGAATGCTGGATAACACAGTTTAGCCAAGTATCGGGACCTTGTGATCTTGCCAGATAAACCTCAATAGGGATAACCCAATGTTGGATAATCGAGGTTCCTCTGTAAATTGAAAAGTCCTAACACTGAGCTTTGCGGAACACCACTTGTCACCAGCTGCCATCCTGAGAAAAGCTCTTTTATCCTTTCTCTCTGCTTTCTGTCAGACAGCCAATCTTCTATCCATGCTAGCACCTTATCTCTAACACCATTGACCCTTATCTTGCTCAGCAGCCTCTTGTGCAGCAGCTTGTCAAAGGCCTTCTTGAAGTCCAGGTAGATAACATCCATTTGTTGTCCTTGGTCTAACCTTCTCATTATGTCCTCAAAGAATTCTAGCAGATATGTGAGGCATGACCTCTCCTTAATGAGACCCTATTTTACCATTGACTTTCAAGTTTATGAAAGAATGGATACACTTTTCCAATTTTCAATTAGTTTTCTTGTCATTAACCATGATATCTGCATGCCAGAATTTTTTTTGAGATGGTGTTACTTCTCTAAAGAAGTAGGTATCTAGTCATTAACATAATTTGTAACCATATCATTTTATCTTCACTTGCAATGCATGCCTGTGTGTGAGATAAAGAGAAAATAAAGCAAGTGGGTGGGATGTTATAGGGTAAAAATCCAGAGTGTTTTTTTCACTCATTCAGGAACGTGGGTATGCTGGTTAGGCCAGAATTTATTGACCATTCCTAACTACACCTGATAAATTACTGATAAACTACCTTCTTGAACTGCTGAAATCTGTTTGTGTAGGTACATCCACAGTGACATTAAAGATGAAATTCCAGGATTTTGATCTACTGACAGTGAAGGAACAATGACGTATTTACTAGTCAATAATGGTGAGTGGCTTCATTATTTATGTATTCATGGGATGTGAGTATCAATGACTAGGTCAGCATTGATTATGTTCAGACTACAATTCAGAGTCTACCACATTGTTATGACTATGGAATCATATGTAGGTCAGACTAGGTAAGGATGGCAGATTTCCTTCTCTGTAAGCAAGATTTTTTTTTTAAAGCTAAAGGTGGTTATATGGTTCTCATTAGTCTAGCTTTTGGTAATTCATTTTTTTATTTAATACAATTTTTGCCATCTGCCTCACCTGGATTCAATGACCTCATGACATTAGACAGGGTTCTCTATTGCTATTCCAGTAACATTGCCATTGCATCATAATTTCCCCTTAAGGAGAACTTACAGCTCTGTTCACCATTGCAACAATTGAAGTATACTGCCAAGTGGCTACTCTGGCTACCTTATAGTATTTGCCATCTCCATCAGTGTGTGGTACTGGATAAAGATTGTTTGGAGTAGTTTATGACCACCTATCCTCCTTTTAATTTAATCTGTCTTGGACATTTACAGTGATTAGTGGTAGAGGATAAAGGACCATATAATATCCTTAGAAGAGACACTGTGCATGGATAACAGGTAGATTTATTGCATGTTGTATACATTTGGATAAGTATAATTATTAGGACTTTTGAGAGCTGGTACAAATATGTTTGCTTCCTCCATAAGCTAACATTGAACGCTTTGCCTCCACCACAGATTGTGAGTGCCATCAATACAACGGGTGATACCAATTGCATGTATATTAACCCATTCACAATCTTTACATTAAACCAGAAGGATAAATAACTTTCTTCATTTGGACTGTCAAATAGCTTACTACTTGAAGAGTTATTTGTGACAGTCAGTCTGAGCATAATAAACCATGCATCCCTTACATATAAACATATGGATCATGGGCAGAAAAATAAACACAAGTTCTACTTGATAAAAAGGTATACAATAGACCTGTATGTATCATGCCCAAGCCTTCTGTTATGTTGGGAATCAAAATTATTTTGCTAGGGAACCATCTGTCATGATCTATCAGCAAATAAGCAAACATGGTCTTTCTCACATCACTTTTCCTTTAGGAACAGTATCAGAAACTTTCATGCAATGGAAATGGTTTCAGAAAGGAGGGAAAGAAACATTGACTTCAAAAGGACCTGATCACAATTTGAGCTTCATGAAACCATCAGTCACCAAAGGTTAGCCTGAAATGAAATTAGTTTTATTTATGAAAATAAACCAGACTAAGTCAGACATGAGGAAAACTGGATCTCCTATTTAACTGGAACCTATAGGATAAGTTTCACCTGGTGAAGATGTAAGACATTAGCTGCAATTATTCAGCTTAAAAACAAGAGACTCAATCTCTTGGGGGTACCACAGTGGCTCAGTGGTTAGCACTACAGCCTGAAAATGCCAGAGACTGGGTTCAATTACACCCTTGAGCAACTGTTTATATGAAGTTTGCACGTTCTCCTCATGTTTGCATGGGTTTCTACCAGGTGCTTTGATTTCCATCCATAGTCCAAAAATGCTCAGATTGGCCATGCTAAATTCCCCATTGTGTCCAGGGATGTGCAGGTTGGATGGATTAGCATGGGAAATACAGGGCTGGAGGGGTAAGATAGGAAAGTGGGTCTGGGTAGAATGGTCTTTGGAGAGATGGTGTGGATTCAGTGGGCTGAATGGCCTGCTTCCACACTGTAGGGATTCTATGAATCAATGGACTATTTAGCTTAACATTTGTAGTGAGGAAGATGCTCAAGTCTATTATCAAGGAAGAAATAGCAGGACATCTCAAAAGAAATTGTCCTCTTGGACAGACGCAGATGAATTTGTGATCGGAACTGATTAACTTTTTCTCTTTCCCTGCTCTTTCAGGAGATAAAGTTCAGTGTCAAAGCCAATTTGAGAAACCCCCAACTGAATGCTGTGAACTCAAAGATATCTACACTACTCATGGCTGCCATTGATCGAGGACATCCTGAACCAACAATGATCTCAGGTAATAGGTAACACATCTCAAAACATGCCCTAAGGACATTAAAATGCATACGCATATTCTTGTAGTAAAAGTTAACCCATTTGAACTGTGTGTGTGAATGTATGTGTTTGTATTTATTTTTCAGGGTTAGCACATAATAAATATATTCTTCCTTTCACCCGAGAAAACATATAATTGTTATCCTATTGCTTCTGGCGATCTAGTTAACTATATTTAATTGTATTGAAGTATAGGCTTGTGCTAAAAATGCTACAAAATACTTTTTGCCGTCAATCGAATAGGTAGAAAGTGAAGAACTGCTTCATCCTTCCTCACAACCATTAAAAGTCTGCAACAATTGATTGCTCAGACAGACCTTATTGCTCTCTCTTGTCTTTGGTCTTCTGCCCATTGCCCAGACACAACTATCAACTCCCTGAAAGGTTGAAGGAACCAGAATGAACAGATGTGGCCAGATAATTGATTTAATCAGTCACCAA
The DNA here is from genome assembly GCF_037043375.1 of Chiloscyllium plagiosum. Lineage (NCBI taxonomy): Eukaryota > Metazoa > Chordata > Chondrichthyes > Orectolobiformes > Hemiscylliidae > Chiloscyllium > Chiloscyllium plagiosum. The sequence goes on from NW_028270144.1 coordinate 38,509,561, forward strand.
CAGGCAATTCTTAATGCTACAAGTTCTGTCAGGGTATGGTCTCCATTTGATGGAAACCACTTACTGTACAGGATAATTTTCGAAGACCAAGACAAACTTCAATTTTATTTTTAACCCAAGTTGTCTTCTTAAACCTCAGTCATAGTTTTGGCATTTCAGTAACATTAAATGCACTGCTAATGTGTGAGGAGGCTGGAGTACTGCAGTCAGCAAAAGGTAGGGAAGAACAAGAAAAATATTTAAGGTGACCTGCAACACATTATCAATGAGGATGAGCACTTCACCAAGACCTTCACCACACCTCCACTACTGGCCTTCAAAGAACCGCCAAACCTCAAACAGATGGTTGCTCGTAGCAAGCTGCCCGGCTCTCAGGACAACTCCACATAACCCTGTCATAGTAGACGCTGCAAGACGTGTCAGAGTGTGGACATAGATACCACCATTACGCGTGGGGACACCTCCCACCTTGTACATGGCAGATACTCAAGTGACTCAGCCAACGTTGTCTATCTTATACGTTGCAGACAAGGATGCCCGGAGGCATCGTACATTGGGGAAACTGAGCAAAGGCTACAACAACAGATGAATGGGCACCGCACAACAATCAACAGACAGGAGTGTTCCCTCCCAGTTGGGGAACACTTCAGTGGTCCAGGACATTCGGCCTCGGACCTTCGTGTGACCATCCTTCAAGGTGGACTTCGGGACAGGCAGCAGAGAAAAGTGGCCAAGCAGAGCTGATAGCTAAGTTCGGTACCCATCGGGAGGGCCTCAACCAGGACCTTGGGTTCATGTCACATTACAGGTGACCGCCATTGCACTAAACACACACACGGATACTCCTACACACACACACACACACACTCTCTCACACACACACAGGCACACCTATACACACATACACAGACACGCATATGGACACCCACACACATCCTTATAGACACAAACATTCCCACACTCACACATGCATCCACTCACAGACTTAAGACACTCTACACTCACTACACACACACACATACACTTTCTCACACTCACAACCCCCAATCCAGATAGACAGACACAGACAGACAAAAACCCACATGCACACATATATTTTGTGGGTGAATTTGTACTTTTAAGGGTTACATTGTACTTTGCTCAAAAACTGCATGCATTCAAGTAGACGTCTGAGCTCAAAAACTGCATGAATTCATATAAAACTCCGTTATCTCACTTTTTAGATTAGAATCAATCTAAACATCATGGCATAGACAGGGAGAACACAGGGGGCCAACACCTTCAACATATTGTCTAGCTATCACCATTGTTAACAGCTAACCCGAGAATGCAACTTTTTAAAAAAAGGTTTTGTGATTTACACATGAAAGAAGTGAAACTATCACTGTATTCTAACAGATGAAAGGCTTAACAGACAATCAATTTTTCAATGTATAATTTCAGTTACATTACACTGTAAATTTTTGCTATAAATTCTGTGTGTTAAGATTGAGCCCTCCACTATCACCTGATGAAGGAGCGATGCTCTGAAAGCTAGTGTGCTTCCAATTAAACCTGTTGGACTATAACCTGGTGTTGTGTGATTTTTAAATTTGTACACCCCAGTCCAACACCGTCATCTCCAAATCATATTCAAATAACAAATTGGCATTGTTATTGTGTGGTGGTAAATATCTAATCCTCTGCTTGTCAACAGTAAAATTCCCTCGCAATGGAACAAGTTTGGATTGCTGGATTGCCCACTTGCTGCAATTTTACCAAGCCCCTGCATTGTTGCTATCTCATATAGATTGATAATATCTTGCCTGATACATCCCCAAGTATCCAGATATGAATACTTTGTTTTATCATACCTGCTAAATGACTTTGGATGTTTTACATGTTAAAGATTCTACATTGATGCTATTTGTTGCTGTTATTGTTGGCATTCAGAGCATATTTCTCCTCTACATCACAAAATATTCCTGGTTCATTGGCTTGACATGTAGTCCCATGGCCAAATAGTCATCTCAATGTATGGACAGAGGAAAATATACTTTGTGGTTTGTCAGTCACTCAAAATCCAAACAACCCTTTGCTTCTGCAGTTTATCACTATTAATATGATTGGAATTGCTGTCCAGAAATACAGCGATAGTATCAAGAAAACCAAGTGTGACACAGAAAATTAAGAGAAAAGAGGAAATCAGAATGTGATTGCCCCTTCTTGGAATATTCAGATGTTAATGTTTAGCAATATTTCCTCTACTGCTTTCTCCTTTTCAAGAAGGTACCACTACTTTATATTTTGCAGCTAAGCAGAATAAAGCATAAATCCCCCCCTCAGATGCAAATACTTTTGTCAAGGGTACAAAATGTCTCTTGCACAAACTATTTTCAGAATTTAATCAAATAATTTATTAATGTGCTAACTTATACTGAATCATTCAATTATTTAGCAAGTAGGTGAAATCGACACACTTTCACATTTTGCTTCTTCTCCCATGAGAGAGGATAGATGAGATATTATGAATGTGGGGAGGGGGGGGGGGGGGGGGGGGGGGTTGAGGTGAAAGTTCTATTTTTAACCATGTGTGATATGTAAACCTTTTGTAAAAGACCTTATCTGGCTAGATAAGTGACAAATGATTTATTCAAGGAGATTTGAATTGATGTTCAGAGTCCAGAGGAATGATTCAACATTTCTGAGCAGGCTGAGCCATTCAGATAAAATAAATGACATATGGTACTCTTCAGAGAGAAATGTCGATAGGTAATTGTTGCTGTGCTAAATCAAGCGCATCATAAATATTTATTTCTCTTTCCTGAAATAGCAACAGCAAGCAAGGAATAGATTAATGCCTGGAGAATGATGAACTCTGGGCACATGCATCTGTGTTTAATTTTAAGAGAGGTTTATAACCATTGACAACAGACACACGTCAAACTGCTCAATTGCTGGTCACTGACTTTCCAGGATCCTATAAAAAGAAATGAACAGTGCTGAAACCACAGGTGGAGCAAACAAATTTCGTCTAAAGGGAAGAGACAAAAGAATAGCAGACAGATGGATACAAATATTCCACCATGAACTGGAAAGCAACTGACCTCTCATTTGAGTTTGAACTTTTCAAATAAAGGATGCAGCTTTGCCTCAAAGACCATGTATTTGAAGAACCAGTGAATTAAGCTATGAAGATCCTGGTAGCAGTCGGTAACAGAGATGACACAAAGTCAATAACTAAGGCTTATTTAAAAAGGACCAGAATGACCCTGCAAATGTGATGTGTATCAGAAGGTTAGCAGCATGTGAATGTTAATCTTAGAATTCATCATTTAGAGCTGATGTCCTACAGGCAAAAACACAGGAGTCAATAGATCAATTTACCGAATGATGCCATTGCAAGGGTAATGATTGTGAATTTTCAGACACTGAACTGTCAGAGCAAACACCGGTAGAAGATCCTTTACCTGAAATGTTCGGGACCAGCTGTTTCTCGGAATTCGGAATCTTTCAGTTTTCAGAATGTGACAGTTTAATGGCGAAAATCTTACCAGAGAAGCAGACTTCTAGCTAAGAACGTGCTTGGCCACTTGACACCCCCACCCACCCCCCCACAAACCGCATCTGAGTGACACGCATTGAGTGGCTGTTGACTTGGATTAACTGTTTGCTCGCCAAAAACCTTGCTAATGAAGAAAAAGCTTCGTAAAAAAACCCTTTGGATTTCAGAGCTTTTCGGTTTTTGGATGTTGGGATAAAGGATCTTCTACCTGTCATTGTGTTAGTGGACACCTCAACACCTTGTGCAGCAATCTGAGATAACCTACTGGGAAAAGAAAATGTTGCAGCAGCAATGATACATTATTAGCAGATGACAGAAGTGTGAAGCCATTGTAACAAAACAACAGCACCTGCAAGAATTAAGTGCTGCAAACAATATTGATACTATAGCTAGATCACAAAACAAACAAGGAAGCTATCTGGGAAGTGCAATCAATTTCAACCACCAGAAGATTGTTGCATTCCAAGGTTGTGTAAGGCGTGCAGAATGAAAGGAGACAATGCCTGGCTGCGCAAGAAATCTGGTTAAAAGCTATGAACAAAAGTTACAACAGGAAGTAGTCAAACAGAAGGTAGGTACAGCAACAAGAATTGCATTGGAGACTTGCGCAAAATTTTAAGATAATACACAAATTTTACAGCAGGCAGGTCTGAGACAAAGCGTAACGACTTCCAACCACTGGACAAGCAGGCTTTTCTCACTGCAAGTGTAAAATATTGTGAGGAAACAGCTAAATATTAGATTTTGCTGTAATTGACATCCTTTGTCTAAAGAAAACTGGCAAATTCATATTGAGTCATTGAGTTATAGAGTAGTACAGCACAGAAACAGACTTTTCAGTCAGCCTCCACCACCTCCTCTGGAAGTTCATTCTATCGGCTTATGAATTTCATTGTTTATTTTTCCTAGACCAAACTCTGATGTCGGGAGATGCTTGGAATTTCGTAGCTCACGTAGTCAGCTGTAAAAATTCTCTGCTCCGTTTTTATCAACCTCGCAACCTCTGTGTGAAAAAGATGTCCCTCAGGTCTCTTTTTATCTTTCTCCTCTCACCAAAAACCTCTATCCTCTAGTTTTGGACTCGCACACCCTAGGAAAAAAGAATTTGACTATTCACCCTATCTATGCCCCTCATGATTTTATAAGCCTCTATAAGGTCACCCCTCAGTCTCTGACAGTCCAGGGAAACTAGCCTCAGCCTACTCAGCTCTCTCTATAGCTCAAACCCTGCAGTCATGGCAACATCCTTATAAATCTTTTCTGCACTTTTTGGAGTTTAACAATATTTTTCCTATAGCAGGGAGACCAGAATTGAATGAAGCATTCCAGAATTGCAATTAGAGACGTTTCGGGCAAAAGCCCATCATCAGGAAGGGCGCCTGCCTGAAATGTCAATTTTCCTGCTCCTCGGATGCTGCCTGACCTGCTGTGCATTTCCAGCACCACTCTAATCTTGATTCTGATCTCCAGCATCTGCCGACCTCACTTTTGCCTAGCATTCCAGAATTGGCCGAACTAATGTCCAGTACAGCTGCAACATGACATCCCAACTCCTATGCTCAGTGCACTGATCAAGAAAGGCAAGTGTATCAAATGACTACTTCTCTACCCTATCTACCTGTGTTTCCACCATCAAAGAACTATGAACTTGTATCCCAAGTTCTCCTTGTTCAGCAACACTCCTCAAGACCTGACCATTAAATAAATAAGTCATGCCCTGATTGGCCTCACTAAAATGCAATACCTCACATTTATTTAAGTTAAACTCTTCAGCCCATTGGCCCATCTGATCAGGGTCCCATTGTACTCTGAGATAACCTTCTTCACTGTCCACTACATCACGAATTTTGGTATCATCTGCAAATGTACTAACCATTCATCCTATATTCTCCTTCTAATCATTTATGTACGTGACAAAACTCAGAGGACCCAGCACAGATTCTTGTGATACATTGTTGGTCACAGGCCTCCAGTCCAAATAGCAACCTTCAGTGTCTTACCTTCAAGCCAATTTTATATCCAAATGGCTAGTTCTCCCTGGATTTCATGTGATCTAACCTTTCTAACCAGTATAACATGTGGAACATTGTCCATAAAGACAGTGTCCACCACTCTGCCTTACTCAACTTTCTTTGTCACCTCTTCTAAAAACTCAATCAACTCAACACCAAGACTGAGATATGTCTAAGTGTAAAGATCCCACCCTGTTGCCTGCTAAAGGACAGGAGACCAGGATTGTTAGAACTCAATAGTAGAATGAGCAACAGCCAAATTAACAGCATATAGTCCTTAAGGCTTTTGTGATGTGTCATACTCTAAACCAGGTGGTCCAGGTTCAAGTCTAAGCCACTCAAGCGGTGTGTTATAACATCTCTAAACAAGTTGATTAAAAATAAGATCTACAGTAGGTCTCCAATCCCTCACATTGGTACACTAACAATGCACTGTAGCAATTCAACACAGAAACTATAAATATTTTACTTGGTAGCACAAGCATACCAGCCATGACAAGACTACCAGATGGATGGATATTGACTTTGTATCTATCAATAGGATCAACAAGGTTTTCATGGCAGTGTAAGAAACCAAGAATACTTGCATTAATTCATTTGAGTTTCCAGCAATTGTCCTTAGACATAGTCAGCACTATTGGATGCTTCAAATATAATTCTGTATTACACATCAGAGGAGGTGCATTTCCATCATTCAAGCCTCCCAGAAAGTGCAATATTCAAGTACAAGGAAAAGCATAAGTTGAATGATAAAGAATGCAATGCTGTCATCTAATGTATGAATCATCACATGAACTGGTGTAAATCAATTACCTTCACTGTCAAGAAGGACAGCATAATCAGGATAAGTCCAAATTGTTCAGCACAAGAATTGTTCATACTAAACAAATTGCATCACTTTTCTAATGATTCATACAGGGATTACTGAAACAAAATTGGGTGGTAAGGTTATTTTACCTTCCACCAGTGTATACTGTGGGTGGCTTGGGAAAAGAGAATTGACAGCGGTTTGTTAACCAAGAAACTGCAAACAGCATTTAATGCAAAGCACAAAAGCAGAAGTTACTGGAAAAAGTTCAGCAGGTCTGGCAGCATTTGTGAAGAGAAATCAAAGTTAACATTTTGGGTCTAGAGACCCTTCCCCAGTTCTGTTAACTTTGATTTCTCTTCACAGATGCTGCCAGACTTGCTGACCTTTTCCAACATCTTTTGATTTTGTTTCTGATTTATAGTATCCACAGTTCTTTCAGTTTTTTTTTGGTATTTAATCTACAGACCTGTCTCCAGAGCTGAGAGAAATGCATCCAATTCCTTCAAACTGTGAGCTAACGACATGAAGGTCTATGAATTTCTCAAAATAGTTAAACCATGTGTGGCTCCTCCATTGTTGTCGGTTCCTTGAAAATGTCTTCAGCTTGCCATTAAGACAGTTTGTACAGTGGCATCACTCTCACTTATGTGATTCGACCACATCAGGCATGTGTGCAGAGTGGTCTGTGGACTGTGAATTTGTATATCCTTTTTAGCCTCTTTTGAGGCATTTTTGAATATTCCCATTTAAAAATAACCAACAGCAAAGTTTTAGTCTTAAGCAAAATCAAAAGTTAGCATATTGTAGACAAATTTTGCTGCAAGTTATTATGTAAAAGATGTGATGCAACTAATAGCTCAAAATATCACATTCATCAGTTAATGTAGGCACTGTGGACAGATCCTTAGGTTAAAAGGGAATTAGAAGCTGACAGTAAGGTCAGTCTACATCTGTTGTAGGCCAAATATTTCCTTGAAGAATCCTAAAGTGGAGTGGCTGAAAATTTGAAATCACAATTTACAGTTGTGAGACTTCTGTTGTGGAATAGTTGTCGGCTATCTGGACTCAACAGAACAGGTCCTAGGAAGAAGTGAAGTCCCCCTTACTTTGCTTTCATGCCATGGAAAATATTTATCTTTGGAAGCCTAATTCAATGCAACAATCTTTAGTTGGTTTGTCTTCTTTATCCCCTTTCTGTTGAGAATTCCCTTTCTGATGTTGCTCCAAAAAGTTTTTTAAAATTGAATCCTGTAGCCTGTCTTTCACAGATCAAATTTAAGATTAATGTTATTGCAACTTTGATGAATTAATGTCCTACAAAGTAAAGTCAATCATGTTGGACTTTCCTGTGGTAGTCATCTAATCAGGTGTTTTTCTATGAAGCTTTAAAATCTCACAAGTTTTCAGTGGCCAATGGTTATCTACGTTCTATTTCAATTTGAGATTAGTCTGAGATAACCCTGTCAGTTTTTAGTTGGCAGAGAATCAGTAATGCATAGTCACTTGATTCCTGACAACATTTTTTTAGGTTAATTATTTCCTTTTAAAGAGTGATTAGTTCTTTTTCAAAAATATATTGTAAAATGCATAGTCATAGCAACATACGAATTTTCATTCAAGCCTTACACTTTTTCTCCCTCCTCTGAGCAGGTGAGAAGATTTCATGAATGGAAGCTTCTTTCAACCAAGTTCACTGCATGAGTCTGCTGTCCTACAGATCAGTAATTATTTTTCAGAGCAAAGAAGTGAAGAAACCATACACTCTATTTACATAATGTTCCTGATTAGATGCTGCATTTTATCTTGCCCCACACCCCAACAATAACTCCACAGGAGCTGAAACATGTTAAAGTGCATGGTTAGGTTGGCAGTTGGGGAGTATTAGTTAATTGTGTTGGGGAAAGAACATATTCCCAGGGAAGGAAAAGGATTGTGAGAGTTGGCAGGTTTATAATTCAAAGGTCTATGGGACCATTATGCAACAGCTATTAGTGTTCCAAATGTCTCTTCTGTTGCCCAGCTGGCAATATTCTCATTGTTGAGTGTACCTTCTCCCTTGAGAAGATGAGAGATTTTACTCATGATATTCCACAAGTACAACAAAAACAAAAAAAAAGTTTGTCCTTCACTTCATGCACCTTGCTGTTGTAACAGAAAAAGAAACTGGACAAAATGCAAGCAAATTAACTGAATCAATATCAGATTGGGCATTTGATAAAAGCTTTGACAAAGGGTCAGTTAGACTTGAAACGTCAGCTCTTTTCTCTCCTTACAGATGCTGCCAGACCTGCTGAGATTTTCCAGCATTTTCTCTTTCGGTTTCTGATTGAGTATTCATTGCTTATATTAAGATAAATATTTTATTCATTCTCATATTTCAAAAGTGCTTTGGTAATGAATCAGAAACCTGAAACATTGATAGACACACTTTTAACTTTTAATTTGAAATTTTATTGTTTGAAGGATGACCGCTGAAGGAAATCTGCAGATTTAAATTGGTGTATTTCAGGCAAAATCCAGTGTGAAGCTAATAGAATGGCGTACAAACACGTTGTCAGCATAACTTCGAATAGGGTGAGACTGAACAAGAAGAGACACCAAGGAGGGCAGACGATTATCACTCCCCTTTGTCTGTTTCACTTTCCAGGAATATTTGAGGACATGGATTAAAAAGCCAAATACAACTCTCTGGTGTAGACTACAGAGGCTAATTTTGTGCTCAGTTGATCACAGTAAAGGAACTATCCTATAGTTATCCCTGTGTTGCAGATAAAGAGCATCTCTAACCCTGGGTGCTGCAAACCAGGTAAAAAGAAAACAGAACAATAAAGGACTCCCACACAATATATTGTGATATTCAATCACAGCTGAAAGAGATCAGAACTACAAAATTGTAATCAATCTGTAAAACTAATGATCATAAAGCTGACTGTTCACTTATGAATATTGACTCCACAAGTAAACTCCTTAACAGCATTCAACACCCACTCTTCACAAACAATTCAGAGATTAGTCCTCACATCCATTTTTAACTTTTATCTTTTCAGTCTTGCATCTTATTTTTAATTTGTGCGTATGTGTGTTGAGTTACTACAAGTTCTCATCATTAGTCATTAATAAACTTTGTGTATTTAAGAAAGCCTAGCTAAATTGTCTCCTTTTAAAACTTAATTTGATTTGGTTTGGGAAAAAGTTTCCACAAAGGAAATTAACCATGTTGCAACCAAATGAGGGAGTTGGTGAATAAAGAAGGAGAGCTTCATCCATCCTTACCAAGGACCTTAATAATTTGGATTAGCCTGTCTGGAAGGAAGCTTGCCCAGGATTTGGTTGTAAAACAAACATTTCTTTACTTAAATTTATGCTTTTAGTTCCTTCTAAAGCATGGGCAAATCAATTTAATGATAAACATTATTTCTGTAGGTCAGTTTTCATTTAATCAGATATGATGCTGTATTAAAACTCCACATGGCTGGGGTAACACTAATAGCATCAGGAATCCTGCACGATTCTTCAGCAAAATTTTGCTCAGTAGATTTTTTTCTTTCAAATGATTTTGCTAAGCAAGTAGATATGTTTCAAAAGATTGATTGAGTAAAGTTTAAGTTGAGTATTTATTTTAACAGAGAGGCAGTGTACGTTTGAGAGAGACAGGCTTGAAACAACATGTGTTGATTTTGCACTACATTTGTTTGGGTAGTTCAATAATCTACAGAAGGTATTTTAAGCAGATAAGAAAGAGAGAGTCTAGAATTAGTTCGTCAAAGAGGCATATTGAATATTCCTTCAATTTATTTTTATAAGGTATAAAATTGAACACAACCAATTAATTCAGTTGCATTCTGTTGGCACTTATCATATATCATTGCAGTTTCCTCTTCCAGAAAGCTTAGCATGTCTTGGCATTACTGTTGTATTTTCAAGGCCAAAATATTATAAGACTCAGGCAGGAGTTGACAGAGGAGCAGGTGGCAGCTGAACAAAAAGATTATAATTTTTCCAAGTGTTTTTTTAATTGTGATTTTTCTTCATCTTAATAAATATTATGAAAAGTGATTATGCAGACTGTCCTAAAAATACAATCTTTATCTCTGTTCATGATATAATATATTCAAATAATTCATATAATAACTATTATGCAAAGAAGAATGAATCTATTTGACAAAGATAATATGCCTCTCTGTTAACGGTAATCAGTTTCAATGTTAGAATCTGGTCCTGAAATACTGTTGTATTAAAGTCTATGACTATCAAAGACATTGATGTGGAATTCCCCTATTGTACTCACTGGAGATCACACACTGTGAGGACCACTTTATTTCACAAAATAACTCAGAATTTTATTGAGGTAGCCTGCAAAGTTCTCTGGTGTTACACATCAGTCAGGCAATCCAAGTGTCTGTGGTAACTCGCACTTTTTTTTTTAATGTGCATATTGTCATCTAGAGCTATGGCCATAGGTGGTAGAAGGTCCACATCATTTCCATCTTAAGGCTGACCAGGAAATTTTTTATTCCCACCACCTGCCATTGACGTGTGTCACAAAGATTTTCATGTTGATAATCAACCTGTTTGGCCCCATGCCAAATGCACCCTCTTTGGCCATCAATTCATTGTGACTGGAATGTGAAGCTTCTGGCTCTGAGGCAGGGATGCTATCTACTGTGCCAAAAGGCCTCTACAAAGTTCTTTGAGTTCCATTAATCATATAACAAAATAGAATGTCAATGTGTGAGCTTGTTATTGTTTATGTCATTTGAAGAATGAATGCTACACCTTGTTAGTGAGACATGAAATTATATTGATAACAAGAAGTGATATTGGGTCGGAAGGCATAGAATCTGTGTCAATAGTGTCGAGGAACCTTAAAGATAAAAAAACCCTGATGGAAGTAGGTACAGGTGTCCTAGCGGGATACAAGTTGAGGGGCAGAAAATAAATCAAGAGATAGAAAAGGCACTATGACAATAATCATGGGGACTTCGATATGCAGATAGACTGGGTAAATCAGGTTGGTAGCAGATCCCAAGAAAAGGATTTTATGGAATGTCAACAGGCTGGTTTTTGGAGCAATTTGTTATCAAGCCCACAGGGAACAAGCAGTTCTGGATTTGGTTGTGTGTGATGAGGCTGACTTGATTAGGGAGCTTAAGTGAGGAAACACCTAGGGGGCACTGACCATAATATGGTAGAATTCGCCCTGCAGTTGAGATGGAGAGGCTTGGATCATTTGTAAGTGTATTACAATTGTGTAAAGATAATTAAAGGAGCTGGCCAGAGTTGATTGGAAGGGGAGCCGAGCAGGAAGACAGTGGAGCAGCAACGGCAGGAGTTTCTTGGGGTAATTATGGAGGTATAATGGAAACTCATCCCGAGGAAGAAAGCAACATACTATGGGGAGTATGAGGCAACCATGGCTGGCAAGGGAAGTCAAGTAAAACATAAAAGCAAAAGAAAAAGCATATAACGTAGTGAAGATTCGTGGGAAGCAGTTTACAATAATGATTGAAAAGACTTTAAAAACCAGAAGGAAACAACTAAGAAAGCAGTAACAGGGGAGAAGATGAAATATATGGATAATCTAATTAGTGATTTTGATACATAAAAGGTAAGAATGAGATGAGCATGAACATGAGATCACTGGAGAAGCAACAATAGGGAGTAAAGAAATTGCAGAGGAACTAAAGAGGTACTTTGCATCAGTCTTCATGGTGGCAGTCACCTGCAGCATAGCAGAACTTCAAGAGAGTCAGGGGGCAGAGGTGAGTGTAGTGGCCATCACTAAGGAGAGGTGCTGGGGAAGCAGAAAATTCAGGAGGTAGGATAAATCATCTGAACCAGATGGTCTACACCACATGGCTCTGAAGAAGAAAGCTGAGAAGATTGTAGACGCATTGGTGGTGATCGTTCAGGAGTTACTGGGGTCATGGAATGTTTCATAGGACTGGAAAATGGCTAATGTAACACCTCTGTTTAAGAAGGGAAGCAGAAGACAGGATATTATAGGCCAGTAAACCTGACCTTTGTCATTAAGATCCATTATTAAGGATCAGATTACTTGTGGAATTCTTGGATGTGCAAGCTAAAATAGGGCTTGTCAGGTGCTACAGGAGGCTGTGAAATAAGATAAGAGCCCCAAGTGCTGGGAGCAAGGTCCTGGCACGAATAGAGAATTGTCTGACAGTTAGGAAGCAGAGAGTGGGGATGCAGGGGTCTTTATCAGGATAGCAGCTAGTGACTAGTCGAGTTCTGCAGTAGTCTGTTTTGGGACCACAACTTTTCTTGTTGTACACTAACAATCTGGACAAGAGAACTGAAGGCATTGTTGCTGAGCTTGCAGATGACTCAAAAATGGATGGAGGGGCAGGAAGTGTTGAGTAGGGGGGAGGCTACAGAAGGACTTGGAAAGCCTAAGAATATGTGCAAGGTAGTGACAAGTGGGTTACAACATAGGAAGCTGTGAAGTTATGCACCTTGGCAGGAAGAATAGAGGCATAGACTATTTTCTAAATGGAGAAAGGCTTTGGAAATCTGAAGCACAAAGGGACTTAAGAATCCTACTTCAGAATTCTTTTTATTTAGGTTCAGTTGGCAGGAAGGCAAATGCAATATTAATAATTATTTCGAAAGGGCTAGAATACAAGAGCAGAAATGTGCTGCGGAGACTGTATAAGGCTCTGACTGCATTTGGAATATTGTGAGCATTCTTGCACTCCATATGTAAGGAAGAATGCGCTGCCCTTGGAGGTGTTCCAGAGGCAGTTTACAATAATGATACTGGGGATGAACGGCTTGCCATCTGAGGAGTGATTGAGGAGCTGGGTCTGTACTCGATGGAGTTTAGAAGGATTAAGGAGGGGATTTCAGTGAAATTTACAGAATACTGAGAGGTTTAGAAATAGTGGATATGGAGAAGGTATTTTCAACAGTAGGAGAGATTAGGACCTGAGGAGGTAGCCTCAGAGCGAAGGGACGATCTTTTAGAACTGAGATGAGGAGGAATTTCTTCAGCCACAGGCTGGTGAATCTAAGAAACTCATTACCAAAGAAGGTAGTGGAGACCAAGTCATTGAATGTATTAAAGACAGTGATAGATAGATTCTTCACCAGTCAGAAAATTAAAGATTTTGAGGGTAATGCAGGAGAAGGAGTTAAGAAATATTTCAGCTCTGCTGGGGCAGATAAACTAGACTATCTTCCCTGGATGAGTCTGAATAGATTAATTGTTTTACAACAATTCTCTTAACAAATAAAAACATTACTTAAAAATAGTAAAACTTGTTAATCATTGCAAATAAAAGAACATTTTGTGATTGGAATTAACCGTTTGATTATTGACCTGAAAAAAAGAAAGTGTTGCATTTCTATCCTGCATCACATCTCTCAGAAGGAACGTTTGGCAAACGTGCAGTTATTGGTCTGTGTGCAAACATTGCAGCCCCTTTGATGACACCAGAATGCAAAAATAAATGATAATTTCATCTACTTTTAATTGCATTATTGTCGGAGAAACATCAAGCAGGACACCAAGAACTTCTCACTCAGCTTTGAATCACACTGTGGCCCGAAAGTAATCAGGGCTTCCGGCTCTAGTGCAGTCCTCCAAATATGCAGTATTTGGTTGTAGGTCTATCACCTTCTGGATGATATACAAAATATCTCCACATCTCCCCACTATTGTTTTCCATCAATTACTTTAAAATTGACGCTCCTTGATCAGTAACAACTTTACCAAATCAGGACCTTCCTCTCCACTTTTATCTATACCTCTCATAATTTGGTATACCACAATTAAATCTCCACACAGCCTTCTCTTTGTGAGAAAAACCCATTCCAGCTAATTCCAAATTTTCTGATAGTTCATATTTTCCCTTCCCAATGGTGTTAGCATAAATCTCCTGTGTCCAGTTTCGTGTATATAGTGATTAAAATGTGGTCAGTTCGGTGGACATCATAGAATATGGGTTTGCTGATTGGTGCTCTTAACCTGATCTAATTAGGGTGTCCAGGCTGACAGATATATGCAGGAGTGTCAGGGGTTCTGCTCATTCTGGGAGTTGACTCTGAGCTAGCTGGGTCAGTGTCATATACTATGCACATGGAAATAAAGGGTGATTTGGTGACAGGATTTGGGCTTCATTGAATTATTTCATCGTGATCATGCATTTCCTGTAATCCTCTCTCTGGCTGCCTGATCCAGTCAGAATCAGGATGACCAACACCAGTAGCGACAGGAATGCCAGTTGGAGAGTGAGAGCTCAGAGATATGTAGCTCCACAAGGGAGAAGGAATGAGCAAACAGGTGTAATTTGCACTAGGCACAGGGATAGACAAACAACAAGTCAGAACAACAGTGGTTCAGGAGACGCCAGGCCTGATATAAGATGGCAGCAAACATTTGCAGCCTGTGGAACAGACCTATTATCAAATAATCTGGTGGTGTTGCATTACCAGTGGCTGTGAAAACCATAGCTGGCTATAATGTCCTTGCCACTCGTTCATCCACATCCACACCGGGGGCATCTGGAAGATTATGAGGACAGCAGCACATATATTCATAATGAGCATGTCTTATTTGTTCTTTGCCAGGGCACCAATTATGTGCACTTTTCCTGTGTTGATACCATTCAGAGTGAAGGAGCTTTCAGTTTTCTGTCTCCAACTAGGACAGCTGTAACCACATGTAGTAAACAGATCAGGATCCCCCCTTCTACTTTCCCCTCAGAAATGCTCATCAACGACAAGAACACCAGCTTAATCAGTGTGCAGATGGTATAGACAAGCGTAGGTGTGCCTAAAGCTGTCAGACAGCTGGCATGATGTGTTTGTTCTGTACCTTGCCAGGTGGCTTTGTATTTCAAAGCAGAATAGCAGCTGGGTGCTCTGAGACAACACGCATTCACCTGAGATGTATGTGATGACACTCACGAGGAAGCTAAACAAAGTGGTCAGGATCAATACAGTGAAATCCATGTGACAAATGGGAGCGTCCTTAAGCAAGCCATCAGTCTGTGATGAATCTGCTTCAAGTATATGGACATGTTTGGTGGGCAATTTCAGTATGCATCAGCCAAATTCTCCAGAGCAGCCATATCATGTTACCTACTACATAACATTGCACAGCAGTCAGGTTTAGTGCAGAAGGAACACAGCTCAGAGAATACAACCTGTTCCACTGATTATGATTGTTGTGTTATAAACACAATCAATTTCAGCCCACTTTAGAGTAGTCAACACTTCTGATTGTCTTGGCATCTCCAGGTTGTTTAAAGTTAATTTCCCAGACGCAAGCAATCTGCAGAAAAAGGCAGAAGAATAGAAAGTAAAAGGTACTTTCAACAAAGATCCTTTGAACATTTTACCAGTTATTAAGGAAGTATTGGAATTGAGAATAAAAGGGCATTTCAATGAATGGAAAAGGTGAATGAGAAATTATGCAAAGGAATCTCTGGCAAATCATCTCGCCAAAGTTGGCAAGTCTTCATAAACCTATCAGAAATTTAATAAATCCAGAAATGTGTGAACCAACAGCAGGGAAATTACAATTTGCTAAATTATTGTGAAAAAAAAATCTATTCAGGTTAATCCAGGGAAGATAGTCTAGTTTATCTGGCCAACGTGTGAATCCCATTCAGTAGTACCCTCTATTTCAATGTTTATATCTTTTCTAATCAACTGGTTCAGAGATGTTATTGCACACCTCTGGAGCTAGTTGGATTTTAGCACAAACCTCCTGGCTCAGAGGTAAGATCACTACCACTACATCACAAGAACCATCCCTTTCAGTGCTTAAGATCAAGCAAAATAATATTTGCAACTGGTGAATAATCATAAAAGGAGCATTGATCATGTTCTGAGAGCTAACATCACCAGCATGGAGCACATAAGGAATTGGCTTTTGTGGTGTAGTGGTAGTGTCCCTACCTAGGGGCCAGAAGGTCTGGATTCAAAAACAATATTCTACAGGTCTGTAGTAATGTCTCTGACACTGGTCATTAAATGAAAATATTGTAGTTGTCTATGTATTAAAAGGTCTGAGGTAGAAAACTTAAACAAAGCCACCCTCAGGGAGATTTGTTTGTTAAGGTGAACAAAACAAAGACAACAGATTTGCCTGAATATATAACAGCAACACAAATATTCTGGCACTAGTGGCCTATTGTAGATAATTACAAGCTGTTCAACACAGCAAGCCAATTACCATGATAGGCAAGTGAACTGTAATTGAAGTCAGACAACCTTGTGCTAATTGCCTGTTTAGAAATTTGGAGGATCAGTTAGTCTATCCTATCTTTGTCAAGTGGAACCAATTTTCCCACCTGTCCTCTAAATCAGATACCACACATCTGATTTTACCTGAACTATTTCTGAATTAATTTTGTTTAAAACAACTGATTTAGAGATGTTACGATGCATCTGTTGCACTCTAACATTCTCACCCAGAGATAGGGAGAGACTAACAATACACCACAAATGACCTGGAATTCAGTTTGGTCATAACACTGTTGTAGCACAGGCTTAATTCAATTAAAGGCTTTTAAGCCTTGAAGTGTAGGATGAGTGCTAATTGCTGTTGTCAGTCAATAGACAAAATGATCACTGATTTAAGAGCTATCAGTCTGCTTTACGTCGCAGCTAGAACACCTTGATGTAAAAATATGTGTATATCTGCATTGTCCTTTTCCATTGTGAAGACAGACAGAAAGTATTCACAAAGGTCTATTATGAAGGTGTTTGTATCTTTTAAAATTTGACTTTTAATGGACCAAGGAAAGAATGTGTTTATTTCAAGTTCTATGGATGTTCGGCATTTTCTTATTAAAGAGTAACTGAAAAGTCATTTTATCCATAGAATCATAGAATCTCTACAGTGTAAAAACAAACCATTTGGCCCAACAAGCTCACACCGACCCTCTGAAGAGTAACCCACTCAGACCTATGCCCCTACCCTATTATTTTAATTTACTCCTGACTAATGCTAGCCTACACATCCCTGAACAGCTTGAACCATTTAGCATAGCTAATTCACCAAGCCTGCACATCTCTGGACTGTTGGAGGAAACTGGAGCACCCGAAGGAAACCTATGTAGACACAGGGAGAATGTTGCAAACTCCACATAGTCGCCTGAGGCCGGAATCGAACCTGGGTCCCTGGCTCTGGGAGGCAGCCTACTTGCTTGGGTTTTATGACTATTAAATAGATAGTTTCTTTTTGAATAGTGTTTTGGAGTTGGTTTACAGCCTGTAAAGTAAAAGAAGCTTCCCAGCTTCTCCCTCCAGTTTGTAGGGGAAAAGAAAATGCTGTGCATCCAGTGTGGGTCCTGGAACATGGATTGCACCATTCTGGATGTAAAATGTTTTGAGGGAGTTTGTCTCAATATTTCTTGAGTAATTGCAGCTCCAAAGATCTCAGAGTCAAGCGTGTAACCTGTCCACACGTGCCAGACTGAATATTCCACACCTTATCTTTTTGGCCTTCCAGACAAAACAATTATTGGCTAAACTCTACTTTAAATTGTTTATTCAGAAAACAGAGCTAATAACTCTTTGACAAACCAATCTTTTTTATGAAATAAACCTGATGTTTTTATGCTAATCCTAACAAAGCACATTATTCATCATATCTTTAAATGACTAGAGCATTCAATTTCTTGTTGTGAGATATGGAGTATTCTTCCAACCTTGGTACTAATAGCCTTCACCTCCTAAATCTGTCCTGATGGAAAGAAAGCAAAATATTTTCTGGTGAGCCACAAATTTGTAAAGAGGCCCTGTTCAGTTCAAAAGATTTTAGCAAGATTAATCTAATGTTCATTGGAATGTGGTGCCTTACCTTTGAGCTAACATCAATGATTATATCACTATTTTGCTTTGTCGTAATTAGTCTGTTAGCATATACTTGTTTCCTCTGACACTACCTTGAGTCCCCCTGAGATTTAATTGGGCATACATCTAGCACTGCACTATCTGTTCCTTTTCCTGTATATATAGGAAGTAAATAACTCCTAATATTTGTTCTTCCATAATATCAACACTAAAATAAACCATAAATACTTCTACAATTACAATTTTTTCCAGAAAACACAATGGCAAACACTTCTCTGTAACTTACATGATACAGCCAATGGATAAGCACAGGCCCAGGCCTTCTGACAGAAAAATGGTCTTTGCAGCAACATAGATGGGAGTTCATTTCAGGAGCACAGAAGACCTGCTAGACTGGACTCAGCAGAAACTGTCTGGAAAGTTAAAATTTCAGATGGTCTATGGTCTGGCAAGTATAGAAATAATCTGTCCCCCAAATTTGTCTCTCATAACTTCCTTATCACCAAGGTTAGTCTGATTGACCTCTACTATAGTGTCTCTACATATGTTGTCCTTTTCCATTCTGAGACCAACTTAAAGTATTCATTAAGGACTGCACTCATGTCTTTTGAGTCCACAAACAGAATACCACTATCGTCCCTAATGGGCCATGTTCTTCCCCTCATTATTTTCTTTCTCTTTATAAATTTAAAAAAAACTCAACATTTTCTTTATTGTAACTTCTACTTCTTATGCATGCACTGTTTGTTTACCTAATTGCCTTCTTAACTCCTCCAGGTACTTCACTGTGTTGCATCCTTGATATCTGCTATAGTCTTCCCTTTTATTTTTGTAGTAACATTTATTTCCTTTGATATCCAGGTTCATCTGGTCTTGGATGCACCCTTTGTCTTTAAGGCAATATATTTGCACCACAATTCCACTATTTCCTTCTTGAATGTCTCCCAGTACTCTAACACTTTTTTTTCTACCAGTAGATGTTCCCAGTCCACTTAGGACACTTAGGCACTTTATGCCTTTGAAAAATTGGCCTTTTTCCAGTTTATAACTTTTATCCATGGTTGATCCTTATCCTTTTCCAGAATTAATCTAAATCTAACTGAGTTATGGTCACTATCTCCAAAATGCTCCCCTACTTTCCACCTGTCCATGCTTATTCCTGAGTAATAGGTCCATACTTCCCCCTTCCTTGTTGAACTTTCTACATATTGGTTAAAAAGTTCTCCTGAATGCAGTTTAGGAATTTTACTTCTTCCCACCTTGCACACTGAAGATATCCCAGTTAATACTGGGATAACTACAAAATCCCTACTATCATTGATTTATTATTCTGACACCTCTGAAATTTGTTTACATATTTGACCCTTTATCTCTCCATGACTGTTTGTCATCCTACAGTTCACACCCATTGGTGTGTTTGCCCCTTTTGTGTTTTTACTTCTGCCCATAAGGCCACATTTAATGATTCTTTCAAGGTATCATCCCTCCTTACAGCTATGATTGAATTCTTGATCATTATTGCATCCTCCCTCTTCCTCGTATTCTATCCCCATTTCTATCTCATCTGTGTACCCCATAACCAAGAATTTATTTTGCAAGCCATGGTTGTGCAGCCTTTTTTTTCACTTTTTGTACCAGACAGCAATAAACAATCAATGTATTTCACATGCATATTATTTAAATATGAACCATTACCAATTCATTACTAACCCCTTTAGTAAGGTTCCCCAATTCATCCCTAGCGATTTGTACCTCATGCTCTCACAATTCCCTTTCAACAGTCAAAGTTAATGATTTAAGAAAAGGGAAAAAGGTATCTGTTACATTGTCATTTCAAATATAAATCTAAGTTTATAATTAAAATGTCTGAGGCATCATATCAAGATATCAAAAATTATCTGTCAAAAACTCAATGACAATTAGGATATCTAAATAATTAGAAATACTCTTTTAATTTTCATTCTATACTGTGATAATAAATCATTTCAGATCAAGGTTTAACCAGTATTTTCCTTTTCCTTCAAGACTATAGAAGAAGGGGATCAAACAGGATTGGAGCATTGACAATATTTGGGAATTGGGCTGAAAGGAATGTCACTCTAAGTCAAACCACATAAATTAAGTTAAAAATCACACAACACCATGTTACAGTCCAACAGGTTTATTTGGAAGCACTAGCTTTCTGAGCACTGCTCCTTCAATAGATGGTTGTGGAGTATAAGCTTATACTCCACAACCACCTGATGAAGGAGCAGTGCTTTGAAAGCTAGTGCTTCCAAATAAACCTGTTGGACTATAACCTGGTGCTGTGTGATGCTTAACTTTGCACACCCCAGTCCAATGCCAGCACCTCCAAATCACATAAATGAAGTTAGCCTCATATCATGTAATAGTATTATAATCAATTAAGGCAAATAGTGATCCAAAGATTGGAAAATACTCAGAGGTAATGGATAAGCATGCAAAGATTTCAGTCCACCAACAGTTACAAATATTTTGAAATCAGAAGCTCAGTAGTAAAAGTGAAATGTAGTGTAAGTAGAGACTTAACCACACAAGCATTGGTTTAAAAGTCTATTATGTATGTCTTAAAAAGCAGCAGTCATAAATAAGAAATTAATAGTCAAATGTTTCATTTTTGTTAAACGTGATTATAAATTTAAAAAATATGACAAGAGACAGGTAAAGATAGGCATCATGACATTTTGCAGAAGAGCATCTAAAGTTATCTTAGTACAAATGAAGATGTTATGGATAAGGGAATAACCTTAAATTTTGTTTGATATAAAAATGGAAGGTTTTGTCAATAGTTCTAAAAGTGTCTGATGTATATATCTTTTAAAGAGTGTCATAAAATAGCTGGCCCAATAATTGTTATGGAAGTTGAAGAATTGCCTCATCTTAAAAGTTCAGTATGTTCTGAAACAAAGTGACAGCATATGAAAGGGAGTGCAGTTTTTTTTTACATAAGGAACAAGATGAATCAGACTGAGTGTGTTCTATCCATAAATTTGAATTGAGTTGCTTCAAAGTAATTTGGTCTCGTAGATAGAGTGCAACCAAACCAAACCCGAAAAGCTCAAACAAATTGATTAGTTTTAGTTTGGGAATTCATAAGGATATTTAAAACTTGAAAATCCAGTTACACTACACTATAGAATAAAGTAATTTAGCATTCTGGAAGTCCAAAATACTTTAATAAAATATTCTAAATCATTTTGGGTGGGATATCAATGCTATGATAGCTTCACCCAGTTTATTATATTAAACTGCAACAGATAAGATACCTTATTTGAGATAAATGCACACTAGTTTATGACTCCAGGATGTTACATGGGGCAAGAAACTAATGAGTGGAATAGATTAATGTTTTGCTCAGCATCAATACCATTTCTAATAAGTTACAATACCAGTATCACATGCGATGTAATTCAATTTACTGTTATATTTCTCAAGTCTACATCAAGGGAGGAATTATACATTTTTTGGGAGACTTAAAGGTACCAGAATCACTGCATCAAGCAGCCATCATTCTATCCAACAGATAAGTGTCAATTGTTCAAAAGAACATCGTCCTTTTAATAGTGAAGTATAAATTAAAGCTCCTTGAACTTTCTTTTCTGATCGAACTGCTGAATACTCTGTGTCTGGTGTAGATTAAAGCATCCCTGTTTGCACTCCCAAGATTTAAAGATTTGCTTTTCATTATGGATTTTTAAAGTGATCAGAATATTGTTAAATCATTGCCACATTTGAAAGCTGAGAAAAAGGCGAATAACTATTTTGTTATTCATATCGGAAGCATTGTAATGGATGCTCGATCCAATAAACCTGATTTAATTCACACATTACTGTGGTGCTCGAGGCAGCCTTCTCCTGGAGATTAAGCAACTTCAATTTAAATGGCCAAGGTATAATAGTGGTGATGCTGAATGCTGATCATTGCAGTAATTTGTTCCCACTGAGTGATTTCATCTTGAACATTTTATAATGCATCAAAGTGATTTGAGAAATATTAATTTCATGAACAATGGATCAAAATCACATTTCAATTATTATTTCTGGTAAATATTTATCCCATGGCATTTTTGCAATCGGCATCTATCAGAAATTTTGAAACATTCGTTGTGGAGCAGAAATGGACACTCTTGGATGCAACTCATTAGCTAATACTGTCTTTCTATCTCTGTGATGATTATTATACAATGAATTAACAACAATAGAGATGGAATTGTGAGACCTCATGTACATGTTTCCAATAAAAGTATTCCGTTATACTGTTTTGGAGTAGAGGAAATTCATTTGTAACATAACAGATGTCAAAACCAATGATCAAATTTTAAAATCTTTAATGGTGCAGCATGCAGTTGACAGAATTAATGCCATAAGTCTTGTGCGCTTTTAGTATTGCCAGAAGTGGTGCCTGACAGAAACAGCTGAAGTCGAAAGATGAAAAGATTATCTACTGAACTGAACTCAAGCCAGGAAAGAGTGCAAGTCATAAATAATTACAGCAGCAGAATGTCTACAGAAGGTAAAACTACAGGGGGGGCTACCAATATATACGCATCCCTCGGCCGCTGATCACTATGAATGCTTGAAGTTGCCACTGTATCCAATAGCTATAACATGGAAATATGCTCCGTTCTTGATCATTCATCCATTGTTATCTATTTCTTTTTATATTAAAACTGTTAGAAAATGGGTTCAGAATAATAGACATTATTGGCAGATATACTGACTGGTAGAGCATCTCTTCAACATGCATGCCAACATTTATTGACCTGATTTGGAGATGTCGGTGTTGGACTGGGGTGTACAAAGTTAAAAATTACACAACAGCAGGTTATAGTCCAATAGGTTTAATTGGAAGCACACTAGCTTTCAGAGCGCGCACCTTCTTCGGGTGATAGTGGAGGACACAATTCTAAGGCACAGAATTTATAGCAAAAATTTACAGTGTGATGTAAGTGAAATTATATATTGAAAAATACCTTGATTGTCTGTTGAGTCTTTCATCTGTTCGAATACCATGATAGTTTCACTTCTTTCATGTGTAAATCACAAAATCTTTTTTTAAAAGTTGCATTCTCAGGTTAGCTGTAACAATGACATTAGCCAGACAATATGTTGAAGGTGTTAGCCCCCGTGTTCTCTGTCTATGCCATGATGTTTAGATTGATTTTAATCTAAAAAGTGAGAAAACAGAATTTTGCATGAATTCATGCAGTTTTTGAGCTCAGAGTTTTACATGAATTCATGCAGTTTTTGAGCAAAGTACAATGTAACCCTGCAAGTACAAATTCACCCCTCAAAATATATGTGTGCATGTGGGTCTTGTCTGCCTGTGTGTGCGTGTCTGGGGTGGGGGGTTGTGAGTGTCTGTGAGAGAGTGTATATGTGTGTGCATGAGTGTAGAGTGGTCTAAGTCTCTGAGAGGATGCCTGTGTGAGTGTGGGAGCGTGTGTGTCTGTAAGGCTGTGTGTAAGTGTCTGTGTGCGTGTCTGTGTATATGTGTCCGTGTGTATATGTGTCTATAGGAGTGCCTGTGTGTGCGTGTGAGACAATGTGTGTGTGTATAGTGCAATGGTGGTCACCTGTAATGTGACATGAACCCAAGGTCCTGGTTGAGGCCCTCCCTATGGGTACCGAACTTAGCTATCAGCCTCTGCTCGGTCATTTTTCGCTGCTGCCTGTCCCGAAGTCCGCCTTGGAGGATGGTCACCCGAAGGTCTAAGGTTGAAGGTCCTGGACCACTGAAGTGTTCCCAACTGGGAGGGAACACTCCTGTCTGTTGATTGTTGTGCGGTGCCCATTCATCCATTGTCGTAGCCTTTGCTCAGTTTCCCCAATGTACCATGCCTCAGGGCATCCTTGCCTGCAACATATAAGATAGACAACGTTGGCTGAGTCATATGAGTACCTGCCACGTACAAGGTGGGAGGTGTCCCCACGTGTAATGGTGGTATCTATGTCCACACTCTGACACGTCTTGCAGCGCCTACCGTGACAGGGTTGTATGGAGTTGTCCTGAGAGCCGGGCAGCTTGCTACGAACAATGATTTGTTTGAGGTTTGGCGGTTGTTTAAAGGCAGGCAGTGGAGGAGTGGGGAAGGTCTCCCATTGTTACAGCTAACCTGAGAATGCAACTTTTAAAAAAGGTTTTGTGATTTACACATGATGGGTGGCACGGTGGCACAGTGGTTAGCACTGCTGCCTCACAGCACCAGAGATCCGGGTTCAATTCCCGCCTCAGGCGACTGACTGTGTGGAGTTTGCACGTTCTCCCCGTGTCTGCGTGGGTTTCCTCCGGGTGCTCCGGTTTCCTCCCACAGTCCAAAGATGTGCAGGGTCAGGTGAATTGGCCATACTAAATTGCCCATAGTGTTAGGTAAGGGGTAAATGTAGGGGAATGGGTGGGTTTCGCTTCGGCGGGTCGGTGTGGACTTGTTGGGCCGAAGGGCCTGTTTCCACACTGTAATCTAATCTAATCTAATCTAAAAAAAAAGTGAAACTATCATGGTGTTCGAACAGGTGAAAGACTCAACAGACAATCAAGATACTTTTTCAATGTATAATTTCAGTTACATCACACTGTAAATTTTTGCTATAAATTCTGTGCCTTAGAATTGTGGCCTCCACTATCATCTGATGAAGGAGCGGCGCTCTGAAAGCTACTGTGCTTCCAATTAAACCTGTTTGACTATAACCTTGCGTTGTGTGATTTTAAAATTTATTAAACTGTATAGTTCAGACTACACATTGTCCATTTTGTCAACTTGGATGAAGACTCTACTCATAATTGAGCCTTGTTCATTAAAGTTGGGTGAAATGGAGATGAATCTATGACGTTGCCTCTCTGCAACCTTAAAAGAACAGGTACTTTCCTTTCATTTCACCTATTATTTTTGTGTTTCAGTGAATTTTAGTTATATTTTCTTCCATACATAGACTTATTTCTGGTTTACATTCATTACTAGTACTTTATTATTTTTATTTCCAGTGATTTAGCCACTATATATTGGAAAGAGGTAGGGATGAATGTTCCTTTTTCCCATTTGATTCATTCAGTGACTGTACCTTCAACTATTTCTATTTGGATGTTACAAAGGCTTTGGGCTCTGAGAACATTCCAAATATTTTACTGAAGATTACTTTTTCAAAACTAACTGTGTTTCTAGCAGAAGCTTTCCCAGTATGGTTATTACACTGACAACAATTGACAATGTGGAAAATTGAGTTGAAAAGTGTGGCGCTGGAAAAGCACAGCAGGTTATCCAGCATCCGAGGAGCGGGAGAGTCAACATTCCAGACAATGCGGAAAATTGCCCACGTGTATCTTGTCTTTATCAAACAAAAAGGAAAAATCTGCACATTCTTCAGCAAATGTTCAAAGTTACAACCAATAATGCTAAGCAAGTTTAACGGTAACCATGTAAACACTGTTGATTGTCATAAAAACTCATCTGATTCATTACTGTTCTTTTTAATGACGGAAATCTACCATCCTTACTGGTCTGGCTTATATGTGACTCCAGACTTGCCAATAATGTTGTTGACTCATAATTTCAGGGATGGGCAATAAATGCTGACCTAGCCCGTAAAGTACACACCCCACGACAGGATGGATGAAACAAATATTCCTTATAAGGCAATAACAGTTCACAATTGCTCTGCTTGGGCTCCACAAGGACTTCTCACCTCCTGCCCTCACTACAGCCTTGATCCAAAACTGGATAAAAAAGCTGATTTTAAAAGGTGAAGTTAAATGACTTTCTGCAATGACTTAAAGATATGGTAAGATGCACCCTGGGCATTGTATTCATTTTGCCTATGAACTGATATACTTTTCAGAAAGGAGTGCAATGGAGGTTTACCTCACTATTTCTGGAGTGACAGTATTGTCCAATGAGGAGAGTTTGAGGAGTGAGGCTATGTATTCTCTCGTGTTTATAACAATGAGAAGTGATTGAATTGAAATATTCTTACAGGTTCGACAGGAGAGATGCAGTAGGATGTGTTCGCTGTCTATTGGATCCTAGAAGAAAGGGATAGTCTCAGAATGAGGTGTCGACCATTTGGAAATCAGATGAGGAATTCTGTAGTGGAGGAGAGGGAACCACCAAGTCGGACAAATCTATTTGGTATGGCATGGTGATTCAGTTGTTCTCACTGCTGCCTCACACTGCCACGAACCTGGGTTCAATTCCAGCCTCAGACTACAGCCCATGTGAAGTTTGCACATTTCCCTGCATCTGTGTGGTGCTCTAGTTTCCTCCCACAATCCAAAAATGTGCAGGTTAGATGGATTGGCCATGCTCAATTGCCCATTGTGTCCAGAAATGTGTAAGTTAGGTGGATTAGCCATGGGAAATGCAGTGTTACAGGGATAAGGCAAGAGAATGAGTCTGGTTGGGATGCTTCTCAGAGGGTCAGTGTGGACTCAGTGGGCTGAATGCCTGCCTCTGCACTGTAGGGAGCCTATGATGCCATTACTTGATGTGACCTTATTCTCACTAATCCACCTGGTGTAATGTGTGATAGTGGTAATATTGGTAGTACTGATTACCACACATGAAACAAAAATGTACCTTTACATTGAACATACACTCCATTGTGTTTTGTGACATTGCCAACATGCTAAATGGGACAAACTTTGAACAGATCGGGCAACTTAGTGCTGACCATCCATGAAGTGCTGTGGATAATCAGCAACAGTAGAGGTGTATTCAATCACAATCTATAAAGACATGACCTGATTTATCCCATTCTACCATTGACACCATGCCATGAAATCAATCCTGGGGGGGGTTCAATAAATAGTGCAGGATAGCATATCCGGAAGTTGTAACAGGAATATCTAAAAATTAAACATTAACGTCATAAAGCTAAACTATAGGACTACCTACTTTTTAAACATCAGAAGCAACATGCAATATACAGTGGTAAGTGAATTCACAATCAAGAATTCAAACCTAAGATTTGAGGTCTTGCAACATCCATATCCAGTCTTGAATGGTGGTGGTGAACAATTAAACAACTAAAAAGAAGTGCATATTCCGCAAAGCTCCCCATCTTGAATGATGAAAAAGTCTTGCTCATCTGTGCAAATGTTAAGTCTGAAGTCCATCTTCAACCAGGAATGCCAAGTGGCTGATCCATCTTGATCTCTTCCTGACATCCCCAGAATCACATATTCAACTGATTCAATTCACTCAATGTGATATCTAGAAATGGCTGAAGATACTGGATTCTGCAAAGGCTATGGACTTGCAACAGCATTTTGACAGTGGTATTAAAGACTTGTGCTCCAAAAATAGTTTTACCTGTAGCTAATACAGCATTGGTATTATGGCACTCAAAAAATTGTCCAGGTATGATCTGTGTGCAAAAGGCAGGACAAATCTAACTTAGCGGATTACTGATGGCCTTTTCTCAAATGGCAACAATAGGAAAGTATTCTAGGAAGCAACTATTACAAAGGAATACCTACTCATTGAAGCTCTGCTTGGGTTCCAGCAGCGCTACTCAGCCAAAGTTCAAAATGGACAAAAGAATTGTGGAAACCTCTTTGTTAGTCGAAACCATAACTAGGACAAAGGAAGAATGTTATGGCAGTTGGAAATCAATCCTCTCAGTTTAAGGATGACTCAAAAGTCATTCCCTCTGCCATCAGTCTTAGTGGCAGCAGGGTATACTCCCCGAAAAGCTGCACTGCGGTGACTTCTTCACCACTTTCTGAATCTGCCACCTCTGCCTCTTAGAAGAATGAAGACACCAGATAGATGGGACAACTACCATGTACTAGTTCCTCTCTAATTCATGCACCATCCTAATTTGGAATAATTTCACTGTTCCTAGCCAGTATTCAGAATCCTGTAACATTTTTCCCAACAGCACTGTGTATGCCCACATCCCAAAGATACAGTGGTTCAAGAGGCAGCTAACCACTACTTTTTTTCAGGAAAATTAGGCACGACAGTCTGGCTTTGCCAGAAATTAATCCAGTCCCATTTGCCAGCATTGGCCCATATCCCTCTAAACCCATGCAAACACCATTTAAATGTTGTAATTGTACCAGTCTCCGCCACTTCCTCTGGCAGCTCATTTCATGCACACACCACCCTTTGCATGAAAACGTTGCCCCTCTTAATTAATTTCCCCTCTCACATTAAACCTAAGCTCTCTAGGTTTGGACTCCCCTACCTTGGGAAAAAGACATTGGCTGTGCACCCTATCCGTGCCCCTTATGATTTTATAAACCTGTAAATGTCACCCCTCAGCCTGTGATGCTCTACAGATAAAGACCCAGTCTATTCAGCCTCTCCCTTCAGGTCAAACCCTCCAGTCCCAGCAACATCCTTGTAAATCTTTTCTGCACCCTTTAGAGTTTAATAATATCTTCCTTGTAGCAGTGAGACCAGAAATGTAATTTTCAAAAAGTGGAATGCTCTGTACAGCCACAACACTATATCACAATTCCTATATTCAATGCACTGACCATTGAAGGCAAGTGTATCAAACGTTTTCTTCACTACCCTGTCAATCTGTGATTTCATGTGAACATGCACCTCAAGATCTCTTTGTTCCCCAGGACCTGACCATTAAGTGTACAATTTCTGCCTTGATGTGCCTTGTCAAAATGCAATACCTCACATTTACCTACATTCTCCTGGAACTGTGCATCTATTAAATCATATCTATCTTGTAGTGCCCAAAACTGCTGCACTCTATTGTGCAGAAGCTGATATGTATCCTGCTCAATGTCATTTTCCTCAGCATCGGAAACTCACTCAGGTCAACAGCCTTCATTACATTCTATCTTTGCCTGCTGAGCACTGCATGTCAGAATTATGCAGCAGTCTCTGTCTAGGGAATACAGTAAGGGCTCCCAGACTAATCCAAGCATCAAAACTTCATCTTCAGCAGGTGGTTAAAGACATTTACTGGAGGTGTGAGATTGTGTTGTACAGTACATGTCCACCTCTTTCACTGAAGACTGCTCACAATCAAGATAAACTGTCTGGCTTTGTGTCTTCATTAAACAAGTCAAAATTGAAGTATTATGAGACTTTAATGAGCAGCTGTGAGGATGAAGCACAAAAAGGCAAGTCAGGGATGCAGTGAGCATTAAAGTAGGCACAAGGTGAGTGAGGGCTGAGAGAGTGAGGAAGAAAATCTGTGATGCACTCTAGATAAATCCATGGGACAGAGATCAGTCCCTACATGCAAAGTGTCCTTCCAACAGCATTCAAATGAAAGGATCCTAGGCCCAACTATCTTTAGCTACTTCATCAATGACCTTCAGTCCATCATAAGATCAGAAATGAAGACGTTCATCAGTGATCATTCATCCCATTTTGTGACTCCTCAAATATTGAAGCCATTATCTCCAAATGCACCAGGACATGGACAATATACAGGGCTTGGGCTGAAAAGTACCAAGGAACATTTGTACACACAAATGCAAGGCAATAGTCAAATCCAGTAAGAGACAACTTGACCATTTCTCCATGAAACTAAATGATATTGCCATCACAAAATCCTCCACTATCAACATCATTGAGATAACCATTAACCAGAAGCATAAGTTAATGGCTATATAGCTAATGTGCCTGCAAGAGCTTGTCAGAGGCTAGGAATTCTGAAGCAAGTCCTGACTTCTCAAGGGCTATCTACTACCCACAAGGCACAAGTCAGGAATGTGGTCTAATACACAACCCAGAGCAAAGGACCCTGTTGGTTGGCACCACATCCACAAACAGTCAGTCACTCCAGTACTGATGCTCAGTAACAGCAGGGTTTACCATGTATGAGATGCACTGCAGAAATTCACAAATTCCTCAGAAAAACCCCTTCCAAATCGACAGCAACTACCAACTCGAAGGCAATGGCCAACACACACATGGAATCACCTGAAAGTTTCCCTCCAAGCCACCCACAATGCTGACTTGGAAGTAGAATCATTGAGTGATAGAATTGTACAGCATGGAAACAAACCCTTCGGTCAACTCATCCATGCCAACCAGATATCCTAAATTAATCTAGTCCCATTTGCCAGCATTTGGCTAATATCCTTCTAAACCCTTCCTATTCATATATCATCCAGACATTTTTTAAATGTTGTGATTGTACCAATCTCTACCACTTCCTCTAGCAGCTCATTCCATACAGCACCATGCTCTGCATGAAAAAGTTGTCCCTTTGGTCCCTTTTAAATCTTTCCCCTCTCCCCTTAAAATATGCCCTCTAAAATTCCCCTCTCCCCTTAAAATTGGACTCCCCCACTCTGGGGAAAAGACTTTGGCAATTCACCCTAACCATGCCTCTCATGATTTTATAAACCTCTAGAAGGTCACTACTCAGTCTCCGCTGCCCCAGAAAACTAGCCCCATCCTATTCACCCTCTCCCTAAAACCTGCTGATCCTTCACTATTGCTGAGTCAAAATCCTGGAATTCCAGAAAATGGCAACATAAGTGGATAAGACAGTTGAGAAAGCATATGGCATGCTTGCCTTCATCAGTCGGGGTTCAGAGGGTTAAAATTGATAAGTCATGTTGCAATTGTATAGAATTTTAGCTAGGTCATGTTTGGAATATTGTGTACAGTTCTCATCCTTGCATTACCAGAAAGATGTGGAGGCTTAGGAAAGGGTATAGAAACAGTTTATCAGGATGATGCTTCTTTTGAAAGATTGAAAAAATACTTGATTTGTTATCAATTGAAGATTGAATGATGAAGGAGAAAGTGAGGACTGCAGATGCTGAGTATTAGCGTTGAAAACTGTGGCATTAGAAAAGCATAGCTGGTCAGGCAGCATCTGAAAAGCATAAGCCCTTCATGAGGAATGAAGGATGAAGGGCAACCAGAGAGACATAGTTAGAGTGGATAGTCAGAGTCTTTTTCCCAGGATACAAATGTCAATTCTCAGGGGACATAGGTTTCAAGTTAAAGGGGATAAGTTTAAATGAGTTGTGAGAGGCAAGATTTTTTTTACACCGGGGTGGTAAGTTCCTGGACTGCACTGCCAGAGGAGGTGGTGGAGGTGGATACAATAGCAATGTTTAGGAGACATCTTGACAGATAAATGTATAGGCAGGATATAGAGGGATACGGACTGCATATAGGCAAAAGGACTTTGGACTAGAAAGGCATCACATGCCAATGCAATGTTGGGGCCAAAGGGTCTTTCCTGAGCTGTAATGTTCTTTGTCCTCTCTTAAATGGTATTGTGGGTCTCCCTACTGCAACAGTTCAAGAAGGCAGCTCACCATGACCCTCCCAAGGGCAACTAGGGAAAATAAATGTTGATCCAGACATAGTCTACATCTCAGGAACGAATTTAAAATTGAACATAATGTCTTTGCATCAACCTGCAAAAGGTAATCCAAGTACTTAACAATGCTGCACTGGTTTACATTCGAGCTTTAAAACTTGTCTTTGTAGCTCATGAAAGGAGATTGCCATTGTTCATTGTTAAACCTTATTGCAAAATAAATGCTCTTAAGATTCATAATTACTCTGTCTTTCAAAAGAGGCTTTTGGTGTAAACAACCTCACAGATTCAAGATGAGCGTGGGTTCATAAAACTACTTCAGACTTCTTTCTACCTACAATACGATCTGAGAGCTTGCTTCTGGCAAAATTTCAAATTCTCATATGGTTTAGATTTTATGTTAAATGTTAGTACTTTTTAAATGCTGGTTTAATTAGTCACACACTGACGTGGAGGTGCCGGTGTTGGACTGGGATGGACGAAGTCAGAAGTCACATGACATCTAGTTATAGTCCAACAGGTTTATTTGAAATTACAAGCTTTCAGAAAGCTGGCCCTTTATCAGGTGAAGAGTCTTCTGACTTAGTTACATATTGTTCAGTTTATATCACAAGTGTTGCAATGTTTCAGTATGTTTGGACCACCGTGAATATTTTATTAATTTACAGAAATTATTGAGACATCCAGACAAGACTGTTGTTTGTTTGATTATCCGGGTTGTGTAGGTTGAGACAGACACTATTTATTACAGATTCCTAATGCAGAATTTCAGGATCTGTTGTTTTTTTAACAGGTTTACCCCAGCAACCATCATCACGTCTGCCTTAATGTTTCCTAAGGGGTGCATGTCACTCTTTTTATACACTTTGTCATCTATTAACGAACAATCTGGTCGAGTCTTCCTAAGGCTGACTTTTTTATATGGTACATAGATCTATCGCTTTGGATTCTGGGAAGTCCTTCATTTCCAAAATGGAATAACTTGATTGTAGCCTGTAGCATAATAATAACTGCCAACACAGAAAAAAAAAAATTAGTTGATCTAAACCTTCTGAAAATGCCAATTGTAAAGTTGCCATTTCACAATATTGTACATTATGTAAATTTAGATTTATTGAAATTGTCTTTTCAACCTAAACATCTGTATCATATAAATTAGCCTTTAACTTGAACAGCCCTAAGCATATTTTTATCATTTGTTTTTGTACTTTTAATTTTGTAATGAATCTTCATAAAACTGAACATCTAGGTATTGGTTTAAAGGTTTCTCCTGTAGAAATTAAATTTCAATCTGGTAGATCAGAACCACTACCTATGAGAATCATTCTCAGTCAATTTGTTATTACGCAAATTCTCATTTTATAATTTCATCATTTATGAAACTATCCCACCCTGGCAAATTTCACCAAAGTGGCCTTTGTTTCACAGACTGTCACGTTCATGACACTTATTATGTTTGATTTTACAATCTCAATCTCAATTTGGATTTTCTCTTTTGCTTCAATTAGTGTCTGAAGGGCCATCACCATGATGTTTTTCTCCTCCTACTGGGATGTTCCTAATCTATGCACCCTGAAGCAAAAACAGAGAAGACTGGAGAAACTCAGTGGACATCCATGGAAAGAAAACAGAGTTAATATTTTGAGTCTGGTGCAACACCTTCCAAACTGGTGGTTTGATACTGGTTCAGAATTAGTGTTTTGCTTTTTTACGCACTCTTAATACCTGTTGGGGATTAAATAAATTTTGAAGTGGGTAACTCGCTCATGGTGGTCTAATTCAGAGGAAAAGTGAATTGTGCCACACAAACCTTGAGTTATTGACTGTTTATTCGTGAGCTCACAGGGAGAGACAAGTCGATCTAATGGTCACAAGTCACTCTGATGGGATACAGAGAGTTACGTGATTATATAGGTTACAATCATTTAACAATTAGCAAACTGTTAATTGCAGTATAATGAATAAATAGGCACTTTGCCTAGTCACTAGCCTCAGTCATGTAGTGTCTGGACAGTGTTGGTTTGTAGCTGAGAAGGAACTGTTATATTACAATAGATTCCTGTAAAAGAAGAACATTTCCATGCTGAGAAAGAGCTCACTATCAGGTGTTAGTACACCTCCAAAGTCAACCATCTCACTCAGCCTGGGAACATACAAACTAAACAAGCAGACTCTAACATGAGATTTAAAATGGATTCCAGGCTTTTAATATGTGACAAGATGGCTGCTTTGGTTATAACACGTCTCCCACAATGCCTCTTTATGCACCCTTCATTCTTGAATGAATCAATCCTGATTATTTTGGAGGACAGCTGAAGCTGTTTCATGGTTTAGTCATGTGGCTGTGCTTTGATAACAGCACAGTGAGCATACATGTGCCATGTCGCGGTTATTCCCGGTCAGATTCTGACCAATTTCATGTATAGCAAATAGACTATAGTCTCATGAAATTTTACTTACACGGTAAAAGTCTAGAACAAAATCATTTGCCAAGTATTTTCTCATGGGCATATAATTCCTTAAAAGTATAATCTCTTGCAGGTGGGGCAGCTGAATGACATGCTATCAGGCCAGCTACTGTATGTGAAGCCATCAGTCTCCATTAATTAGTACAATGGTTAAATCTTGCCAGAGTATAAAACATCCATTCCAGTTTTTTTTGGCACTTATCCTATTTTTTTTAAACAAATTTAACAAACGTTTTATAAACTAATTTGCCCTAGTGGTTGAATTAGACTTGCCATTCCTGAGTCCAATTTGGGCCTCTTTCAAAATTGAAAACATTCTTGCAGGCATATAAATGATCTCTCAGGGCCCCATTAAAGCATGTTGAACAGTGTCCAACTCATAATTATCTACTGAAAGATCTTCTACTCATAAATCTTACCTTCCTGGAGCAAAGGCACCCTCTTTGTGCTTCTGTAAAGGCTCAACGTCCTTGTTCTGTTTGAACATTATGCGCAAAGTTATCCAGTGCCCATATTTTTCTCATGTAAACAACATTTTGATTTAAAGGCTGTAAGACAAAACACTGATACCAGTTTATCTGTACTATCCCTGTCTGATTTTCATTGGAAATAGCTATCCTTGGAGCCTGGACAGTGTTGCCATTAATTCTGCCTCCATTAAAAACAAATGTCATAACCTCATCACGTTGAGGACATAGAGTTACATTATGCAAAATTGTTTTGACCTAAGAAATAGACCAACTCATGGCTTGCTGTCCTGTCATGGTTTATTGTATCAGGGCCTCATGGTAGCAAGGTCTTTGAGTTTAATATGAATTTTAAAGGAATTTCTTTATAATTTCTCATCCATAAGATGATAACTCTAATCTGGATGGCTTTTAATAAAAATTGACTTTGAGTTTCATGACTAGGTGGATTCTGGGTAATCCAAGATGGAGGACGGGAAAAATTTCTGGTTGTAAGAGCTGCTCCTTTTTTGAGGTATTTTAGGTGCTGGAGGTGATTTCTTTGAATTCCAGGGGTAGCAATTACTGTTTTAAATGCTGTTGCATTGTTTTGGAACTTTGGAAAAAAAAGGTCAAAACAACAACAGTTTTACAAGGGAAAAGAGCAGACAAAGGAAGCACATGGTGAGGACAGTGCAGGAGAGAGAGAGAGAGAGAATGAAAACAAATGAACCTGTACAGTTACCGCCTTTGCTGTATGAATTTGTGCATCACTGGACATCGACGTGCATCTGGGAAAATTAACAAACAGTGAAATTCACAACTAATCTTAGAGGAACTGTTGGGCGAAGGTCACAGCACAGAATCAGATAAGTTAATTGTTGTTTTAAGTCTGTCTAAGAGAAAGGCTGTATTAGTGAGTACAGTGGGTTCTTTTTTGATTATATGTTTTTGGAGATAAGTCTCTTGATTAAACTTAAAATATAAGCAATAGCTATTAATTTAACCTGGGGCAGTGTTTGGAGAGGAATAAGACGGTGTTATTTTCTGGGTCTGTAGATTGTGAAGGAGCAAAAATGGCCTTTGCAGTGATATGTACTTCTTGTCAGATGTGGGAGTTTAAAGAGAGTTTAAGGGTTACTGCGGATTATATCTGCCATAAATGCTGTTGGATGTGAATCTTATCAGATCGAGTGGATCGGTTGGAGAGACAGATAGAAGCGATGAGGAATTTGCAACAGTAACAGTATGTGATGGATGGCAGTTATAGGAAGGGGGGAAAGTCTCAGATACAGTCACATAGATGGGTTAACCCCAGGAAGAGTAAGAGAGGTAGGCAGCTAGTGCAGGAGTCTCTTGTGGATATACCCATTTCAAACAGGTACGCTGCTTTGGAAAATGTAGGGGGTGATGGATTCTCAGGGGAAGTAGCACGAACAGCCAAGCTTCTGGTATTGAGACTGGCTCTAATGCAATGAGGGGTACGTTGGCTTCCAAGAGATCAATTGTGTTAGGGGATTCTGTAGTCCGAGGTACAGACAGACGTTTCTGTGGCCAGCAGTGAAAAAGCAGAATGGTGTGTTGTTTCCCTGGTGCCAGGATCAAGGATGTCTCAGAGAGGGTGCAGACTGTTCTCACGGGGGAGAGGGGCCAATAGGAGGTCATTGTCCACATTGGAACCAATGACATAGGAAGGGAAAAGGTTGAGATTCTGAATGGAGATTACACAGAGATAGGCAGAAATTTAAAAAGGAGGTCCTCAAGGATAGTAATATCTGGATTACTCCCAGTGCTACGAGCTAGTGAGGGCAGGAATAGGAGGATAGAGCAGATGAATGCATGGCTGAGGAGCTGGTGTATGGGAGAAGGATTCATATTTTTGGATTATTGGAATCTCTTTTGGGGTAGAAGTGACCTGTACAAGAAGGACGGATTGCACCTAAATTAGAAGGGGACTAATATACTGGCAGGGAAATTTGCTAGAACTGCTTGGGAGGATTTAAACTAATAAGGTGGCGGGGGGGACCCAGGGAGATTGTGAGGAAAGAGATTGATCTGAGACGGGTACAGCTGAGAACAGAAGTGAGTCAAACAGTCAGGGCAGGCAGTGACAAGGCAGGACTAATAAATTGAACTGCATTTATTTCAATGCAAGGGGCCGAACAGGGAAGGCAGATGAACTCAGGGCATGGTTAGGAACATGGGACTGGGATATCATAGCAATTACAGAAACATGGCTCAGGGATGGGCAGGACTGGCAGCTTAATGTGCCAGGATACAAATGCTACAGGAACAATAAAAAGGGAGGCAAGAGAGGAGGGGGAGTGGCATTTTTGATAAGGGATACCATTACAGCTGTGCTGAGGGAGGATATTACCAGAAATACATCCAGGGAAGTTATTTGGGTGGAACTGAGAAATAAGATGGGGATGATCACCTTATTGGGATTGTATTATAGACCCCCCAAATAGTCAGAGGGAAATTGAGAAACAAACTTGTAAGGAGATCTCAGCTATCTGTAAGAATAATAGG
Source organism: Chiloscyllium plagiosum (assembly GCF_037043375.1). NCBI lineage: Eukaryota > Metazoa > Chordata > Chondrichthyes > Orectolobiformes > Hemiscylliidae > Chiloscyllium > Chiloscyllium plagiosum. Next base: position 38,546,478 of record NW_028270144.1, read on the forward strand.
GTAGTTGTGGTAGGGGATTTTAACTTTCCAAACATAGACTGGGACTGCCATAGTGTTAAAGGTTTAGATGGAGAGGAATTTCTTAAGTGTGTACAAGACAATTTTCTGATTCAGTATGTGGATGTACCTACTAGAGAAGGTGGAAAGCTTGACCAACTCTTGGGAAATAAGGCGGGGCAGGTGACTGAGGTGTCAGTGGGGGAGCACTTTGGGACCAGTGACCATAATTCTATTCGTTTTAAAATTGTGATGGAAAAGGATAGACCAGATCTAAAAGTTGAAGTTCTAAATTGGAGAAAGGCCAATTTTGACGGTATTTGGTAAGAACTTTCGAAAGCTGATTGGAGGCAGATGTTTGCAGGTAAAGGGACGGCTAGAAAATGGGAAGCCTTCAGAAATGAGATAACAAGAATCCAGAGAAAGTATATTCCTGTCAAGGTGAAAGGGAAGGCTGGTAGGTATAGGGAAGACTGGATGACTAAAGAAATTGAGGGTTTGGTTAAGAAAAAGAAGGAAGCATATGTCAGGTATAGACAGGATAGATCGAGTGAATCCTTAGAAGAGTATAAAGGAAGGAGGAGTATACTTAAGAGGGAAATCAGGAGGTCAAAACAGGGACATGAAATAGCTTTGGCAAATAGAATTAAGGAGAATCCAAAGGGTTTTTTTAAATATATTAAGGATAAAAGGGTAACTAGGGAGAGAATAGGGCCCCTCAAAGATCAGCAAGGTGGCCTTTGTGTGGAGCTACAGAAAATGGGGGAGATACTAAATGAATATTTTGCATCAGTATTTACTTTGGAAAAGGATATGCAAGATATAGGCTATAGGGAAATAGATGGTGACCTCTTGCAAAATGTCCAGATTACAGAGGAGGAAGTGCTGGATGTCTTGAAATGGTTAAAGGTGGATAAATCCCCAGGACCTGATCAGGTGTACCCGAGAACTCTGTGGGAAGCTGGAGAAATGATTGCTGGGCCTCTTGCTGAGATATTAGTATCATCAATAGTCCACAAGTGAGGTTCCGGAAGATTGGAGGTTGGCAAAGGTGGTGCCACTGTTTAAGAAGGGCTGTAAAGACAAGCCAGGGAACTATAGACCAGTGAGCCTGACCTCAGTGGTGGGCAAGTTGTTGGAGGGAATCCTGAGGGACAGGATGTACATGTATTTGGAAAGGCAAGGACTGATAGTCAACATGGCTTTGTGTGTGTGAAATCATGTCTCACAAACTTGATTGAGGTTTTTAAAGAGGTAACAAAGAAGATTGATGAGGGCAGAGTAGTAGATGTGATCTATATGAACTTCAGTAAGGCGTTCGACATGGTTTCCCATGGAAGACTGATTAGCAAGGTTAGATCTCATGGAATACAGGGAGAACTAGCCATTTGGATACAGAACTGGCTCAAAGGAAGAAACGGAGGGTGGTGGTGGAGGGTTGTTTTTCAGACTGGAGGCCTGTGACCAGTGAAGTGCCACAAGGATCGGTGCTGTGCCCTCTACTTTTGTCATTTACATAAATGATTTGGATGCCAGCATAAGAGATACAGTTAGTAAGTTTGCAGATGATAACAAAATTGGAGGTGTAGTGGACAGCGAAGAGGGTTACCTTAGATTACAACAGGATCTGGACCAGATGGGCCAATGGGCTGTGAAGTGGCAGATGGATTTTAATTCAGATAAATGCGAGGTGCTGCATTTTGGGAAAGCAAATCTTAGCAGGACTTACACACTTAATGGTAGGGTCTTTGGGAGAGTTGCTGAACAAAGAGACCTTGGAGTGCAGGTTCATAGCTCCTTGAAAGTGGAGTCACAGGTAGATAGGATAGTGAAGAAGGCGTTTGGTATGCTTTCCTTTATTAGTCAGAGTATTGAGTACAGGAGTTGGGAGGTTGTACAGGACATTGGTCAGGCCACTGTTGGAATATTGCGTGCAATTCTGGTCTCCTTCCTATTGGAAAGATGTTGTGAAACTTGAAACTTGAAACAGAAAAGATTTACAAGGATGTTGCCAGGGTTGAAGGATCTGAGCTACAGGGAGAGGCTGAACAGGCTGGGGCTGTTTTCCCTGGAGTGTCTGTTTTCCCTGGAGCGTCGGAGGCTGAGGGGTGACCTTATAGAGGTTTACAAAATTATGAGGGGCATGGATAGGATAAATAGACAAAGTATTTTCCTTGGGGTCGGGAGTCCAGAAATAGAGGGCATTTGTTTAGGGTGAGAGGGTAAAGATATAAAAAAGACCTAAGGGGTGACTTTTTCACACAGAGGGTGGTACGTGTATGGAATGGGTTGCCAGAGGATGTGGTGGAGGCTGGTACAATTGCAACATTTAAGAGGCAATTGGATGGGCATATGAATAGGAAGGATTTGGAGGGATATGGGCCGGGTGCTGGCAGGTGGGACTAGATTGGGTTGGGATATCTGGTCGGCATGGACAGGTTTGACCCTATAACTGGATGGCAGCTGTTTATTCTTCTGCTATCATTACTCCGTAGACCCACACATTCAAGTTTATTGCCAGCCTAAAATCTCAACTAAGAGATATTTCAATTTAGCGCTCCTCGCTATGGATTGGGTCCAACCATAAAATATTCTCTTCCCCTCAGTGTTTTCCAACTGGTGAAATTATCCAAGGATAGAATACATCCCCAGGTAAATTTTAAGCAGAAATCACTGGTCTAAGTTAACCAATGTCAACAGACAGCATCAATAACTAAAGAATTCTCAGATATTGTTATGTGTCATCTGTTTGTGAGGAGTTAAGTATAAGACTAAAGCTTTTTAATTATAAATTTTTATTATCAGAATTAATTCTGAATCAGTTTATAGCAATGCACTGTATCATGAGGTATATGATAACTGAAGATAGCCAGAACTTGACAATTTCACTTTAATTTCACACTGTATTGAAATTCATGTTAGGTAACACTTAAACATTAGAGATATACGTGAATACGAGTTTGCTCATAGATTAGCATATTTTGAAAATGGAATGCCTTTGTCTGAAGTCCAGATGCAAGGAACTCAGGTCTTAGCAATCATAAATTGAAATGCTGCTCTGATCTATATGCGTTATTTTTATTACATTGCAGGCTTTAGAAATGTTTCTATCAGCTCATTAAAACAGGCTACTCTTGTTAATTGGCAATTTTTAGGGCAAAAAAGGTTCTTGAGGATTATGATAAGCTTTGTGTTCAAGACCTTTAGCTTGGACCAAACAAACTCCCAGTTGTAAGTTTAGCAAGAGCTAGTAGAACTATTTCATGCCTCCTTCTGTCTGCAATACTGTCTGAGACCTTGCTCAGTTTCAGATTCTCACATTGCTTAGATTCTGTTTGAAACTTTAATCCTAATCACTGGAAAAATTTGATGATATTTGTTTAACACTACAAGGCACAAGTCAGAAATGCAGTGGAATACTCTCAACTTGGTTGGATGAGTGCGGCTCCAACAGCCCCCTAAGCTGCTCGACACTATTCAGGATCAAGCATCCACTGGTTAAACCTTATCGAAAATATAACATTTACTTGTGCACTGTGCATCTCAAGGATGACATGCTGAGCTATCGTGCAGATTCAAAAGAATGAGACTGGCCTGATGGAGTAAAATCATGACTGTTGCGTTTTGTGTCTGAAATGTTTTGCAAAGGTGAACTATGTGAGTATGACCTTTATTGACAATACTTCATACAATGCTCTAACATGCTTATTGCATTCTTTACAACAAATCAACACCATAATGAGGATACCTTATAAGACAAATAGAAGATCAACAAATCATCTACTTCATGTACTGAAGAAGAATAAAATATTTTATAAGGTAGATTATGAGAAACTACTTTATTTGGTGGGAAAATTCAGACCAAGATAATAGTCAGACCATTAAGGAGCAACATTAGGAAGCATATCATCAAAAGAAAGGTGGTGGAAATTTGGAAGTCTCTGTCAATTAAACTTTTTATTGGTAATTCGTTTAAGCAGTACTGAACCCAAGTGGACAAATAGAATGAAGATTTTAATCACTTGTGATCCAGTTGAATGAAAGCACTGAATGGCCTCCTCATTTTCATATGCTCCAGTGTCTGAACCCTACATTTCACCCTTCCTCTCTGCCTTCCTTTGCAGTTAAAATATCATGAAAAAAATACTCTGAATTAATTCACAGTCCCCCATATCATCTTTCAAGCTATAACAAATCCTTAACATGTGGTAACATCAAAAGCAACCATCATACTTACTACACTGACATGTAATTGTGACTGTCAGCATAAATCTCTTCACTAATGCTGTTCTTTCCATGAGTAGCTGTATTTGTGTACAGTTAAGTAGTCTGATGAATTTTCTATGTGATTGCCTAATTTAAAAACAGGGTAAGTGGTTGGCAGCTCTTTGTCACTAAGATCCATGACTTGAAATGGCTCTTAAGTTCCTCCTGAGAAGCTGGAGATGTCAATTTAGGTCATAAGAACGAGGAGTAGGAGTAGGTCATCTGGCCCTTCCAGCCCGCTCCACCATTCAATAAGATCATGGCTGACCTTTTTGTGGACTCAGCTCCATTTACCTGCCCTCTCACCATAATCCTTAATTATTTTATTGTTCAAAAAAAAATCTATCTTAGCTTTAAAAACATTGACTGAAGTAGCTTCAACTACTTCCCTGGGCAAGGAATTCCATAGATTTGCAATCCTCTGGGTGAAGGAGTTCCTTCTCAATTCAGTCCTAAATCTTGAGGCTATGCCCTCTAATCTTGTGGCTGTGCCTTCTTGTCCTAGTTCCACCTGCCAGTGGAAACATTCTCTCTATGTTTATCTTATTGATTCCCTTCATAATTTTATATGTTTCTATAAGATTCCCCCTCATTCTTCTGATTTCAAGTGAATATAATCCCAGTCTACTCAGTCTCTCCTCGAAGCCAACCCCCTGAACTCCAGAATCAACCTAGTGAACCTCCTCTGCACTCCCCATCTCCCCAGTGCCAATACTTCCTTCCTCAAGTAAGGAGACCAAAACTGCAAGCACCAGCACCCTGTACAGTTGCAACATAACCTCTGTGCTTTTAAATTCAATCCCTTTAGCAATGAAGGATAAAATTCCATTTGCCTTTCTCAGTACTTGTTGTACCTGCAGACCAGCCCTCTGTGATTCATGCACAAGGACACCCACGTCCTTCTGCATAGCAGTATGCTGCAACCTTTTACCATTCAAGTAATAATCGTTTTTACTATTACTCCTACCAAAATGGATGACTTCACATTTATTAACATTGTATTCCATCCATCAGACCTTTGATCACTCACTTAAATTACTAATGTTCCTCTGCAAAGTTTCACAGTCCTCTGCACACTTTGCTCTGCCACTCATCTTAGCATCATCTGCAAACTTTGACACACTACACGTGGTCTCCAACTCCAAATCATCCATATAAATTACGAATAATTGCGATCCCAACACTGATCCCTGAGGCACATCACTAGTTACTGATTGAGAACCAGAATAGCATGCATTTATCCCACTCTTTGCCTCTTGTTAGTCAATCAATCCTCTATCCATTACCCCCCATACTTTACCCCCCTCACCATGCATCTTTATCTTATGCAGCAGCCTCTTGTACAACACCTTGTCGGAGGCCTTTTGCAAATCTAGGTACACCACATTTATTGGGTCCCCGTTGTCCACTTTGCTCATAATGTCTTCATAGAATTCTAAAAGATTTGTTGAGCATGAACTGTCCTTCATGAACCCATGCTGCATCTGCCCAACGAGACAATTTCTATCTAGATGCCATGCTATTTCTTCCATGATAATAGATGCAAGCATCTTTCCCACTACAAAGGTTAAGCTTCCCAGTCTACAATTCCCCAGCTTTTGTCTAGCTTGCCTTTTTTTTACAGTGGCATCACATTAGCTATTTTCCAATCTGCTTGGAGTTCCCCAGAGTCCAGTGCATGTGCTATTTCTTCCACCATCTCTTTTAGTACCCTGGGATGCATTCCATCAGGGCCAGGAAGTTTGTCTATCCTGAGGTCCATTAGCTTACCCAACACTACATCTTCTGTAATAATGATTATTTCCAGGTCCTCCCTTACGTTCATCTCTTTGTCAATTACTGGCGTGTTATTAGTGTCCTCAACTGTGAAGACCGATACAACATACCTGTTCAATGCCTCAGCTATTTCATCATATCCATAACTAAATGCCCCTTCTCATCCTCCAAAGGACCACCCTTTACTTTACTCATTGTTTTTTGCTTTATATATTTATAGAAAATTTTGCTATCTGTCTTTATATTCTGTGCTAGTTTTTTTCTCATGTTCTATCTTGCTTTTCTTTGTAGCTCTTTTTGTGGCTTTCTGTTGACCTTTAAAATTTTCCTAATCATCTAGTTTCCTGGTGTTCTTAGCTACTTTATATGCCTTCTCTTTCAATTTCATAGCCTCCCTTATGTCCTTACCCATTTTGTTACAGTCCTTCCTCTTCACTGGAATATACTTTTGCTGAGCGCTTTGAAAAACGGCTTTGAAAGTCCTCTACTGCTTGTCAACTGTCCCACCTTAAAGCCTTTGTTTCTGGGGTGGCATGATGGCTCAGTGGTCAGCACTGCTGCCTCACAGTGCCAGGGACCTCAGTTCGATTCCTGCCTTGGGCGACTGTCTGTGTGGAGTTTGCACATTCCCCCTGTGTCTGCATGGGTTTCCTCTGGTTTCCTCCCACAGTCCAGGGATGCGCCAGGTTTGGTGAATTGGCTGTGCTAAATTGCCAATAGTGTGTAAGTTAGCTTCATTACTCAGAATTAAACATATGATAGGGGAATGGGTCTGTGTGGGTTACTCTTTGGAGGGGTTTGGTATGGAGTTGTTGAACCAAAGGGCCTGTTTCTACACTGTAGGAGTTCTAATCCTGAAAATAATTGCTGTGCCATTTTTACATGCATTTGAAAATGGAGAGCTGGGTGAAATGTAACACATATGACACTGGCAAGCGTTTCGAGATTTGTGGCAGTGCAGTACACTACCAGGCTGTCACACAGGGTATGAGTAATAGAATTACGTGATCCTCAGGGGATTTCAAGTGGTATGATTGTAGCCTGTTCACCTTATGAATGGATTGCTTTAAACTGGAATAAGTCCTTCTCAGACAACTTTGAAGGAAAGTGTAACCAAAGGCATGTGAATAACCTTATTGGACTTAAGGTGGGCCTTTTGTCTTGCGCTATCAGAATGGTTAGGGGTGTTACTTCACAGTATGTGCACTATCAGAATGGATCCCAGGAATTTCCAGCATTGCATGTTAGTCCAGGAATTGTTTCCAACCTAGATTTACTGGCTTTTGGAGTTTATTTTTCACAGCCTGTCAACTTTCTGCAAAGCACTAATGCAATAATGCACTATCAAAAATAAATGAGGCTTGAAGAAGTCTTATTCAGTTTACACTCACCGATGAACAAAGCTCAATATAACCAATTTGAGCATGTGCCCTTTGGACAAGCGTTCAGTATCTCTTTTTTACAAGCCCATTTGACTACCTTACTTTCCCTAATTAATGAGTCAATTACTTAATTTATCATATTAGACAAATCTGTGGCTGAAAACCTTGTTCTTCCCTATTCATTACTCTATTTTCTTCTCTTTTGAACTATTCTGCAAGACAGTACAATGGTCAGGAATTGATCTGTAATTTTGAATGCTGTCCATGTGAATCAGGAACATGTTTTTTGTTCCTAAACACTGAAGCAATAACAATAATTATAACAGATATTCAAGTTAATGCATACAAATATCGTAGGTTAATTGGTATGACTTTTTTATCCTTTTGCATACCTTCTCAACAACTTGACATGTAGATCCAGGGAGATGGTCATACATTGGTAGCAAACAATGTTGACTCTGTGAAAATATAAATTTCTTCGGAGGAGTCATGTCAGATTATTAACATTAATTGTGTTTTTCTCTCTCCACAGAAATGGTTAGACCTGCTGAATTTCTCCAGTATATCTGTCTCAGTCAAGTTGTCCTTATTCTGTGTCAACCTTTTTTTGGTGAATACCCAGATTTTAAAGCTTTTTTTTCATTCCTCAGAGCAGATGTTACAATACTTTTAAATTCTCAAATGAGGATAAGCAATTAGTAATATTGTTCTCAAAGTAAACATAAAGGAATTATCTGCACTGATTTTAAATATGCATTGCATAGTCTAAAGCTGAGAGTGTTTTGCATTATATTACTGTCAAGATTGGCACAAGAACTATAGTATGCTCACTTCCCAGTATTATAAACTATACTTTCAAGGCTCAAAGAATGACAGGAACAGAAAAGCAAGCAATTTGTTCCCAATTTGGCTATTCCCATGTTACATGAGGTTACCACAATTCTCTTAACTTGATGTCAACCCAGACCCTTTTTTTCAGATTGATAGTTGGTTTTACAATCAGATCCCCTTTCTACCACTAAGCCTTCCCATGTATCTCGGCTCAGAACAACAATGATGTCTATGGCTTTGCCTGCACTAAAGACTGTTCTTTTATTGTCCTGAACTGGATCTTGAACCAAGGAAGAACATCTCCATCCACTGATCCACGCTAACCTTATTGTGGAGAACCAAATAATATTACAATTTTATTGAATCTCATATCAGAGGTTAGAGCTGGTTAGACTTAAGTCTGTGCCATGAATAGTTACAATTAAAGCTGGGAATGATGGAACAGCCATAACCAACTGATCTTAAGGACAACTGAATTCACATTTAAATTCTAATTTACTCTGATGTTTGACTCTTGCAGTGTAAAGTCATGGTCTGTAATATCTTCAGCAAAAGGTAGTTCCACAGTTAGGAAAATAGCAAATTAATCAGGGATAAAACATAAGTCTCAAAATCTAAGTGTTTTCTTGTTCTTAATACGAGAGACAAAACAGAGAAGACAAATGACGGAAAAGTGCTCGTGTGGCCAATTGGGAAAGATGAATTTTGTGTACAACAAGTACGAATCACTGCAAGACATCAATCATTGTGTTTTGACCATAATCAATATCCTTTCCATTAATGCTTCCCTCCGTGAATATGAAATTAATACTTTTTAGATTAGATTACTTTACAGTGTGGAAACAGGCCCTTGGGGCCAACAAGTCCACACCGACCCGCCGAAGCGCAAGCCACCCACACCCCTACATTTACCCCTTACCTAACACTACGGGCAATTTAGCATGGCCAATTCACCTGACCTGCACATCTTTGGACTGTGGGAGGAAACCGGAGCACCCGGAGGAAACCCACGCAGACACGGGGAGAATGTGCAAACTCCACACAGTCAGTCGCCTGAGGCAAGAATTGAACCCGGGTCTCTGGCGCTGTGAGGCAGTAGTGCTAACCACCGTGCCACCGCGCCGCCCACCTAGCAAGTCAAATGCAAATAATAGTAGGTATTTTTAAAGTGAGAAATACTTTAATTATTTGGCAAAATATAACACTTTTTGCAATAAAGAATTTAACAAATAATATGTCATATTATAACAGGGAATGCGAGAATCTAAATTGTGTAGCCATTCTTACGGATTTAACATTAATATGGCAGAAATTTATCAGTATGGTCACAACCTCAATAAAGACCAAATCCTGCAAGTTTCATGGATCTCTTTCAAGAATAGATACGTACGTAGACCTCAAAATCCATTGGTATAATAGGAAAGAGGGTTGTGGTGGGTATGCCATACTGAGGAATTCCTGTGCTCTGGCTTTGGGTTAGGAGTTATATTTGACTCTCGGAGGTTCACAGGATTTCACATGTTCACGTGTATGTCGCTGATCACTTACATTGCTTTGAGGAAATGCAAGGAGTTCTCCCAGTATCCAGACAAGCTTCATCCCTCAATGAATACTACTAAGATAGATTAGTCATTCATGTCTTTGCTGCTTACAGACCCCTGCTTTCTGCCTGCAGTTTAGAAGACATTGCAATATTTGGCATATTATTAGAACTGTATGTGAACCTGAAGTCTTCTAAATACAGCAAGTAATATAAATGAATCTCTGTTACAGTGAAAGCTGATGATACTTGACCATGTAGAATAATACAAACAGACAAATAGTTCTTTGGGAAGAACAGACACTGAATGATGATCAACTTGAAGATCAACAACAGGAAACTTGTACAATGAAGCTGAGGTATTTGTTAGAAAAATGGTGGAACATTTTATTAGCAGCCTAGAAGTCTAATGATCCAGATCTCAATCACAATACTACAATGTGTACCAGCATTAGTAATACACACTCTTTATTAGACTATTTACAAAGACCATTGATCGTTGTTGACACTTTGCACTATTGAAATAGAAATATCCATGAAATTTGAAAATTTACTTTAATACAATATTGTGAGCTTTATAGTAGCATCAGTGATTTACTAGAAATGTGCTGCACAGAAATTCAAATTTAGAACCTGACAACAGAGAGGTGATGCTGGACTCCTGGAAGTTCTCAAGTCTTGAGAAGAATGAGAGGAAAACTTCTGGAAACATCTGAGATTCTTAGGGGGCTTGATAGGATCGATGCAGAGAGGTGTTTCCTCCTGTGGGAGAGTCTAGAACCAAAGGGCATGACCTCAGAATAAAGCACCGCTCATTTAATACAGAAATGCGGAGGAATTATATTTTCTCTTGAAGCGTAGTGAATTTGTGGACATAGAGTGCTGTCACATTTGGTTCATTAACAATATTCAAGGCTGAGATAGACAGGTTTTTCATCAATTAAAAAAAATCAAGGGTTATGGGCCAAGGAAGTGGAGTCTAGGATTATCAGATTAACCATGATTTCTATGAATGATGGAGCAGACTCGATAGGTTGAATGGCCTAAATCTGCTATTATGTCTCATGACCTGCCTAATATTTATTTATCAGCAACAATCTTAATAAAGTAATGAGTTGAAAGACTAAATCATCTATTGTAATATTACAATGGAGACAACTCTTAGCAAACTACATTTTTAGCACAACCAATATTTCAAATCCCCATTTGTAACAAAGTCCAGTGATGTGCAAGACATATTTAGGGGGACAAACAAAAGCAGTGTATGTAGATTTGTAACTGGTTCGCACATTGGTTCTAATATGTACTCACCCAATTGTCACATAATTCTTCTCTTTAGCATCCTCATGATTTTATCTTTACATAAATACTGCAAATTTCTTTCTTTACTGACTTTTACTTCGAACTTACTCAAAAAAGCTAGAACTTATTAACTGTATCTTCAACTACTGCTTGGTCTTCATGATCAATATTAAAGGTGAGAATAATATTAAAGCAAAATAGTTTTCATTGAGTACAAATTGAGGGGTGTGAAACAAATCCTGATTACTTGACATGAAAAGTGAGAATAAATTTTACAAACACAAGCATTCAGCGCTTTATTTTCTAAGGTGATCAAATTATCTAGTGGCTGTAATGCTAGCAAAGAAGAAAACAAAAATATTGCCACGTTGGGAATTCTGGACTCTCTAGCTCCTGATTCTGATGCATTATCATATTGATAATAAAACTGCTGAGAAACAATAATATTACAAAGAAGCATGTAGCCTGTCTGTTCTGATGGCTTGTTCGCTGCATAGTGATTATTGGATTCATCAACCTGCACTTCAGTTCCCACCTCATGTTGGTGACATTGCCCAGAGTCATAGAGTCAAACAGCACAGAAACAGATTCTTCAGTCCAGCCAATTCATGTCGACCATAATCTCAAACTAAACCAGTCTCACGTGCCTGATCCAATTCCCTCCAAACATTTCTGATTCACGGACTTATCCAAATGTCTTTTAGACATTGTTACTGTACCCACATCCAACACTTGTTCTGGATGTTCATTCAACACATGACCCACTCTCTGTGTAAAACAATTGCCCATCATGTCTGTTTTTAGATCTTTATCCTCTCACCTTAAAAATATGGCCCCTCGTCTTGAAATCCCCTACCCTAGGGGATAAAAAAACCTGCTATTCACATAATCTACATCCCTCATGATTTTATAAACCTCTGTAAGGTCACCTCTTAATCTCCTACTCTCTCGTGAAAAAGTCCCAGCCGATCCAGCCTCTCCTTTTAACCCTCCATTCTTGGCAACTTCCTTCATTTTACTTCACTTCATGGAGATGTTATAATTTTGAATAGTTCTGAACATGAGCAGGGAAAACCTTTTAAATGATTGTTAATTCAATAACTAGAAGGCAATAAGATTCCCAATGATAGAACAGCAGTGAATATGAAAAAAAAAACATCTTCATACTTAGGGTCTAGGAGACAGCAGTAGTAGCAGAATCCAGAATAGTTTTTAAAAGGAAAATTGTGCTATTGAGTGCTGGCTGTCTCTTATTTTACCTGCATCTTTATATGCAAACCCATTATCAAAGAAGAATATGAAGAAACAACACACAAAAAAAGAGTTGATCATTCTTTTGGAGATCTGACACAGGCATGATGGGAACAATGGAACTTTGTTTTGCTGTAAGATTCTATGGTGGTGGTATTAACTTTTACCTATCAGCGAACATTGAGTGTGGACAAATCTGCACTCAATTTGGACTGTATTCTATTCCATAAACTATAAACTTCAGATCCATAAATAAATGTAGATTAAAAAATAAAGTGCCCTTTCTAGTGACTACATCAGGAATTATCCCTAGCTGAGCCAGAAATTCTGCCTTCGGTCCAAAGATCTAAAGTCTAATAATAGTTTACAGATATCCTACACTGTATATAGAAAATATTGGAAGAATTATCTAGTAATATTTTATTGAAGACTTATGACTTTACGGTGAGAAGTTCTTTGTCAGGAAAATTTCAGCAATAAATAAAAATTGACAATTGAATTAAATAGGCAATATATCCATTCTGATTATGTAAATAACTGACAAATAAGGCATATTTTAAAGGTAACAAGAATGAATAAATAAAGCATCACATAGTCAATAGGATGTTCCAACTGGAGCTCCTCTGTTCCTTCTGTTTATTTCTCTTTTTTCCCCCTTTGGTCTCTCATCAGCTCCTGGCGAGTCACGGCCTGGTGTTTCAGTGGCTCCTGGCAGGTCCAGGCCTGGTGTCTCAGCGGTGTGTCAGTCAGACTGTTGGTGGCTCATCCTGGTGTCTTAGCTTGGTGTGCAAGTGGATCCTGCCCGGGCATGTTCCCGAGGCATCGGGGGAGATCAGACAGGGGACAGTTTCAGTAGCGGTCTTCAAGTACAGACAGCAGGGCGAGATAAATGGAGGATTCATTAAAGTCTGTTGAACTTTTAGCTTATTTCTTTATTTTCCTATTTTAAACTGTGGAAGACTTTAGAGTAAAGAAAGGTACAGTCCAGGAATAGACCCTTCGGCCCTCCAAGCCTATGCCGATTGTCACGCCCGAATTAAACTAAACAACAAACCTTCTGTCCTTATTCGGTCTTTATTCCTCTATTCCCTCACTATTCATGTAACCATCCAAATACCTCTTAAATGTCACTAATGTGCCTGCTTCCACCATCTCATCTGGCAGTGCATTCCAGGCTCCTACCACTCTCTCCTCGCACATCTTCCTCAAACTTGCCCCCATTCACCTTAAACGGGTGCCCCCTTGTAACTGAAACTTCGACCCTGGGAAAAAGCATCTGACTATCCACCCTATCTATTCCTCTCATAATTCTGTAGACCTCAACCAGGTCTCCTTTCAGCCGCCATCTTTCCAGTGAAAACAACCCTTGTCTTTTTAATTTTTGCTCATAGTCAATGCCCTCGAGACCAGGCGACATTCTGGTGAACCTTCTCTGCACTCTCTCCAAAGCTTCCACATCCTTCTAATAGTGTGGCAACCAAAATTGCACACAAAACTCCAAATGCAGAATCTTATATAGCTGCAACATAGTTTGCCAACTCTTGTACTCCATGCCCCAGCTGATGAATGCAAGCATGCAATTTGTCTTCTTAATCACCTTGGCCACCTGTGTTGCCACTTCTGGGAATTATGGACCTGCCCGCCCAGATCCATCTATATGTTAGTGTTCCAAAAGGTTCTGCCATTTACTGTATAATTCACACATAAATTGATCCTTCAAAATGCATCATCTCACCTTTGTCTGGATGTAAACGACACCCCATTTTTTTCTTTTTCTACTATTCTATGAAATAATGCTTAACTTCTTAAATCTTGTTTCTTTTACTACTTTGTACCTAAGTTTTTGTGTACCTATATACTTTGGTACCTTAAGTGGTGCCATGCATGGCAAAATTATACATTTTTCACTTTACTCCTGTACCTCTGTACTTGAGTACAAGTGACAATAAAAGTCTAAAACTTAAAATCTTAAATGTTAAACACTCAAATGTACCATATGAAATATAGCAAAACATCGTTATTTAAAAGGATGGATTATTTTATTATCAATTATTATCATCATGAAACAAATAAATGAAACATATCCACCATCTGTAAGAGTATAAGTCAGGAGTGTGATTGAATATCTGTACTTCCTGGATGAATGCAATTCCAACAACAGTCAAAAGGCTAGACATAATCCAGGACAATGCAGCCTGCTTGAATGGCAACACATTCATCAACTTCAACATTAACACCCTCTGTAAACAGTATACAGTGACTGCAGTGTGCACCATCTGCAAGATGCACAGCAGCAAGTTGTTATGGTTGCTTCAGTAGCGCTTTCTAAACCTGTGACTTCGAACAGCTGAAAGGGACAAGAACAGTTGAAATGTGGAAACACTAAAATTTGCAAGGTCCCCTCTATGGCACACATCATCATGACTTGGAACTATTATGCCTGCCCTTCACTGTCACTTGTTCAAAATCCGGAAACTCCCTTTCAAACTGCACTATGGATGTATCAACCCCAGGACCACAATAATTTAAGAAGGCAGTTCACCACTATCTTCTGTAGAGCAATGAGGAATGAGCAATAAATTCTGGCCCAGTCAGCGATGCCTTCAATCCATGAACGAATAAATAAAAATTGAGTCAAACACATTTCATTCTCAGATGTGCACTGATTAATTTTTCTCATAAGAAGTGTGCCTAAGAAAGATTGCCTTGTCTTGTATCCCATAGCACTTTTATCTCACAGAAATATAAAGATTACCTGGCTGAAGAAGCTGTCAGAATAAATTGTCTGTAACATTCAGATGCCTAAAGGCAGGTGAGAAAGTTCTTTCCAGGCTTGGACCAAAGCAGGGCTAAGCAAGCACCGCACTTTATCAAGTAAATTAATACGAAAGAAGGTCACTCAACATTTGATTGCTGCAAATTGCAGCTTTGTTCCAATATGACTGATTTGATGTGATAACTAATTTTGAGGCAGCTTTTCAAGTTTGACTTCCATACATGTACTGTAGTTACAAATACTTTACAGGTACAACTGAAAACTTCAGTCTTATAACTTAAACTTTGATAGGCAAGTCCATAAACTAAATTCACTACCAACAGCCCATGTGATTGTTTTTCTCTTCAGTTCAAGGGATATAAATTTGAAAGGCTATGGTGTACAATTGTTTGAATAATTCAATAGCAGATCTGGCTGGACTATGTGAATAAAAACCTGGTCCTGCACTCATCTGCGAGAAATGCTTGCAATTTCAGGAATATTCTATAATGTAAAGATAACCCTCAGCTTCTGTTTTCTTCTACATTTGTCTTCTTTAATCCTTGTCTCCTTCACTGTTATCTTAAACAATAAAGAGTAGCTGTTCCTGTGTTCTCTCATCACGGAGTTCAACGTCAGCTGATCAGTTGCCTTTACCACGTCCATCCCTTTCTAAAAGTCCTCTAAAATCCAAAAATGCCCTGACCTTGCATATTCTTGAATTTGCAAGGTTGGAAAGATTGAACCATAGTCTTTCAGGAACAATGGGCATTACAGTGTTGCCATTACAGTGTTGTTCTCAATGAAATACACCTCCTACTCCTTCAAACCTATCCCTACTGAAATTTTCACCATCTAGCTTTTCTTCATTATCCCCCATTTTAGCTGATACTGTTAACATTTCTTCCTCTTCAGGTATATTCCCTTGCTTCTTCAACTCTTCCATTGACATTAAAAAAAAACTTGGATCCCATTACCCTTGCAAACTGCAACTACCTGCCCAATCTCCAGCCTCCCCCTCTCTCTCCAAAGTCCAATGTGTTGTCTCTTAATCAGATGGGCCAATGAGCTGAGGAGTGGCAGATGGAGTTTAATTTAGATAAATGTGAAGGGCTGCATTTTGGAAAGACAAATCAGAGCAGGACTTATATAATTAATGGAGTGTTGCTGAACAAAAAGACCTTGGAGTACAGGTTCATAGTTCCTTGAAAGTAGAGTCACAGGTAGATAGGATAGTGAAGAAGGTGTTTGGTATGCTTTCCTTTATTGGTCAGAGTATTGAGTACAGGAGTTGGGATGTCATGTTGTGGCTGTACAGGACATTGGTTAGGCCACTGTTGGAATATTGTGTGCACTTCTGGTCTCCTTCCTATAAGAAAGATGTTGTGAAACTTGTAAAGATTTACGAGGATGTTGCCAGTGTTGGAGGGTTTGAGCGATAGTGAGAGGCTGAATAGGCTGGGGCTGTTTTCCCTGGACATTGTAGGCTGAGGGGTGACTTATAGAGGTTTATAAAATCATGAGGGGCATGGATAGGGTAAATAGACAAAATCTTTTCCCTGAGATGGGAAAGTCCAGAACTAGAGGGCACAGGTTTAGGGTGAGAGGGGAAAGATTTAAAAGGGACCTAAGGGAAACTTTTTTCATGCAGAGGTTCGTGCATATATGGAATACTTGCCAGAGTAAGAGGTGACAGCTGGTACAATTACAACAGTTAAAAGACACCTGGGGATATATGAATAGGAAACATTTAGAGGGATATGGGCTAAGTGCTGACAAATGGGACGACAATAGGTTAGGATATCTGATCGGCATGGATGAATTGGACCGAGGGGTCTGTCTCCTTGCTGTACATCTGTATGACTCTGTGACAATAACTTCCCAAATCCATGCCCATTGTTCCTGAAAGTCTATGGTTCAATCTTTCCAATCAAGTTACCACATCTCTCAGAACATTGAAATATTGTTATCAATTTCACAAATTATATCCCATTTAAAAGTAGACTGTCCCTGCTCATTGTTTTACATCTGTCTGCAATCTTTGACTTGTTTGATCACACCAGCCTCTTCCAATACCTGCCCATGGCTGTCTAACTGGTGGAATTACAATTACCTGGTTCCATCTTTATCTATCTGATTATAGTCATCAAAACAGCTATAATAACTTCTCATCCCAATCCCATAATGTTACCTCTGACATCCTTCAAGGACCTAGTTCAGGTAGTTCTCCTATAACATGCTTTTATTAAACGCAATTTGGTTGTAACGCAGTTTGTGATTTATGGCCCTTTTTTTAATAAAGCAAACTCCCATTTGCTGTTACACAATTCCATGTCCGGCATTACCTGAACAGCAAAGCCCAGCCTCAGGTTCCTCTGTCTGCAAAATGCAAATTCAGTGTGTTCAGTTAAAACAGGAATGTAATCAGCTCTGCAAGCCTTGAAACTTCACTTGAAACTGGGAATTGTGGTCTACATTTAGAAGAAACTTTATTTCAAATAGGGAGAGTCTTGAGGAGGACTGGAATTCCGCATCAGCATCATGTGGTCAGTTGACTCATGTGCTTTCTAGGGAAGAGCTTTGTGAAAGATACAGTGCTGTCGTCAGTGATTTTAATGGTAAAATCTTTAACCTAAAGTATTATTTAATTAAAATGAACATAGACTGTGCTCTCATTTGTGTTAGGCTAACTACTATTTTTTTTTATTTTTACTGATGTTTTTGGTGGTTTGTCCCTAACCCCATTATTTATATTGTGTGATTTTCTCTAACATGGTGTCGCATGGGAACACAACTACCATTTCACCGGAGAACTATCTGTTCTTGCCTATATACTGCCATTCTACAACATGATCAGAAGCATAGTGTCAGGATTTATTCATGCACTGATATCACCTAACTCTACCTTCAACCCCTTTCTATTCCTCCACCGTTGTTAAATTATCAGGCACTTTGTCTGAAATCAAGCACTGATCCAAATGAGCAGAAACATCAAGCAAGAAATTGAAAGATCTGCAGATGCTGGAAATCAGAAAAGAAAAACAGAAGTTGCTGGAAAAATTCAGCAGGTCTGGCAGCATCTGTGGAGAAAAGTCAGAGTTAACATTTCAGGTCCAGTGACCCTTCTTCTGACTGAGGTATTTCTGCTTTTCTTACTCTTTGCCTTGAGATTTCACATCTTTAATCAATACTCATTGGTTGCAATGCCTTCAGTTATCAAGGTCCTAAGCTCTGGAATTCTCTTCCTTAATCTCTCCGTCTTTTGGCTATTTTCTCTTCCTTTAAGACACATTGAAAACTTACCTTTTTTTAACCAAATATGTTGCTATCAATTCTAATTATGCTTTATGTAGTATGGTTTAAGATTAAGTGCATTGCACTCAATATGAAGTGTTTGCGGCAGTATTATTCCTTTAAAGGCACTGTATGAAAGCAGGTTATTGTTATTCCTTCACTTATTAATACACCAGCTCCTGCTTTGATTCTCACATGCAAATTGTATTTATATTTGTTGAGGAGGTGCCGGCGTAGGACTGGGGTGGACAAAGTTAAAAATCACACATCACCAAGTTATAGTCCAACAGGTTTATTTGGAAGTACTAACTTTCAGAGCATTGCTATTTAACCCATTCTAAAAAATGAATGACTTAACAGCAATCTAGGTTTGTTCAATATGTTGTATCAGTTGCATGACACTATGATCTTGTGCTATAAATTCTGTGTCTTATGATCCTGCTTCACTAGCTATCTGACAAAGGTACAGCGCTCTGAAAGCTAATACTTCCAAAAAAATTGTTAAACTATAACCTAGTGTTGTGTGATATTTATATTTGGGCATCCCAATATATTCTTCTCATAAAGCAATAAATTCACTTTAGATTAAAATTGCATCTAAATAACAGCACAGAATAAAGTTAGTTTATGCAGTCAGTGTTGGTGAGTATCCTTGATAAAGGCAGTAAGAATAATCCCACATGTCGAACAGCTTCAATGGGGTTAATTTCAGCTTCTGCTGTTTTAAACAAGACAAAGTCAAAAAAAAACAAAATGTGGGAGAGGGACATAATGGATCCCGGCAATTTACACCATCACTTAAATTTGAAATTATACTCAAGGTCTCTCAATTCCCTTTATCCTTTCATCAGCTGCCTAATCTATTCATAAATATTGAATGGTGAACCATCTCAGTGCCAGGACATCACTATAAAGTACCTTAAATACCCAATTATCTTCAATTGCTTCATCAATGACCTTCCCTTTATCACAAAGTCTAAAGTGAAACTACACACTAATGTCTACTCACAGTTCCTCAGGTAATGAATATCCAAGTGCAGGATAACTTGGTAAACTGCCAGGCTTGGCTCTGTGTGAGCAAAAAACACTCATGCTACTAAAGTGTCAATCAAAGACTATCTTGAGTAACGGGGACTACTGTAAACATCCCACAGACTCAATAGTGACCTGAAACTCTTCTAAGTCATCCAGCTGGCTTAATGGAAATAAAAGTCTGGAAAAGTGTAAAACAATCTGATTTGCTACCATCTCTTTCCCATAATCACACAAACAGATGATATATCACAATGAATGAGAGTGTCAACACAGTTTGGATCATCTGTTATATGCAGAACTTTCAGAACTATGTAGATAGAGAACCATAGATTCAATAAATAGCAAAAGGTAGAGTTTACCCCTTCTTCTTACTGCTATTTCGTATCCTGCATCAAGGTTCCAGTGTTATAGTGAAAGAGTTAAACAACATCAACAGTCATTCATTAAACATTTATTTGCCTGTAGATTGTGGATAGACATTTTTTTACATTGAAATTTGCAGTGATTAGAAATGCATTTCAGAATAGTACCGTGTATACAGAATCAGAAACCCAAATAAGTAGAGAAACCAACTGTGCAATTCCTTAACTAATTGGCTTGAAGAATCCTTAACAAGGTGGTAGAGCCTGAATTAGGAGCCATCAGCTAGAATTGTCAATTCAATTTTAAATTCTACACAGAAATACAAATAAACAATGAAGTCAAGTTTAAGAGAGAGAGAGGGAGAGTGAAAAAAGACAGAAAATAAGATTTCATTTTAAAAAGTGCTTTCATAAAATCTTCAACAATATTAAAATAAGGACTAACAGATGACTTGGGTGGCAATTTTTTCTTCCTTAATTAACTTCATTTATGACCAGCAAAAATTACTATCAGTTTTACACATTAACAATGGTGAGAGCTAATAACGTCAATACTATACTTACCCAAAATGTCTTTGCTTTTGTTTATCTTTCTTTCATATTATTCTCCAGTTATACGTTTCTCCAGTTTTTCTTTATATGTCTTTCTTATTTCCTTCTCAGAACATTCAGTTACATTAATTGTCTCACACTTGTTCCCGAACAAGGGAACGTCATTGTATCAATGGGTTTTCATGCTTATATCCAAAGGATCTTTCGCTTCCTCCACTGCAGAGGAGTTGGGTTACTACTGCATATGAGGTGCAATTCATGTTCTACAATCAAAATTAAACAATGCATACATATATTTGAAATTAATAGCATAGATTGCTTAAATATGTCAAAACGTTCACCTAAAAACATTGGGCCACCTACGGATTTATAAACATTGAGTTTGAATAGATAGTACATTTTAGTCCCACCACAATTTGTCTAAAAAGGAGCAGTGTGACACATTGTATATTTCTTTGGATATACAATCAACAGGGAATGAAATCATGTAACTCAGCTCTTGCCAGACCTGATGAGTCTCTTCAGCACTTACCAGTTTTATTTCTGATTTCCAGCATCCCATAGTATTTCGCTTTTACTTTGGTGTTTACATCAATGACACTTCTCTTCAATAAATGCCTAAATTGAAAAAGTTTTGCTCTTCTTTCTGACAAGGTTTACATGCATGTTCACATATATAACTGCTGGATTTGAATTTGCAGACAGAATTTGATACAAGATGGTGGGAATGACTATCTTAGCTCCCCTTGTCTCTCTCTGTCTCTCTGACTCTTTTCGGGAAAGCTGTAAACCCTGTTGGCAATTAAAAACCAGCAAGAAAAGCATCCATGTTGCAAACAGACAATTTTACATGAAGATTTAAAAACAAAACTAAAGCAATTCCAGCAGAAGAGGATTTACAAGTCACCTTTACAAAGCAACTGCTTTAATGGGAAACAAAGCACATGAATAACATCTGTGAATCTTTATTTATTTTTAAGTTGCATTCTTTACTTGACCAAGTATACCCTCTGACACTCATTAAATCTGTGTTTTTTATTCTTCATGCTTGGGAAGTATGTGCATTTGTATGAATTAATGGAAGTAATTCTTTGCACTTATTTTTGATGTCTTTGTGTGGGTTTTGGCAATGAATAATAAGTCCTTGTAGATTTGGGGTTTTTTTTCTTGTGCTATTAGAACTTAGTTGTCATGTTCTTAAACATATTGATTAAAATTATATTCCACATGTATCATTACTGCAAAGCAAAATAGATGAGCTCATTTGTGCAATTAATGACACGTTCAGAAATTACAGAAAGGACTAATTTAGTAAAGATCTTTTGCATAAGTCATCAGACTATAGATAACCCAGGGAGGTTGTTAGCCTTCTAACCAGTCAGGACTATAAGTATTCTCCATCAAGTGGCTACTGTTGATGATTGAACTTCAGTGTGACACTGGATCCAAGTGTAATCTTTTGTCTCAGTTTTGTGAAGCTGCTTGGAGACCCCTGAATGACAATGGCAGGAACCAAAAACAGCAGTTAGATAAATACTGACTCATCAGATGAGCGGAAACTTGGTTTTACTTGAAATAGCAACAGAACCAAGATGGTAAAGGTGCATAAAGAAACACTCAACACAGATCTTTGAGAAGAAAAGAGGACAGAAGATAAACTTCAATCAAGCGACAGAATGTCACAGTTAATCGAAGATTGAAGAGTGTGGTGCTGGAAAAGCACAGCAGGTCAGGCAGCATCCGAGGAGCAGGAGAGTTGACATTTCAGGCATAAGCCCTTCATCACTTTCTCCTGCTTCTCGGATGCTGCCTGACCTGCTATGCTTTACCTTTCGCCTCTGACTCTCCAGTGTCTGCAGTCATCACTTTCTCCTAGTTCAAACATGAAGGCAACTGCTGACCACTGCTCTTTGCTAAGGATAATTCATAGAATCCCTACAGTTTGGAAACAGGCCGTTTGGCCCAACAAGTCCACATCGATCCTCCGAAGAGTAACCCATCCAGACCTATCCCCCTACCCTATTACTCTACAGTTACCCTAACTAACGCACCTAACCTACACATCCTTGAATACTATGGGCAAGTTAGCATGCTCAATTCACCTAACTACAGCTTTTGATTGTGGGAGGAAACTAGAGCACCGGGAGGAAACCCATGTAGACACAATATTATTTTTATTGTAGAAAAGTTAATGAAGTCTGTAAAGCTTGTGAAAACAGTCCCATTTTATAACTAGTCTGAACTGGAAATCCTTTTTTACTTCAGATCTCCCAACTTTGTCCACAATTGGTAATTAACCTAAGTCTTACAATTAAATAAATGCAAACCCCAGATCATTATTTATTTAGCTCAACAATGTCTGTCTAGTTTAATTGTTGCACGTTGCATACAGTGAAGTACGTACTGATTTGGCAATATACCATTCTAACTTTAAATTCAGAAAATTGATATTGTCAGATAAGCAGTGAAAAAAAAGAGTAAAAACCATTACTCCTTCTCTCCTGGTTGTAACATTCTGTATCATGAGTTTACAACTTCTATAAAAATGTGAATAAAAATAAAAATATTAAAATTGATAGGTAAAAAAACCTACTGAAGTCAAATCAAACCTACTGAAGTAATTTTAGATATATTGTGCCCTAAGGTTTTTATAAAACTAGGTATTGGCCATTCCTCTGTTCTATGACAGCTTTTGTAAGTGATGCCATTCTCATAATCCAACATTATTGGCCTATTTCCTCTTTCCCTCCAGACTAGCCTCTAGAATCTTGCCATATTGGACTCTGATTGGTTGCAGTGGTTTTATGTCTACTTTCTATGTTCACAGTCTTTGCCATTTCCACCTCTTCAATTATGAATTCCCCTGAATGACGCATGCGATGTGAAAAAAGGGTGCGATTATCAAATGAAAGAGGAGATGAGTCATGTACATGTGCTTGTTAAATCCCCTAAATTTGATATGGGGTAAGGATCCCAAGATAATCTTGGTTTCTTCTTGGGTCCTCACGCAGGTTTCATTACTCAAAGGGAAATGTCTTGCATTTGGTCGGAAGGTTGAAAATGCAATTTAAAATTTCTTTATCTTTGAAGTTCTGATTTGTTTCACCAAGAAACCTGTTGCCTGACCTATCAACAACCTGATAGGGATATTGAAGTGAGAAGACTGAAGGAAAAACCTGTTCTGTGTAGCTTATAGTGTAGGAAGGCATTGGTCCAGTTATGATCAGATGAAAAACTGATGCTTAAAGCATTATTTCTCTCAAAGCATATCGTCATGGAAGACATGTTACATGGTTAGCATTTCTCACAGTCAAGCACAGTTTCTTCCTGCAAGTTATAACCATGCAGCTACATGTGCCACCTTTCATTAGAACAGTAAAACTGGCATCATCCTTGCTGATGGTAGCACTAGTTATCTTCGCCACAACACTATGACCCTCCAAAGCGCAGAAGGGTTGGATTTGAGACAGAGCCGAAATAGACACCCAATTAAGGGTCTATCAGCAGGAATTCCCTCAGAATATTGCAACAGCAATGTTTAGGATGTTCAACCTCATTCAATGTATTGTTGCTCACACCATGAGCTTCCTAGGACACTTCCTTCCCATGAGGGAGTTGGGCACACAATGTCAATAGCCAACACGCTTGTAGCAACTGAAGCTAACCCTTATGCCTCAGTTGCTACAAGCATGTTGAGTTGCGTGCTGTCTTCTTCCACCAAGAGAAAAAGCAGAGAGTGGGCAGCATGGTGATTCAGTGGTTAGCACTCCTGCCTCACAGCGTCAGGAATCCAGGTTCGATTCCACCCTCAGGTGACTGTCTATCTGGAGTTTGCACATTCACCCTGTGCCTCCATGGGCTTCTTCCAGTTTCCTCCCACAGCCTAAAGATGTGCAGGTCAGGGTATTGCCCATCGTGTACAGGGATGTGTAGGCGAGCTGGATCCATGGGAAATGCAGGGATAGGGTCGGGCGGTGGGTCCGGGTGAGATGCTCTTTGGAGGATCGTTGAGGACTCTATTGGCCAAATGACCTGCTTCCACACTGTTGGGATTCTGTGATGATTCGATATGATTGCTCAGAATAGTTTTTTTTTGGAGAGCAGGGTAGTATATATTTTGTGGAATGTGTCTGTGAGATGTGAAGAATAGAGGACACTAGAATGTGTTTGTGTGAGTATGTGTGTTGGTTGTTTTGTTGGGAAATGAGATAGTTATTCAAGGAGGAATGAGGGGATTTTGAAATGTACTAGCCAGGAGAATGCTTGGCAAGCCAGGGATTGGGGCTTTGACCTTGAATGTGGCAAAGCACAATTTGTCATAATCTGGGGAGCTCCTGGATCTTCTTAGTGCATTGTGTCCAGGTTGGAGAGACCACAGCCTGCTACTTATTCCCTCAGACACTTCCATCAATGCCAGTTTGGTTAGAAGGATTATCTTTTCCTTCTGGTACTTGGGAGAACAAATTCATCTCAATGAAGCCTCTCTGATCCCACAGCAAGAGCCCAGCCATGACAGAGAGACCTGTAGAGCAGTCTTTACAGGTCTCCCTTCCATTCCTGTGGTTGCTGAAGTTTCAAAATCCAAGACTTGATGAGCCCTTGTAACTCGTGACTTTTAAGAAGAAATGCTTCCTTTGAGAGAATTATTTTGCACTCTATCCTTGAATGTTAGGAGGTCGAACTCTAGACGTGGCTTCAGGAAAGAACCTGACCTTTTTCAACATTTGGGTTCCTGATTCCCAAATAATCCAAATAGCTGCAGAGGTTTACAAGAGTCAACCTAAAGGTATAATGCTTATACATCAATGAAAAATTCTGTAGGAACTCTGTCTCATTTTAGTCCCCTGGAGAGATCGGTGAGGTATTTTCCAGATATCTTCATTTCTGTTCTTGGTGCTTTTCTTTTGCCCTTTCCTGCTCCTCCCATGAGATAATGTGGTTGTTGAAGGGAAGAACAGGGGTTGAAATGAATAGGTATAGAATCTGTCTCATCTGGATGCTTTAAATTTCACAACCATGAGACCAGATTGATGTTCATTTTATTACCTGTCATTTATTTATACTCCTGCACATCAACATGTGACACTGAAGTTATATTGTCTCATGTGTCAGATCATTGCCAAGATAGATAAATAGTTTTGGAGCAATATCAAAATAATTGCATAACTGTACCCTAAAACACAGTGGAATAATGCCAGCATGTGATTATGAATGGATGCTCAGATGAACTGGCCCGATACTTTTCATACTCAGTTGCTTTGGTCCGTTCTCAACAGAGGAAATGTGAATATCAATTTAATTCTTCACAGCACAAAATCCAACATAGAAGTTGTTCTTCAAGTGCTGTAGTTTACCATAATGTGGGAAGGTATGACACATTCCTCCCTATTCGTCAGCAGCAGGTCTGAAATTCTATTTCTCCATCAGGAAGACCTGGAACATAAGGAAACGCTAACAGTCATAAAATGCCTGAGGATCAATTGCTTTTTGCATCCGTCTTCAGGCACAGAAAACATCCCATTGTGTCTATTTCTAGTCCTTGACAATACAATAGGGTCTGATGTAACGCAATAGGTTCGTTCTCATGCGATCGTGTGTTATAAGGAAATTGTACAATAGCCACGCCATTTAATGTAATGGAGATAGAATTGTGTTATGGCCAATACAGGTGAAGAAGGTTTGTGTTCTACAAATAACAGTCTAAATTGTTTAATCACATTAAAACTAATTCACCTTGAAGAAACATACATTATAGCAGAACTGACTATGAGTAATAATGAGGCACTATAAAAGACTTGAAAAAGGGCCATTAGATTAGAACCTTTGCTTCTGTTGACAGGCAGTGGGAGCCAGGCTGTGGGGAAGTTGGATAAAAAGCATAGACTTCAGAGAGATTTGATTGATATATTCAAAATGATGAAGGAATTGAACATGTGGCCAGGTTATTTGAATTAGATAAATTAAGAAGGGCAATGGGATGTAAACCTGTTTGTGATAGAAGCAAAGGACCTGGATAGCTGTGAGGATGCTTTCTTTTCCCATAGCATTGTTGAACTTTGGACCAGATTGTTAACTCATACGTGTGAGGTACATTGTCACACTAATTAGAAAAAGGAAGCTCAATGAGTACATGGAAGTAATAGATGTAATTGTACACTAAAGGTGAATAGGATGCTGCAGCCATTACTTGCAACTATCATTAACTCCAGAAAGCACTTTTGATATCACCTAGTATCAGCGAAGAATCTCTTCCTTCAAAATGGCCTAGTTATTTCTTTAATTTTTTCCTCGCATGTCTCTCTCAGGAAATTACATGTTTACTGGTGCATACAGGTCATGTCATAGAGATGGACAGTAAGAAAACAGACCCTTCAGTCCAACCCATCCATGCCGACAAGATATCCCAACCCAATCTAGTCCCACCTGCCAGCACCCGGCCCATATTGCTCCAAACCATTCCTATTCATATACCCATCCAATTACCTTTTAAATGTTGCAATTGTACCAGCCTCCACCACTTCATCTGGCAGTTCATTTCATACCTGTACCACCCTCTGTGTGAAAAAGTTGCCCCTTAGGTCTCTTTTATATCTTTCCCCTCTCACCCTAAATATATACCCTCTAATTCTGGACTCCCAACCCCAGGGAAAAGACTTTGCCTATTTACCCTATCCATGCCCCTCATCATTTTGTAAACCTCTATAAGGTCACCCCTCAGCTGCAGAGAAAACAGCCCCAGCCTGTTCAGCCTCTCCCTATAGCTCAGATCCTCCAACACTGGCAACATCCTTGTAAATCTTTTCTGAACCCTTTCACGTTTCACAACATCTTTCCGATAGGAAGGAGACCAGAATTGCACACAATATTCCAACAGTGGCCTAATCAATGTCCTGTACAGCCACAACATGACCTCCCAATTCCTCTACTCAACACTCTGGCTAATAAAGGAAAGCTTACCAAACGCCTTCTCCACTATCCTATCTACCTGCGAATCCAATTTCAAGGAGCTATGAACCTGCACTCCAAGGTCTCTTTGTTCAGCAACATTCCCTAGGACCTTACCATTAAGTGTATAAGTCCTGCTAAGATTTGCTTTCTCAAAATGTAGCACCTCGCATTTATCTGAATTAAACTCCATCTGCCACTTCTCAGCCCATTGGCCCATCTGGTCAAGATCCTGTTGTAATCTGAGGTAACCCTCTTTGCTGTCCACTACACCTCCAACTTTGGTGTCATCTGCAAACTTATTAACTGTACCTCTTATGCTCGCATCCAAATCATTTATGTAAATGACAAAAAGTAGAGGACCCAGCACCGATCCTTGTGGCATTCCACTGGTCACAGGCCTCCAGTCTGAAAAACAACCCTCTACCACCACCCTCTGTCTTCTATCTCTGAGCCAGTTCTGTATCCCAATGGCTGGTTCTCCCTGTATTCTGTGAGATCTAACCTTGCTAATCAGTCTCCCATGGGGAACCTTGTCAAATGCCTTACTGAAGTCCATATAGATCACATCTACTGCTCTGCCCACATCAATCTTCTTCAAAAAACTCAATCAAGTTTGTGAGACATGATTTCCCATGCATAATGCTATGTTGACTATCCCTAATCAGGCCTTGCCTTTCCAAATACATGTTCATCCTGTCCCTCAGGATTCCCTCCAATAACTTACCCACCACTGACGTCAGTCTCACTGATCTATTGTTCCCTGGCTTGTCCTTACCACCCTTCTTAAACAGTGGCACCACGTTAGCCAACCTCCAGTCTTCCAGCACCTCACCTGTGACTATCGATGATACAAATATCTCAGCAAGAAGCCCAGCAATCACTTCTCTAGCTTCCCACAGAGTTCTTGGGTACACCTGATCAGGTCCTAGGGATTTATCCACCTTTAACCGTTTCAAGACATCCAGCACTTCCTCCTCCATAATCTGGACATCATATATAAATGAATGAGGTTAAGGTATTTTGTGTTATGTGTGAAGGCAACTCCCAAGTCAAGTCCTCTAAATTTGCCAATGTAACACTTGCATAATTGTTCTCAAATTCCCAGTTAGTGAACTGCACTTTAGATATGGTACTTGCTGTCCTAAAACTTTCCCAGATTAGTACTGATTCTTGCGCTCTACAACTGACAATGGCAGTAACCAAAAATAACAGTTAGATAATTAGTGACTCATCAGATGAGCAAAAATTTGGTTTTACCTGAAATAGCATCAGAACCAAGATGTTAAAGGGGCATAAAGTAAGGAATTATGAAACATTCAACACATATCTTTGAGAAGAAGAGGTCAGAAGATAAACTTCAATCAAGTGACAGAATGCCACAGTTAACCGAAGATTGAAGAGTTGAAAGTGTATTGCTGGAAAAGCACAGCAGGTCAGGCAGCATCTGAGGAGCAGGAGAGTTGATATTTTGGGCATAAAGCCCTCCATCACTTTCTTCTGCTCCTCGGTTGCTGCCTGACCTGCTGTACTTTTCCAGTGCCACACATTTCGACTTTGACTCTCCATCATCTACAGTCCTCACTTTCTCATTGTGTGGAATGTTGTCCAGGTATACCCTGTCTAGAAAAAAAAAGGACAAATCTAATGTCCCAATTTCCACACTAACGGTTGGCACTCAATCATTAGCAAATTGTTGGATGAAGTTATTGATATCGTTATTAAGCAATATTTGCTCAACAATAACCTGCCCACTAACAATTTGGGATCTATTAGGGGCCCAGCTCCTGACGTTATCCGAATATGGGAAAAAAAAGAACATTAAAGGCGACAACCATCAACATCAAGCTGTCATTTTACTCAGTCTAATATCTAGGAACCTTCACAAAGATGGAGTCAAAAGGAATTAGGGGAAAATCGCCCATTGAAATCATAACTGGTGCATAGACAGAATATTGTGGTTGTTGGAAGGCAATCATCTCATCATAAGGCAATCACTGCAGGTGTTCCTCAGCTAAGTGTCATTGGATCAACCATCTTCAAATTGTCTCTCCATCATAAGATAAAAAGTTGGGATATTCACTGGTGATTAGACAATGTCTGAAGCATTTCAAGTCTCCTCAAGTACAGAATCAACCCTTTCCCATACGTATCAAGAACTGGACAACATCCAGGCTTGGGCAGCTAGTTAGTGAGGAACATTCATGGCATACTAGTGATAGGCAATGATCAACCCAAATGGGAGAGGATATAATTATTTCCCCCAATGTTCAATGGTTTTGGCATTGCTGAATCCCACATGTCAGTATGCTGAGGGTTTACCATTGATCAGAGATGGAACAAAAACAACCATAAATAAGAACAGGTCAGAGACTTGGAATTATATGGTGATTAATTCATCTCCTGTCTCCCTGAAGCCTGCCTATCATCCACAAGACACATGTCAGGAATTTAGATAGAATACTCCTTCCTTACCCAACTTCAGCAGCACTGAAGTAGATCTGCATCATCCAGGTCAAAGCAACACACATGATTGGCTCTCATCCATCAAATTTCACTTCATTCATCACACACACAAAGTGGTAGCAGTGTGAACAATTAAGAAAATGCTCTGAAGCACTCCCGGAGGCTGATTTGACAGTACCTTCCAAATCTGTGACCTCTCCCAACAAGAAAGTCAAAGACAGCAGATGCTTCAAGTTCATCTTCAAACCTGACATCATCTTGACTTGGAACTATATTATCATTTCTTCATTGTAACTGGGTCAAAAATCTTGAATTTTCTCTCTAACGTCACTGTGAACCTATCTACACCTCAAGACAGCAGCAGTTCAAGACGACAGCTCACCACCAGTTTCTCCATAGCAATTGGGAATGGCCAACAACTTCAGGCACAGCAAGAGATGTCCACATCCCATGAACTGCTGAAAATAAAAGGTATATGTGTGTCAATGTTAAGAATTGATAAGACCTGTTGGATTATCACTGTTGAAATAATTTCCCTTCAAAAGCTCAATGTGTAAATAATTCAAGTACCTGGATGTAATCACATTACCACAGACGTTCTGCACTCCAGCACTCGAGGCATGGCTGTGTCTGGACATTACTTTGTACTGTGTAAATTAACGTGGTTCTGTTCGCCGAGCTGGAAATTTGTGTTGCAGTCGTTTCGTCCCCTGTCTAGGTGACATCCTCACCAGACATCCCACTCAGACCCATAGTATCACTACCAGGGATACCATCACACAAACTGGCTAAAGAACTACAGCAGAAACTGAAACACCTGATCAGCGGATCCAGACACTCTATACAATCAACACAGGAATTCTTGGACATCATTAGAAATATACACATAGACAAGGAAGAAACCATGGTCTCATTCGATGTAACGGCACTGTTCACCTCTATCGACAAAACCCAACCAGAGAAACAATAGCCAACCTGCTGGATAAACAGAACAGACAACAGGACGTTGAACCTATCAACAAAGACGGCATACTCAAACTGCTAGACCTGTATCTCACAACACACTTCACATTCAACAACCAAATATATGAACAAATCAACGGCACACCCATGGGCTCACCCATCTCTGGACTCATAGCAGAAGCGGTAATGCAAAGATTAGAACAAACAATCTTACTGCAAATTCAACCCAAACTCTGGGTCAGATATGTAGATGACACCTTTGTAATCATTAAAAACACAGAAATAGAGAACACACCCTGGATCATCAACGCCACACTCACAGGAATCTGATTCACTAGAGAGGAAGAAAAGGACAACCAACTCTGATGGTACAGAGAACACCTAATGGAGAATTCACCACAAAGGTATAAAGGAAAGCCACATACACAGACCAAGTCCTGAAT
Source organism: Chiloscyllium plagiosum (assembly GCF_037043375.1). Taxonomy (NCBI): domain Eukaryota; kingdom Metazoa; phylum Chordata; class Chondrichthyes; order Orectolobiformes; family Hemiscylliidae; genus Chiloscyllium; species Chiloscyllium plagiosum. The sequence continues at coordinate 38,577,638 of NW_028270144.1, forward strand.
TACGAAAGCAACCACCCCAACACACACAAATGAAGTTGCATCAAGACACTATTCAAAAGGGCCACAACACACTGCAGCACACCAGAACTGCAAAAAGAGGAAGAAGAACACCTATACAATGTATTCGCCAAAAACGGATATCCGAGTAATTTTATCAACAGATGCCTAAGGGAAAGACACTGGAACAAGGACATGCCGCAACCCAAAGGACTAGCCACAGTACCATACATTAAGAGCATTTCCGAACTGACAGCCAGTCTACTGCAACCACTGGGACTCATAACAGCACACAAACCAACAGCCACTCTCAGACAACAACTCAGCAGAACGAAGGACCCGATACCCAGCATGAGCAAAATCAACGTAGTGTACAAAATCCCATGCAAGGACTGCACAAAACACGACATAGGACAAACAGGAAGACAGCTAACGATCCGCATCCATGAACACCAACTAGCCACGAAACGACATTGTCCTGCTGGAGGAGTGGCCACTGGAGGGAGAGGCTGGAAGCCACAAAGTCAGGGCTGTGTGGAGCAAATGCTGGACTCACAGCCTGGGAGAATTCACCAGAGGGGATTCCCCTTCATTCCAACTGGCCAACCAATTTCAACTCCTTTCAAGTTTAAATTTATTACACGATCAGAGGGTGCCTTCATTTTGAAGTTGTTGTTCTTTACATTGTGCCTGAACTGAACCTACTCCTTTCAGTGGGGTAGTCGGTCATCATTCTTCTTAGGGCTAACAACCTCAGAAAGCTGAGTGCTGCTCACATACCATTGGAGGCACGACCCCCGCTTTCCCCTCAATGAGAAAAGTCAATTCAGAGGCAGGAAGTTTCTGTCCTCAGCGTCAAAACTAACACACAAAATCCAACATGGTGCTAAAGGATGACAATGCCCAATGATGCTACAGCCGAAGAAGGTCAATATCTTTTCGGTATATGAATAAATTGTCAAAAACAAATATAATTTTTTATTTTCTGTGCTTTTAATCAAAGCATAGAAATACCTTGTACTGAAATTTGGTTGCCATTTATTTAGTAAATCACTTTAAATCATACAGTAAATATCAAAGCATATTGAATGAGATTGTATTAATTTTCTGGCATAATCTACTTCAATCTGTGCATAAATCACAAGCATGACCATTATTCTAACTGAATAAACAACAGGTAAATTAATTCAATATTTGCTTAAAGTTACAATCATTTCAGTAAATATCCTTTTATGTGTTATTTACATTTTTTTATTCTCCAATCAGATTTTTAGTTAAGAACAATGCCTACGCAATGAAGAATGATTGCACTACTCCAGGTATTTCAAATTAGTCACAAAGACTTTATTAAAAAAAAACTGAAAGTCTGCAGAAGCTGTTCAGTGAGCTTTGTTGCTTGTTCATTTTTTTGCACATTAATTTTGTGAAGAATTTTAGTTACACTGGTTCATGAATTTTCATTGATATGTAAATGAACTTTCCAAGATTTACATCTATTTGAATCTTCTCATTACACTGTAACAGTCATGAATATCCATGAAAATGAAAGGAGTCTTTTAATATTCAAAGTTATTCCAGAAAATATATAGATTGCTTAAACTCGATGATCATTAAGACAGTTTTTAGTACTCACTAAAATCCTGAAAATGGATAATGTTTTGGAAATGCAAGCAGGAGCTTTTTGTGGAATAGAAACTCAAGCTTATATTGAGCAGAATACTGAGGAGCTAGTTTTCAAAGTTACAAGAACACTGTCCATTACAGAACATCTTTAATATTCATTTTTAAGCTTGGATCGAACTCAGGTGGCCATTAGGAAAAAAATGGGATCAAGTCCAAGGCTTAAGTTTCAAGAAGGGTCACCTGGGCCAGCATTCATCTTGCTAGTTTCACCTGTTAATCCTCAAATTATGTTGGAAAGACTGTCAGGCAGTGTTCAATAGTCAAGGATGAAAGTAGAAATCTAAAGTCAGCGTAATGACAATGTGACAAATATACTGATACACTGCGGACATTGTTAACTTATAATTCCGATATGTGTTAACTAAAAGAGGACTAAAACAGCCAGACATGGTTGTAGATGAGAATTAAGTGGCTGTTTGGAGAGAAAGACCATACAATTTTATACCCTTTGATGAAAAGGAACTTCAAACAACAGCCCATCAAAAGGGAAGAGGCAAGAAAAAAGAGTTTGGACTCTGGTCTATTCTAACTCCAAAGATAATTAGGGGCTGATTGTGTCCCAAACTGCAGAACCATTTTTTGTTTATCCTTTTGAGGAATATATAAGGCATGGGTTAAAAAACTAGTTTCAATTATATTGTAACGAGCTTGTGAACTGAATGTTCTCATATGTACCAGCCTGTCTTTGTGTATTATGAAGATCAAGTCAAAGGACATTTTCCTAGTCTCCCTTGTATTGAGGTGAAGACTTTTTATCATACAGAGAGTGGGGATAAGGAGTTTTTTTATCAGGATGGCAGCCGGTGACAAGTGGAATTCTACAGGGGTCCATTCTGAGACCATAACTTTTTGCATGAGAAATTAACAATTAACTGAGAGCATTGTTGATAATTTTGTAGATGATGCAAAGATAGGTGAAGGGAGAGGCACTGTTCAGAAGTAGGAAAACAGCAGAAGGAGTTGGACAGGCTAGGAGAGTGGAAAAAGAAGTGGCGGGTAGAATACAATGTGAGAAAGTGTAAGATTTTGCACTTGGACAAGAAGAATAGAGGTGTGGACTATTTTCCAAATAGGGAAACTCTTCAGAATTCTGAAGCATAAAGGGACATTGGAATCCTAGTTCAGGATTCTCTTATGGTTAACATCCAGGTTCAGTTGTCAGTTACAAAATCAATGCAATCTTTCAAGAGGGCTAGAATAAAAGAACAGAAATGCTTAAGGCTCTGGTCAGAATGCATCTGAAATAAAACGAACAGTTTTGAGCCCAATATTTAAGGAAGGATTAGCTGGCATTGAACTGAGTCGAGATGTGTTTTACAAGAATGATCCTGGGGATGAAGGGCTGGTTATTTGAAGAGCAGTTGAGGACTCTGTGTCTGCACTCAGTGAAATTTAGAAGGAAATGGGGCAATCTTACTGAAACTTGTACAATATGGAGAGGTCTGGATAGAGTAGATATGGAGAAGATGTTTCCACAAATAGGAAAGACTAGGACCCAAGGGCACAGCCTCAGAGTAAAGGAACAACCCTATAAAACTGAGATGAGGCAGAATTTCTTCAGCCCAAGGGTAGGCAATCTGTTGAGTTCATTGCCACTGAGGTCTGTGGAGGGCAAATCATTGAGTGTAAATAAGACAGAGATAGATAGGCTTTTAATTAATAAGGAGATCAGGATTACAGGGAGAAGGCAGGAGAATGGGGTTTAAAAACATACCAGGCACGATGGAGTGCCAGAGCAGACTTGACAGGTAAAATGGCCTATTAGTGCTCTTATATTTTATGGTCTTATGGTTTATTACTGTGCATTCCAGAAAGCAACCAGACAAAGCAATATAGGACAAACAAAAAACACTCCCTCTCACCCTGGATACTGGAACTTAACCACAGTTGAAAGGAATCAAAACTAAGTATCTGAACCAATTTGCAATTCTAAGGACCATGAAGCCTATTATTGAAGTACTAATGTCAACATTACCTGTTTCCTTTACAGCAGTGGCTGCAACATTAAACTATCTGCTGTCCTTGAAATTTTCAGAAACTGATCCAAAAATCTGTTTTCATTACGTTTTATCCTTTTGGATACACCTCTTAATTCCAATTTTGTGTGTCTAGATGTGTTGCAATACTTATTCCTCTTCTGTTTAATAATTAAAGAATTCACCCTTTGTTCACGCAAGAAAACCTGGTTAAATTGGCTTTTCTTATATAAACATAGACTCATTTGGGTCTGGGAGAGATGTTTCAACAAGGGAAGGGATCTGTTTTCAAATTAACCTTTTTGCAATGAACTGAGGGGACATGTGAATAAAGTTCATTCCTCCCTCCCCCCACCCTCCAACCCGGAAATTACCAATTTGAGGCATTTGGATTGGAGCTATAGAAATTAAGAAATTTCACCTGGGGCCTGATTGTAATACCAAGTACCATTGGAAAATATAATGAAGTTTACCTCATGTACATAAATAACAACATTAATGCGCAAAATAAGTAAGAGCATGTCAAGATTTTTTCTTGGATAGATGAATGTAAGCTGGGTGAGAATAGCTGGAAAAGTCTTTATCATAAATGCAATGACTAGATTGGGTCAGATAGGAATGGAGCGAGAGAACAGGCTTTGGTGTGGAATATTTTGGTCTGATTTTGGAAAGCCAAAGAAGCCAAAAAGATTGAGTGAGACTCATGCCGCATAATCACAGCAACATAGAATCTTGTGGGTATCTTTAGCCAGAGTGTTCTCAATATTACAGGTAGAATGGGAATCAAATTACAGGCAAATGCAAAAGAAGTAGCAATGGAGCAGAATTTCAGACACATTTCAGAACCTGTGAAAAGCAGTTTTACAGGAAAGATGAATCAATGATTGATTTTTTAAAAATTTTAGGATAAACAGGATGTGTAAGAGCAATGTTGGATTGGGGTGGACAAAGTTAAAACTCACACAACACCAGATTATAGTCCAACAAGTAGTTGATGAAGGAGCAACGCTCTGAAAGCTAGTGCTTCCAAACAAACCTGTTGGACTACAATCTGGTATTGAAGCTTAAACAGTGCTAAGGAAGGGAAATTGTTCAGCATTTTATCAAAGGCAAATATTTGAAAGTTTTGAACCTAAATTGACAGCACGTCAAGAAGTCATTCCTTGAAGAAACCAGTACAATGATGGGTTGATGATGAGAGAGGATTTAAAGAGCGATAAAGTAGTTTCAAGGCAAGGTAAAGATTAAATGGAATACAGGGAGAGCTAGCTATTTGGATACAGAATTGGTTCGAGGTAGAAGACAGAAGGTGGTGGTGGAGGGTTGTTTTTCAGGCTGTAGTAATTCTCCAGCATGGGATTGATCATGGTGGGGTAGATAGTGACCAGGGTAAGCTTAGTGGTGGTTGTAAGCTTTTCTGTTGGGCAAAATTGCTCAGATGAATAAGCTTCAAAAAATATGCTGAACAAATAGCTCCCTGCAATTTTTGAAGATAACCCTGGATTTCTGCTAGCTCTGGTGAAACTGTGGAGGAACTGATGGATGGAGACCCAGCTGCTGGAACATCAACAAGGATTGGCAGCAGTGGGCCAAGCAGTGCAGGGTACTGCCAATAAGGGGCCACTGTGAAGAGAAACATTGGCACTCAAACCTCCCACAGGCAGTGTGGATACCTACAGCTGTCTGAGGAATTGTAGTTAGCAATGACATCCATATCCAGTGTCAAGGAAGCAGTCTGCTATATGCAGACTGTGATGCTCATGGCAGGTCTCCAGTGACTAAAATCTAGAGTGCCCCTCATGCTAAAGGTCTCCTGCATAGGTTTGGTTTGACATGCTAGAGGTGATGGGGTCACTGACAGAAGGAAATGAGGAAACAATGGGAGTGTTCTGAGATGAAGATGTCAGGGTTTCTAGCAGGTACTGCTCCTTCTGCAGGTGCACATTGACATCTCTAACCCCTTGGGTAGCTAGAAGGAGGTCAAGATGCATCATCCTCTCACTCACGTAGAAATTGCTCTACTGCGCCTATGGTTAAGGCAACAGGTGGAATGCAAGGTCATGCACTTCACCAACAGCCACTCTGTGTTCTGCTGGGTCTGGCACGCATCACTCTTCCATGGAGACAACCACGTGCTTGCATCTGGAGTCAAAACAGCAATCAGAGCTCAGACAGACTCATCCATCTTTCACTCTAGTCTTTTTGTGGCTTTTCTGCCTGATATCCCCTTTCTGACTGCATATCTCCATTAGCTCTACTTTGGTCAATTCCAGAGGCTCATAAATTACATTATACCAAGCAGTCCCAGAGGCCTGATCTACACCACTCCTTTGAATGTCACAAACCTCAGTAGCTATGTTGTGTTGGTGGTGGGCTCATGTATGATGTGCTCACCAGATTGTGATTTGAATCTAATCGAGCAATTGTGGTTAATGTCTCTACACTAATGGTGGACACACGAGAATACCGGAATGGTACCTCTTCAGAACATCTGAGACATCATCCTCAGAGCTGTTATTCAAGACGCAGATGGAGCTGCCAGAAAGCTGTCTTCTCTTCTTGGAGTTTCTATGAGATGCTGCAGCAGAAATAAAAAAGAATTAGCTGATAGTTATTCATAATCTCTTTTTTCAATAATGTTTCTGGGCATTCGTCCTATCATTCATGCATTTGTCAAGGACAGTCTGATGGCCTCCCCACTGAAGTGCTGCCAGAGTCCATTCTCTCCATCAACACTGGCTTGGTCCCAGTCCTTCCTGGTAAGCTCAGGCACCTCCTCCTCAAGGGGAATGAAGATTAATATACCAGACGTCCTCCTCCAGTCATGTTGTGCTCCCTCTAATTTTGACATGTTTTCTTATGCAGTCAGTGGGAATGATTCATTGCCATCCTGACAAGCAAATAAAGAATTGTAGTAATGCGGTGATGGCTCTTGATCCCTCCCCAGTAAGTTTTTGTCACCCATACTGTTCTGTAACTATACAACATTCACAGAGTGAAGTGGCTCCCGCACATTCATTATGATGGGGAATCAGCAATCAAAACTGGCAGTCCTCTGCAATGCAAATTAACAAGTTTGATCCTCATGTGTGCCTCTTTGCAGTGGCTAGACAAGGCAATTTATCGTTGAGTATCACAGGACATTCATCCCTTTTCAACACTGGACGAAGGTTGTGTGGGCCTCATGGGTATTGACCTGCTTTGCTACTTCTATTCAGGCTGTGTTGGTCTGATGGGGGAGCCTGTTGCTGCCATTCCTGGGAATAGGCCCTCTGGTCTTTCCTGTTCAGCCTGAAGGAGAATTTAGAGGGGTGTCACTTAACTGTGGCATTTCTCTGCCCGTTCTCTAACAAATCAGGTGATCATGATCGAGAGATGATGAGGGAGCAGCAATGGTTGCTGTTCACAAAAGCTCCTCAGACAATTAGAAGGGTACTCCTGACTTGGCTGGAATGAACCCCCTCATCCACCCTGGCAAATTCCTAGCTTTTCAGCCCCAAGGTTGGGCCACTGTCTGCACATCTAATTCCATTGATGAATGCAAGCAGCAAAACGGCACATCAATTTTCTATTAGCTGTTTAGGTGCAAAAGCAATTAATATCCTCAAATGGCGATGTCAAAGCAGTCTTGCAGAATTAAAAGTGAGAAACTGAATTATAACTTATTTTAATTCATGATCTTCCGTAAAGTCAAATAATATACTTGTGATCAACTAATTTTGAAGCTGTATACAAACAGCAAAACAACATGTGAATTAGAAGCAGGAGTTAGCCATTCAATCCCTCAGGCCTAATCTGCTATTCGATAAGATCATGGCTGATCTGATTTAAGTCTCAACTCCACTTACCTGCCTATTCTCTTGACTCACTTGTTCGTCAAGAATTGATCACCCTCTGTCTTCCAAGTATTCCAAGTCCCAAACTGTTCAGAAATTATATTATTTCTGATTAATGAGCCTAGCAGTCACTATTTCATCTCATAAACTACAGCACCATCCTATAACTCAATGGGTACACCAGAAATTTGTCCTCGCAACTCTGTACAAAGTTCAACCTTAATTATCAATTAGTTCATTAACCATTTATATATAATTTGAGACACTTATATTGTAGGATGTAGTAAGCTTGTAATAGGTTTTATCATGTATCCATTCTTCCAGAAAACTAACAAGAGTAGGAGTTAATACCATGAAGTAACTACTTCCCTATCAGAATTGGAGCTCCAAGATAAAGCAAACAAGTGTAAGTCCTCAATTCAAACATGTATTTTTGGCTTTTTCTTGCCCATTCTTCCAGTCCGCTGGTAATTCCTCTTGTCTCAGAAATGAGAGGAAATGGGATGAAGCAAGTCACTGCCTTCCTAAAGACTTTCAAAATTTATGTGCTTGTATTCAAACACTTAATTTAGTACAAAATTGTACCTATCATTTAAAATGCTGCTTTTGTGCAATTTTTTCTGCTCCCACCTGTACAAGCCCTCAAAGAATTATGCACATAACAAAACACATAAGATTACATTACCTTTAGGATTCTGGTCTTAACCATTTAAGTAAAACTTAAGGTACATAGCCTTATCATTGCACATCCACCAGTGTGAATTATTTATTACATTCATACAGCAGAACTAAAAACTCATTGCTGGTTTTAATTTGTATAAATCATGTAGTGCTGTACATACACTTCACACTAAGTAATTTTATTTATTATAGTCACTATAATAGTCAGGTTTCGCAAACAATTTTCAATGTTTTAAAATGTACCCCATGACAGAAGTTAACGTTTATTTAAAATACAACAAAGAACTTGATTTCATTAAGTTAAGAAAGCCAAATATTTATTTCCATGAGTTTACATTCCTTATATTCCTAATTGTTTGAGGGTTTAACTTTTAAAATACTAATTTTTTCAGAACAAAATGTTATAATTGTAAAAGAAAGATGCCAAGTTGAAATGTTTGCTATTGCTGTCATAAGGACTGAAATGTAACAGACCAGATCTGAAAAGGGAACAGTAATTCATACAGCATGTGAAGATGCTGTTCAGTGGTCAAGATGATGTAGCAGGAATTGTTCACTGGCAATTTTAATTAGCTAACTAATTTTCCACCAGGCAGATAAACTAGGAAAGTGATTGCTGAGCTCTTTGCTGAGATATTTCTATCAATGATAGTCACAGGTAACGTGCCGGAAAACTGGATGTTGGCTGACGTGGTGCTACTATTTAAGAAAGATGGTATGAAAAGCCGGGGAACTTTAAACTGGTGAACTTGACATCAGTGGTGGGCAAGTCATTGGAAGGCATCCTGAGGGATAGGATTTACATGTATTTGGAAAGACATGGACTGATTAAGGATAGTCAATGGCTTTGCGCTAATCAGTCTACCATGAGAAACCTTGTCGAATACCTTACTGAAGTTTATAGAGATCATGTCCACTGCTCTTCATTACTTCTTCAAAATATTCAATTAGATTAGTGAGACATAATGGGAAATCATGCCTCACTAATTTAAATGAGTATTTTGAAGAGCTGTATGGACTTCAGTAATATGTTTGACAAGATTCCTCATGGTAGGCTGATTAGCAAGGAGAGATAACATGAATTACAGGAAGAATTAGCCATGGATACAGAAACTGCCTTCAAAGTAGAAGACAAAAGGGAGTGGTGGAGGGTTGCTTTTCAGACTGGAGGCCTGTGACCAATGATGTGCCAAAAGGATTGGTGCTGGATCCACTGTATTTAGTGGTGTCAGATTTACCTCAGATTACTCTGGTTCACAAAAATTTGAACAACTGGTGAAACTAGCCCTTTTAAAACTGCATTTGTTCAGTATACACATAAGTGCTTTTCTCCACTATCAGGATATTCCCAAAATGCTACCAGACAAATGACTAATGTGGTGCATATGTTTCAGTGTCAGTGTTTGTAAATTGTAGACCCCAAAGACTGATAGACCATATCTAACAACATATTATTTTGACTATTTGCAGTGGACAGTCTGCTGATCACGCTCAACTAACAAATATCTGAAAACCTCAAAATACATGCCCAACATTAAAGATGGTTCAGTTTTCAGAGTTATAGAGTTATAGAGTCAAAAAGCACAGCAACAGACCATTTGGTCCAACTCGTCTCTGCTGACCAGATATCCTAAACTGATCTGATCCCATTTGCCAGCATTTGACCCAAATCACCTAATTCCTATTCATGTACCCATCTGGGTGCCTCCACCACCTCCTTTGGCAGCTCATTCCATGCACGCACCACACTCTGCATGAAACAGTTATGCAAGTCCCCTTTAAATCTTTCCCCTCTCATCTTAAACCTACGCCCTATAGTTTTGGGGTAACCTATCCTGGGAAAAAGACCATGACTATTCACCCCGTCCGTGCAGCTCATGATTTTATAAACCTCCATAAAAAGTCACTCTTTAGCCTCCAACATTCCAGGGTAAAAAAAGCCCCAGTCTATTCAGTCTCTCCTTAGCTTAAACCCTCTAAGCCTGTTCTTGGACATTATTTACTAAATATCTTTGACTGTGATAACAGATATATTGGAAATCAATTTAACATGTGATCCATTTGAGTGTGCAGGAAGCTGCATCTATTAAGGTGTAGGATCCTATTCTAAGCATGTAATGTAATTCATATATAACACACTAAAACAGAAATTTCTGGAGTAGGATCCATGACATCTGTAGAGAAAAAAGACAGAGTTAATGCTGAGTCCAGTCGCCCTTCTTCAGATAGGAAAATGTGGTATTTATGATGACAACAAGAGAGGGGGAATGAAGGAGTGAGTAGTTTGTAGAGGGGGAGCTCACAGAGTGAGAAAGAAAGGTTAGGCAGATGAAGGGAATGAGATAGTAAGCTGGAGATTGATAATGGGAGTTGAGAGTGGGAGAAAATGGCTGTGCTGAAAGTCATGACATGGTCCATGGGACCTCGGATTTGAGGGTAGGAGATAGACATAGAAGGAGGTGTTCATGCTCTAAAATTAATGAACTCCATATTGAGTCCTGAAGGGTGCCATGACCTCAAGCAGAAGGTGGGTATTGCTCTTCAAACTTGTGTTACGTCATAGTGAGGCATTGCAGTAGGCCAGAGATAGAAATATTGGCATGTTGGCCTCAGCGCCAGAAATTTGGGTTCAATTCCAGCCTCAGTCGACAGTCTATGTGGAGTTTGCACATTCTCCCTGTGCCTGCGCGGGTTTCCTTCCACACAGTCACATAGATGTGCAGGTTAGGGTGCACTGGCCATGGGAAATTGTCCCATAGTGTCCAGTGATGTGCAGGCTGGGTGGGTTAGCTATGGGAAATGCAAGGATAAGATAGGAAGGTGGGAAGCTCTTTAGACTTATGGGTTGATCCCACACTGTAGGAATTCTTTTTTGGGGTGGTACAGTGGCTCAGTGGTTAGCACTGCTGCCTCACAGCACCAGGAACCCAGATTCGATTCCAGCCTCAGGCGACTGTCTCTGTGGAGTTTGTACATTCTCCCCGTGTCTGCATGGTTTTCCATGGGGTGCTCTAGCTGCCTCCCACAGTCCAGGTCAGATGAATAGGCTGTGTTAAATTGCCCATAGTGTGCAGGGATATGTAAATTAGGTGCATTAGTCAGGGGTAAATATAGCGTAGGGGTCTGGGTGGGTTACTCTTCGGAGGGTCGGTGTGGATTTATTGGGCTGAAGGGCCTGTTTCCACACCATAGGGATTCAATGAAATTAGAACACTCTGGTGTGTGTTCCAATGGCAGAGGCAGCTTTGCATCATTTTTATCGGCAGAGCAGAGGCATTCTGCATTATCGTCGCCCAGTCTGCATTCCTCCTCCCCAGTGTAGAGGAGACCATATTGTGAGCAGTGAACCCAGCAGATTAGATGGAAAGGTGTATCTGGGGCCTTAGACCTTATCATACATTCTACCTTTTTCATTTAGAAAAAGACATTATAGAGACTGCAAATTTGTGCTGCATTCTCCATGGCAAAATACTTACCAATCAGTGTATACCTACCTGACGTGAGTTTCATCAGTGAACTAAGATTGGATTTAATAACTCCTGTTGTATCGCCATGCCAACCAAAAGTCCAATAAATCAGCATCCACATTTACATATTTTGTAGGCATATTACCAGGAAAAATGACAGGATCCAATGTAATGACTTGATTCGAATGATGATAGGAGAATGTACAGTAACCTGGAAATAACTGCAGCACTTTGGTCAATAATTTCAATGATTTCAGGCTCCAGTCAAGCCTCCCCCATATCTCTTTCCCAATCTACTTAATCTAACATAATCACTATGCAATTAAAATCAATGAGTTAATTGTCACATTTTTAAGTCACTTGGGAGTTAAATGCAAATATTACTGATTTCACTTCAAAATACCTGTTATGTTTTTAGTCAATAGTCGATAGATTTTTTTTATTCACATGTTGACTGAGAAAGCAAAATATTTCATTGCTGTGAAAAGAAACGATGTTACTGAAGCTTGCGTTGATCGTCTAAGATTTAGCACTTGTGCTTGTCCTGATAAATGGAGGTGAAAAGGTTTGGTGCCAAGACACTATCAAGCAATATTCAACCTTTATACTATATAAAAAAAGAAAAGGCTTCCATGTATTCAATGCCACTGGATTCTTCAAAGCACTTTCCAGCCAATGAAATACTTGTTGAACTGTAGTCAATGTTGCAATATCAAAATCACAGCAGCCAGTTTACACTTTTCAAGCACCCACAAACAGCAACATCAAAATTGCCAGATAATCTTGTTTTTTTCTGATTTGAATAATGGGATAAATATTGGCCTGAGACGACTCCCCTGTTTTTCTTCAAAATAATGTCATGGAATCTTTTAATTAATTTAGGCAGGTGATGATGCCTTAGTTTAAAACTTCACTGAAAAAATGGCACCACAGTCTATAAAGACCCTTAGAAATAGGAGCAGAATTTGGCCATTCGGTCCATTGAGGCTGCTCCACCATTAAATCATGGCTGATATGTTTCTCAACTCCATTCTCCTGCCTTTTCCTGTAACCCTTGTTCCTCTTTCTAATCAAGAATGCATCATTCTCTGTCTTGGAGACACTCAGTGACTTGGTGTCCATAGCCTTCTGCAGCAATGAGTTCCATAGATTCATTACTCTCTGGCTGAAGAAGTTCCTCCTCATCTTTCACAGAGTCTGTGCGCTCAGGTCCTAGTCTCTCATACTAATGGGACTCTCCATGTCCACTCTTCTAACCTACTTATTCAGAGTTGTTTTTTACACACCTCTGAAGCAGATGGGATATGAACCTAGGCCTCCTGGTCCGGGGTAGGAACACTGCCAATATGACACAACAGCCCTCCCATATCCATTCTATCCAAGCCTATCAGTATTTGGTAAATTTCAATGAGATCTTCTCTCATCCTGCTAATTATCAAGTACAGACCCAGAGTCCTCAACTGCTCCTCATATAAGGGGCCCTACATTCCAGTGATCATTATTCTAAACCTCCTCTGAATTCCCTCCAATGCCAGCATGTCCTTCCCAACATATAGATGCAAAGCTGTTCACAATATTCCAAATGTGGTCTGACCAGAGCTTTATATAGCTTCAGCAGTACATCCCTGCTCTTGTCTTCTAGCAGTCAAAATGAATCCTGACATTGCATTTGCCTTCCTAACTGCCACCTGAATATGTATGTTAACCTTAAGAAAATCTTGACCTCAGACTCCAAAGTCCCTTTGTGCTTCAGGTTTCTGAAGCCTTTCCCTATTCAGAGTATACTACTCCTCAAAGGCATAACCTCACACTTTCTCACATTGTATTCCATCTGCCACTTCTTTGCTCGAGCTACTAACCTTTCCAAATCTTTTGGCAGACTGGCTTCCTCAACACTACCTGCCCCTTGCCTTTCTTTGCGTCATATACAAGTCAGTGGAATGTTCCCTTAATATGGCATTGGAGTGTGTGCTCAAGACTGGATTGGGACTTGAACCTGATACCTGCAAATTCAGAAACCTTATGGAAGAGTTTTGTTGCAGTTTTATCATCGTGGACTTTATGTATTTTTTTTTAGTGTTGTAAATTCAAAACAATTCTATTTGGCCCAAATGATTCACATGGCTGTTCTACTTCACATTCCATCCAAACCTATTTGCATTTCCTGTGCAACCCATTGAGATTTTTTACAAAATTGATGCGATAATATTTCTGATATGCAAAGCTTCAGTTTCTCACTACAAACTATTTCTTTCAAAATGAGCTAGCAGAATTTGAAGATGACAAACAGCAGCAATTATTAGAATACAATGGCCAAGATTCTCTCTGGGGCAAAGTTCAAAATGAGCTACACCTCTATTCCCTCCAATCCTATCCCAGTGCTGACCAATTTCCCTATGTCGGGACTGATCAACAATGCATGGTGAACTCAGCATTGAATTCAATAACTTCAGAAACAGACCATGTTATGACTGCTTTCCATTTTTCTTCCATCCCCTCCACACCGAGTCATACAGTCATACAGATATACAACACAGAAACAGACCCTTTGGTCCAACTCATCCATGCTGACCAGATATCTTAACCTAATCTAGTCTCATTTGCCAGCATTTGGCAAATATCCTTTGAAACTCTTCCTATTCATATACCCATCCAGATGTATTTTAAATGCTGTAATTGTACCACTTCATCTGGCAGCTCATTCCATACATGCACCACCCTTTGTATGAAAATGTTGCCCCTTAGGTCCTTTTTATATCTTTCTGCTCTCACCCTAAACCTATGCCCTCCAGTTCTGGACTCCCACATCCCAGGGAAAAGATCCTATGTATTTATCCTATCCATGCCGCTCATGATTTTATAAACCTCTATATGGTCATCCCTCAGCCTCCGATGCTCCAGGAAAACAGCCCCAGCCCATTCAGCCTTTCCCTATAGCTCAAACCCTTCAATCCTGGCAACATCTTTGCAAATCTTTTCTGAACCCTTTCAAGTTTCACAACATCCTTCCATTAGGAAGGATACCAGAATTGTACGTAATATTTCAAAAGCAGCCTAACCAATGTCCTGTACAGCCACAACACGACCTCCCAACTCCTATATTCAGTGCTCTGACCAATAAAGGAAAGCATACGAAATGCCTTCTTCACTATCCTATCTATCTGTGACTCTACTTTAAAGGATCTATGAACCTGCACTCCGAAGTCTCTTCGTTCACCATGTTTGCATGTTGTGTACTTTGCACTTAGCAACAAGAAGCAATTTTCTCCATTTCACACTTTAAGATGTACCTTTCTTTACATCACTTATTTTTCTTCCCTAACCTTTGTCTTTTTTCCCCTGGGCTTCTAGAAAATCCATCCTCTCGCTCCTCCTCAGTCTCTGTCAAAATTATAAAATGAATCTATATTCTAACACATTTCAAATCTGAAGAAGAGTTATGTCTGCACTTAAAATGTTTACTCTGATTCTCTCTCCATAGGTGCAAACAGACCTGCTAAATTTCTCCAGTATTCTCTGGGTTTGTTTCAGACTTCCAACATCTGCAGCATTTTGCCTTCATTTCAGTCTGGGATTCATGCTTTTGCATATGGTATTCGTAATTTTATGTTTGGAAATCTGAAATGACTTAGTAGGAGGATTGGGGTCTGTAAACATTTGTGAGGAAATTATGTGGGAGTGAAAAAAAAACACTCAGCAGGTTTGGCATCTGTGGAGAGGAAAAAGAGTCAATGTTTTGAGTCATATGGCCCTTCCTCTCAAAGATTAAGCTTCCACTGCCCTCTGGAATTGAGAACTCCAAAGATTCAACATTCCAAGTAAAAGGAAAATCACCTTGTCTTGGTCTTGGTCCTATATTTCTAAATTGCCATCCCTAGTTTTAAATGGCCCAGCCAGAGAAAACATCTTACTTATATTTACCCTGTCCAGGACACCTTTCAGCCTTCAAACTTGATCTCTCTTTGTAGAACAGTTCCACCTTCCTCAGAAATTACTTAATATTATTATTAATTAGCAGTTCTCACTTACATTGAACTCCAGATCATCAGCCATGTCTCTCAAGTGCTCTCTGAAATGGCAAGCCATTCAGTTCAAAGGTAATTAAAGGTAAACGATAAACATTGGCCTTGCCAACAACATCTGTATCCTATGAAAAGTATATATATTTTTTGGCTGATGTGAAGGTACAAGTACTACTTTCTGAAGATTCTTGGTGGATTAAGCCTTCTTCTAAGACCCTTCAATACACTCTTGTTCCTGTCTCTTTGGATAGCTGATGCTCCTCTGCCTGGCCTGGCGGCAGCACGGTGGCTCAGTGGTTAGCAGGTCCCAGGTTCGATTCCAGCCTTGGGTGACTGTCTGTGTGGAATTTGCACATTCTCTCTGTGTCTGCGTGGGTTTCCTCTGGGTGCTCTGGTTTCCTCCCACAAGTCCAAAGATGTGTGAGTCAGGTGAATTGGCCATGCTAAATTGCCCATAGTGTTAGGTGCATTAGCCAGAGGGAAATGGGACTGGGTGGGTTACTCTTTGGAGGGTCGGTGTGGACTTGTTGGGCCAAAGGGCCTGTTCCACACTGTAGGGAATCTAATCTAATCTAATCACCTGTTCCCATTTCCACTGTTGACCAATAAGAGACCTGAGCAAGATGCTAATGCTCTTGCAGACTCTGCCAAGATACACAATGACAGCAGCAGTCATTACTTCATCAGTGAGGTCTTGAGAGAATTTCTGGGAAGAGAAAAAATGTTCATATGGCAAATCTTTGACTAAGTATTACAAAAATCTCTTGATTTGTATCAAAAGCCTAATAAAACAAAGTGTAGTCAGTCTGGTCACCAGCAGGTAGTGAACATTGAAAGCTGAAGAAAGTTTTGAGCAGTGTTCAATCTTCAACAACAATTTCTTCTCTTAAGGCCACAGTTAAGAGGTCATTAATTGAAGGCCTGGCTTTCAAAATGCAGTGCAGACTCTTTATTGAATGTTACGAGGCAATTTTACTGTCAGCCAAACCCTTAATGTTACTCTGGGCAGCTATTCCTAACATGTGTTCTTCAAATCATTTATAGAGATATCACTTTGCTTTAAATTGGCCTTTGCAGCTTAACAGACCATCATAGCTACTGTTTTGCTCCACAGCTACAGAGGGGAAATCACCTTTACCTCTCTGACCAAGTGTTTCGTTACTTTATGTTTTTCAATGTCAAATTGTGTTTAATAATCATTCCTGCAAATGCCTTGGGACATTTTACTGTGGCAAAAGCAACACTTAAATACAGGCTGCCATTGACATTCATCAACAAAATGCGAGAAATATAGCATTTGGTCAGTTTTCAGAAGGAGTTGGAAGTGAAGTTAAAAACTCTGCAGTAATATTGGACATAGACTGGGAGACAAAATTGCAGCTTCCTTTTTCATGTTCATTATAGAATCCCTACAGCGTGGAAACAGGCCATTCAGCCCAACATGTCCACACTGACTCTCTGAAGAGCAACCCACCCAGACCCATTTCCCTACCCTATATTTGCCTAATGCACCTAACCGACACATCCCTGAACACTACAGGCAATTTAGCATAAATAGTTCACCTAACTTGCACATCTTTGGATTGTGGGAGGAGAAGAAGGGCTTATGCCCGAAACGTCGATTCTCCTGTTCCCTGGATACTGCCTGACCTGCTGCGCTTTTCCAGCAACACATTTTCAGCTCTGATCTCCAGCATCTGCAGACCTCACTTTCTCCTCAAGGAAACCAGAGCACCCAGAGGAAACCCACGCAGACACAGGCAGAACTGTCCATACCCCACACAGACAGTTGCCCGAGGCTGGAATTGAACCTAGGTCCCTGGCGCTGTGAGGCAGCAGTGCTAACCACTGAGTCACTGTGCCAGTTGTAAATCATAATGTTCAGATTGATTGAATTTTAAGGAGGGGGTTTATTAGACTGTATTGAAAGTAATGGTTGTGAAGAGGTGAATGCTCTTGTTACATTGGCTCTGGCCATTCTATTGATCTCACACAAAATCTGTGAGTGGAGGCAGAGAGTTCTACTTTAGCTTTCAGACTTGGCAGATGTAGCTGTACCAGCTTTTTGTGATACCAGACCAAATATAGTTGCACTTACTGCAGTCTAAAAATAGTTCTCTTCTAGAGATACTTGATGGTCATGTATCCTCTTCCTTTAATTAATAAATATACCTAAACCAAAATAAGACTGAGGCCTGATGACAGCAAATTACTTCAAATAATGCTTAGCCATTATCACAAACTGGTCAAGGTAGCGTGCACTTCAATGTATCAGAAGTGACGTCTGGGAAAATGCTATGTGGTTGTAATGGTTCAGATCTGAGCCCATCAGGAATAGAAGAAATCCAGAAGACCCAGAAGAAAAGAAAGAATTAAACACATGAGTTTACCACTTTCAGAGCATTACTACGTTAAAATGACAAAGACATTAAGTCATTAGCTGAAACACAATTATTGAAAGAAACAGCAGTAACTGTGGAAACAGTAAAAACAAGCTCAATAATTCAAAGACAAAACTTTACTCAGAAGTTGATAAGAAGTGAGGAAGCAAGAATGTGAGCTAGGAGAGAGAAAAGCCATCCATACTTGGAAAAATCAGAGACCTTAGTGAATGAGATTGAAAGTGGTCAAGGAAAGGCTCAAGGACGTAAAGTTAAAGATTTCAACAGAAAAAAGGATTAACGTGCAGTAAAGTGGTTCATAGACCAGAAAGGGAAAACAAAGGGGAGGGGTGTGTAATGGGAAGTTGTCACCTCTCATGATGAATATTCTGCCATTGACTTTAAGAATGCATGAGTATTACAATGGTATAACATTGGGTACGGTGCTATCCTGGGAATCCTCAACTTTGGTTCTGGAACAGATGACGTGTCATGGCATCAGGTTAAACGTGGGTAAGGAAACCTCCTGTTGATGACCACCTATCACCTCACACATTTTTCAGAGTTTGGATCAGTTCTTATCCATGTTGAATTCCACTTGCCACTAAGGGTGACATGCGTACAGATGTACTTTAGTCAGGACAATATATTGTCCATTAATGCAAATGGCTCAGTATCACTATCTCTGAACAAACTGCCAAGGCCTAAAGAGCCTGCAGCAGATGGTGAAGGAGCCAAACAGAAATAATAAATCTACTTGACCTTATCCCCACCAATCTACCAGTCGCAGGTACATCTGTCCAAGGGAGTCTTGGTAGGACAGCAGTCTGGGTGGAGACCAAGTTGAGGTTTAACATTAAGGATTCTTCTGTCATATAGTGTGGCATGACCATACTGCTGAATGGGACAGATTTCAAACATATCTAGCAAGTCAGGATAAGTCATCCACAGCAGCTGAACAATGTTCAATTACAAACTGAACTCATGGCTGGGCATTTCCCTGATTCTATTATTACTAATGTGTAAGGAGATCAACTATGGTTCAATGAAGAGTTCAGGACTGCATGGAAGAGGCAGCACCAGGCATACTTGAAAATGATAAAACAAACTGGTGAAGCTATGATACAAGACAACTTGCTATGCCAAACAGCATAAACAGCAAGGGATTGATTGGGTGATCACTATAAATCAATAATTCAGATCTAAGCTCTGAGGTACTTTTCATCCAGTCATGTATGATGGTAGTCAAGTAAATAACTGACAGCAGGAGTAGCTTCCACAAATATCCCACCAACAATGCATTAATGCAAAAGACAAGGCTGAAGCATTCACAATAATCTTCGTACAGAAGTGCCGAGTGGATGACAACTTAGACTTTTTATGAAGTCCCCAGTGTCACAGCCAGTTTGATTTACTACACATGATATCAAGAAATGGCTGAAGGCGCTAGATACTGCAAAGACTCCAATAATATTCCAGCAATACTACTGAAGACTTATGCTTTAGAATTATCTGCACTCCTCATCAACAGTCCCAGTACAGCTACAGCACTGTCATCTACCTGACAATGAGAGAAAGTACCCAGGTACTTCTTGTTGTTGTGGTTCTGTTCGCCGAGCTGGAAGTTTTTGTTGCAAACGTTTCGTCCCCTGGCTAGGCGACATCATCAGTGCTTGGGTGCCTACTGCGAAGCGCTTCTTTGATGTTTCCTCCGGTGTTTATAGTGGTCTGTCCCTGCCGCTTCCAGTTGTCAGTTTCAGCTGTCCGCTGTAGTGGTTGGTATATTGGGTCCAGGTCGACGTGTTTGTTGATGGAGTTTGTGGATGAATGCCATGCCTCTCGGAATTCCCTGGCTGTTCTCTGTCTGGCTTGCCCTATGATAGTAGTGTTGTCCCAGTCGAATTCATGTTGCTTGTTGTCTGCGTGTGTGGCTACTAAGGATAGCTGGCCGTGTCGTTTCGTGGCTAGTTGATGTTCATGTATGCGGATTGTTAGCTGTCTTCCTGTTTGTCCTATATAGTGTTTTGTGCAGTCCTTGCATGGTATTTTGTACACTACATTAGTTTTGCTCATGCTGGGTATCGGGTCCTTCGTTCTGGTGAGGCTGCAGGCTACTTCTTGTAACAAAAAGGAGGTCAAATCTAAACTGGCTAATTGCTGTCTCATCAGTCTACTAACAATCTATGGTAAAGCCATAAATAGCATTATCAAGCAGCATTTACTCAAGAATAACCTATTCATTGACTCTCAGTTTTAGTTCCACCAGAACCTTCTGAGCTCCTCCACTCAAGTCAGCCTTCATCCAAACATGGACAAAGGAGCAGAACTCAAGAGGGCAAGTGAGGTAATCATCTTTGACATCAAGGCATCATTTGACCAAATGTGATAATTAAGGACTCCTAGCAAAACTGGAGTTAATGGGAATTGAGAAATTCCCTTCTGCTTTGAATCATACATGGCATAAAGAAATATGTTTGTGATGTTGGAGTTAGTCAGCTTGGATCCATGATATTTCCGTCTGTGTTCCTTAGGATGGTATCCTAGGCACAATCATCCTCAGAAGTTTCATCATTGAACTTTCCTCTATTGTAAGGTCAGTCTTAGAGATGTTCACTGATTATTACACAATGTTCAGCACTTTAATGGCTGCTCAGCACTGAATCAGCCCATGTCCAAATACAGCAAGACCTGGACAACATCTAGGTTTGAGCTGATAAGTGGCAAGTAACATCTACACCACACAATTGCCAGGTAATGAGCATGCCAGGCAATCAAACCGTTGCCCTTTGCATTCAAAGTCAGCATCATCACTGAATCCCTCATTATCAACATCCTGTGGACCAACATCATGGGCGGCACGGTGGCACAGTGGTTAGCACTGCTGCCTCACAG
The DNA here is from genome assembly GCF_037043375.1 of Chiloscyllium plagiosum. Classification (NCBI taxonomy): domain Eukaryota; kingdom Metazoa; phylum Chordata; class Chondrichthyes; order Orectolobiformes; family Hemiscylliidae; genus Chiloscyllium; species Chiloscyllium plagiosum. The sequence goes on from NW_028270144.1 coordinate 38,598,573, forward strand.
CGCCAGAGACCCGGGTTCAATTCCCGCCTCAGGCGACCGACTGTGTGGAGTTTGCACATTCTCCCCGTGTCTGCGTGGGTTTCCTCCGGGTGCTCCGGTTTCCTCCCACACTCCAAAAATGTGCAGGTTAGGTGAATTGGCCACGCGAAATTGCCTGTAGTGCTAGGTGCAGGGGTAAATGTAGGGGAATGGGTCTGGGTGGGTGCGCTTCGGCGGGTCGGTGTGGACTTGTTGGGCCAAAGGGCCTGTTTCCACACTGCAAGTAATCTAATCTAAACTGTATAAATGCAGTGGCTATAATAGGTCAGATGCTAGAAAACCTGTTATGAGTATCTCACCTCCGGCCTTCCCAAAGTCTGTCTACATGTATAATACTCAAGTCAGGAATGCAATGGAATACTCCTTATTTGCCTGGCTGAATAACCTCCAACAATGCTCAAGAAGCTTAACATTATCCAGGACAAAGGCACCCATTTGCTTGGCACCCTGATTAATTTCTTTGACATTTGTTCCCACATCACAGACATAAAATGTGTACCACCTACAAGATACACTCAGAAGCTCATCCAGCCTCCTTTGACCACACCTTCCAAAGTAGAAAAATGTGGTGCTGGAAAAAACACAGCATCTGAGGAGCGGGAGAATCGACATTTCGGGCATAAGCCCTTCTTCAGGAATCCACACCTTCCAAACCCAAGAGCACTGCCATCTAGATGGACAACATTAGCAATGAATGGAACAGCACCGCCTACAAGATCTCCCTTTCCCAACCCCATATCTTCCTAACTTGGAAATATATCATCGTTCTTCCAATGATGCTGAGTCAAAACCCTGAACCCTGTTCCCCAACTGCAGTGGTTATTGAAGGCAGCTCACCACCCCCTATTCAAGAGCAATTGCATTAAACAATAAATGCTGCCCTAATCAACAATGCCTATGTCCCATAATTTTTTTTTAAATTACAATAAAAAGCAATGAAAAAGCCAAATATGGCCTGTTAGTCCAATTTTAAAATCAGAGAAAATAAACCTTGCCAGGTAGCTCTCCCTAATGCTAGTGGATCAACACCAAAACTGTCTATTATGCTGTCAGATACAGTTTAACAGGTAAAAGTCTCACAGCATAACCCAGATTTTAACTGGTTGTTTGCAAAAGGTTTTGTGGGAACTGATTATAATTTTTTACATATTCAGCAAATATGAGTGTTTCTAGCTGGGTCAGCATTTATTGCCTATCCCTAATTTCCCAGAGGCCTGTTCAGGATCAACAACATTTCTACCACCTTGATTCCACCTCAGGCCAAAAGTTTAATACTGGCTCAGATTTGCACCAATGCAACTCTTCGATCAGTGTCAGAAACTGTGCTCCAATTGACTCACTGTATCATTGGTATTGTCAACTTTATTTATCTTTCATATTTGTCTAATAATCTGTTCATAAAAGCAAGGATCATGACTCATGAAGTACTCAATAACTAGAATCCTGCTGATCTCCTGATGTAACATTCATGAGACTCAGCAAAAACCCCAAAGCAATAGAATGAACACTATATATGTATGGTGCAGGATACGGAAATCACTGCAGTAATTCTAACCCATTTAGGGAACAGTATACACTACAGGCTTCAATCTGTTTTGTTAATTTCAAAGACCAGATTTTAATTTTCAGAATTTCTCCTTTGAGTATATTACGCAAGTAGAATTCACACCATGTTCGATCAGAAAGCAGGTTCTATTTGTAGTGTGAAAATGTCGTAATAAGGAAAAAGACATTTACTTAATACTGTACGTGAATGATGGCGAACAGCTAACTCATTGGAGGAGGGGCTGCACAAACATCACCATCTTCGATAATGATAGCGCCCAGTATATCAGTGCAAAAGAAAAGATTGAAACTTTTACCAGTCTTCAACCAGAAATGCTGAGTGGATAAGTCATCTTGGCCTCCTCCAGCAGTCCCAGCATCATAGATGGCAGCCAATTTGATTCACTCCATGTGATATCAAGAAATAACTGAAGGCACATGATATAGCAATGGATGAGTGTTTCTTCAACAATACTCAATAAGGTTGGTATCATTCAGGTCAACACAGCCACTAAATTTGGATTACATACATAGATATCCACTCTCTCCACCATTGATGCTCAATAGCAGCCAAGTGTTCCATCTAAGAGATGCACTGCAAAAGTTCACCAAGGCTCCTTCAATACCACCTTGCAAACACAAAATAACTTCCATCGAGAAGCACTAGGCAGTAAATACATGGGGACATACCACCCGTAAGTCTATCTCCAAGCCATTCACCATTCTAACTTGGCAATATAATCGCCATTTCTTCAGTGTGGCTGGGTCAAAATCCTGGAACTCCCACCCTAAAAGCATTGTGGGTCTACTGACAGCACATGGACTGCAGCAGTTCAAGAAGGCAGCTCATCATCACCTTCTCAACGGCAACCAGGAATGAGTAATAAACATTCGCCCATGCAACAAAACCCTCATCTCATGGGAGATTTTTTAAAGTGTAAAAATAAGATGGCATTCAAACATGATTTTAGTTCACTTTCACATGAAGGCATGTACGGCCACTAATAAATGTATCTGTAATCCTGTTTAAAATAATGGATACCTTTTCATCCAAAGGGCTGCACGGAAGTGCAATTGAACTGCAAAGACTCATTTAAGAGTCTTGCTTAAAGTTCCATGGAGGCCATCAAGTTGTAAAGGTAGAAATATCACCCGCAGCACTTGCTTTTGATTTTTTGCTCTGGAAGACAAAAGGAAAGGATATGATGCAGTTGTACGGTATTCAGGCATGAAATGCATGTGGTAGATATCAAAATGTATTGCTTCAAGCTGAAATCAGAGAATCTGATATGCTGACTTGACTTGTGAGAGTGCCCATTGCCATTCCAACCCTATGTCCCTCTCAGAAGAGGCACATTATTTGTGTCATTATTTTTTAATTGCATAAGCTTCAAACAACTGAGCAAAAGGATTCCAACTGGTACATAAAGTAGTAAGAGGCCAATATTTGTTCAAAAACAACACACTGATGGACTAGTTGATAAACAGTGTAAAACGATTGGCACAATACTTAAAACCGCTTTACAAAATAGTAACAGTAAATTTTTGAAAATAATATAAAAACAAAATCGATCAATAAATAAAAAGAAAGCAAACAATAAGGAGAGAATTGAACCTAGGGAGGGAAGATGAAAAGTAATTTAAACATTTTTTACTAATGTAAATCATTTTCGTTGTATATTTTGTAGTAACATCACACAACAGAAGTACTCCTGACATGGTTTTATAATGTTGTCATTTTAATACCATTGAATGTGAGGTGAACTTTCAACAAAAATACAGCAACCCCAAAGAGATTGGAATTCCCTTGAGTTGCAGACAGTCAAAGAATGAGTTCCTCAATCATTTCAGACAACATTCCAGGACAACACTGGAGGCAATTTGAGATATTAGCTGCATCATGTTAAGCCAGAAGAAGAAAGCAAAGAACCATAACAACCCATCTGTTTTATTTTATATGAGGCAAGTCAGTTTTTATTTTTATGCCCAGAACCTCAAAGATTGACATTTTTAAGTGATTGTTGAGCATACTGATGAAATGGTATGACTATTGATATCTAGGTGTCACACTATAAAGGGATTTAATAATATAGCACAACTTACATTAAATTGGATTGAATTGTAGATTCAATTTTGAAAGTTCCGTGTAGATACACATTCTATCTTACATTTTGATTCCATTTGTGCATGTGCTGCATTATATATTACAGCTGTATTCTGTACTAATGTGATTTATATGATGGTGTTTCAAAGTAAGGTCTACCATGACAATCCATACAGCATTAGGGGCTGTGTGTTAGAGCACAAATCATTTTCTACACAGAAACTTAACTATAGGAAAATGGCAGCTTATGTAAAATCTCCTTAATTGGCGTAAAACAAAGCTGCATAATGACAGATGGTTATTTGACAAAGTTGGCATCTGAAAAGAGCAGCTGAAGAGAACAGTTGGGGAAAGCAGGCAGTTAGGAGGGAGAATTGTGAGAGGGAAACAAACCAGGAGACCAAGCAGCTGAAGAATCACTAAGTATCAGAAACAGGGTGGGAAGGAAAGCTATATAACACCTACTAAGAACAAGGAAAAGTTGATCGAGAAGGAGAAATCATCAAACATATTAACAGATGGAGATTATGGGTCCATTGGGTACAGTAACAGAAAGAACTTCCAGTGCCAGGGGAGGGATGGTGAGACACCAGAGGGAAAGTAAGTCATTTTAGGTCACATTAGTAAGTGGAAAAGGAGCAGAAGACTGAATAAGGCGAAAGATAATCAGGCAGAAATTCAATGAGGGAAGGTGACAAGATTGAAAATCAACAACTAAGCATCCAAAACGAGTTGCAAAAAAATTGCAGTTCTGTAACTGACTTATTACAGTAGTTACAAATTTGACTAATGCATTAATATTGAATTTGGATGAAGTTAAATTTAAATAACAGTATTTGAAATTTGATGCAGATGAGATGTGACATGACATGACAAAAATGGACCAAATACAATTACATTATGAAAAAGGCAAAATAATGGTAACAAAAAGTGAGAACTGCACAATTGTAGAATTTTGCAAATGATATTTTAAATGGAGTTGGTTAATTCAGAATAACTACGTTATTCCTCCTAAGATGTCTGCTTATTTTGAAATATTTTGAGTTGAACCATGCAAGAAGCATTTTTTTCAGAAAGGTTTCATTTGCATTGATGACATCATTGATAATCATTGCAGGTAAGATTTATATTTGTAGTAATCCTTTGGATCAAGTACGATGTTTGCTCATGGCAAGAGTCTGCACATGGAGATGGGAAGGATGTTGTGTTACAGCCATCACATGGTTCTGGATGACCAGGCAATCTTTTCACTTTTGCTACATGGCATTGTTGCATCAGAAGGATTTGTAGATTGATACTTAACCTATTTGGCTATGCTGTGATGTGCTTTCCGGGGTCACCAAGTCTTGAGATGGAAATTGAATGCAGAAATAGGGATGTTATCACAAGACCTGCTAAATTTTGTGCAGTATTTGCAGTAAATCCATTATCTGTAATAATCAAATGTAGAATAAAGTAAAATGTAGTAAAATGCTGCAATAATAAATTTAAAGGGGTCATCGATGATCACAACTCCCTTGACTTCAACGGGGGGGGATCAGTGCAGCATAATGGTTTGCAAGACTAAGCTGTAGGTTATATTAAGCTTTGGGAAAAGAGCAGCCTTCCTTTTGTGTCATAAAATGGGATGATAACAGTATAATTATGAACATGAATTGGTATTTGTAGTGAAATATATACTGTCACCTACATAGAGTCATTGAGATGTACAGCATGGAAACAGACACTTCAGTCCTACACGGCCATGCTGCCCAGATATCCGAAATTAATCTAGTCCCATTGCCAGCACTGGCCCATATCCCTCTAAACCTTTCTTATTCAAATACCCATCCAGATGCCTTTTAACTGTTGTTATTGTACCATCTTTCGCCATTTCCTCTGGCAGCACATTTTCATACAGTGGATGATGCATGTATGGAAAGTTGCCCTTTTAATTCATTTAAATCTTCCCCCTCTCATCTTAAACCAATGCCCCCTAATTTTGGACTCTCCGACCCAGGGAAAATACCTTATCCATCCCTGGCACATCTTTGTAAATCTTTTGTGAACCCTTTCAAGTTTCACAACATCTTTCCTATAGCAGGGAGAGCAGAACTGAACACAATATTCTATAAGTTGCCTAATCAATGTCCTGTACAATCGCTACATGACCTCCCAACTCCTATACTCAATGCACTAACCAATAAAGACAAGTGAACCAAATGCCTCCATCATTATCCTATCTACTGGGAATTCCACTTTCAAGGAACTATGAATTTACACTCCAAAGTCTCTTTGTTCATGCCTCAAGGAGCATTACATTTTCATTTCCATCCTGATCAGTACAGTGATGATCTTTGGAATATAAGTAAATAATATGCTTGGGCTCACAGAAAGAAACATTCCATGAAACCTGCCATCATTGACACTTCACTGATTTCTGATAAAAGTCAGCCCATTCCTTCAGTAATTTCAGTCCCCTAATGAATCTTTTATATGTCTGATCAATGACAAACATAATTACTATCTCAATTTTTCAGTCATGAACTAACATGATTTTCAAGCATAAAGAGCATCACCCAAACTCAATTTTTTCAATCAGGCACATTTCCAATGTGACTTTCTCTGTAAGTGTTTTATATAAGTATGGAGAAGAAACTATAAATCAAATATAATTTAATGATTGACAAGTTCTTCATTCACACCCAGGAATTCATGCTGAGCTTATTTTCCAATTACTATATTATCCTTAACCGGTCAGTGACACTTAAAAATGGTTCTCACGCATATCTGCAAATGTCACTGTTATCAATAGGGAATTAGTAATTTGTAAATGCACCTTGTCAGGCAGGTATCCCTAAATACCTATGGACAACTGCCAAAATTGTCTGTTATTCTGACAGACACAGTAAACCACGTCAAGTGGTATGGCTGAGCCCAGGATTTGTGGTGGCTGCTTGCAATAACTTTTCTGGGAATTTGATTCCACATCAGGCCAAAAGATTGACAAATTACTCTGAACTGTACCAATGCAAATCTTTGACATGTGTCAGGAGAAAAGTGAACTGTGTTCTGATTGACTTTCCATATAATTGATTGTGATATTCCTATGGTTCTTGCTCAACGCCATTGATCTGTAAAATACGGATAATGTTTGTGTGCCAGTGCCTGCAGATGATCTTTCTTGCATTACTAATCAGATGTTAATTGGGTGTCTCATGACATTAAACACTAACAGATCAATACAAGAAAATTAAATATAATTAAGGGAGATTCAATAATCCACACAGAAAGCATAATGAAAGGTTCACCTGGCTCAGACAATATCTGGTGCATGTTCAGGTTAAAAATCCCTTTACTACATAGTCACTTTATAATTATGGAGCAATAAATGGAGTTTTAACCTCCCTAATGTATTCTAAAAGATTTTCTTCTCAGATTGTAAGGTTTGCGGAGTATAGCCAGTGCTCTATTTTTTTTTCAGGTCTGCTTGACCAAAGCTTTGAATGCTGGCATGTCATTTAAGTACGAACTGTAATAAGATGAAGTGTAATATTGTTATTCTTCATCACCAAGCTGGTCTTCAACAGAGTGACATGGAACTGGCCTAAGCAAAGATTGATAGTGAAAGAGTCATAGAGTCATAGAGATGGACAGCACAGAAACAGACCCTTTGGTCTAACTCGTCCATGCTGACCAGATATCCTAAATTAATCTAGTCCTATTTGCCAGCATTTGGCCCATATACAGAGGAATCTTAAGGGCAAGGCTAGGGAGTACTTTGTTCTATTAATCAAATGCCGGGTAATCGAATGCTGGATAACATAGTTTACCCAAGCATCGGGACCTTACGATCTTTCCGGATAATCCGATATTCAGAAAATCAAGTATTGGATAATCAAGATTCCTCTATACCTATATGTGCTTCTTATTCATTTACTCATCCAGATGCCTTTTAAATGTTGTAAGTAAACCAGGCCTCCGCCACTTCCTGTGGCAGCTCATTCCATACAAGCTCCACCATCTGCGTGAAAAAATTACCCCTTAGGTCCCTTTTAAATGTTTCCTCACTCACCATAAACGTATGGCCGCTAGTTCTGAACTCCCACAACCCAGGGAAAGACCTTGTCTATTTACCCTATCTATGCCTGTCCTGATTTTATAAACCTCCTGATTTTATAAAGTCAGATTATGAAAGTGGAAACTCCACTCAAAGCACTTCCGCTAAGTCAATTTCCGGCATATTGTCCAAATGGCAGTCTGGCCACGTGCTAATGCAAGCTGATGAACTTCTGACCCGGCCCTAAGCCCCAGGGACTATCTCAGCAGTCAGACCTTGAATGTTCACCATCTACCTCTGCTGAAGTCACAGAGGTTGTACAATATTGAAGCAGTTGAGTAAATAAGCATAAAGTGCTGTAGCTCACCAAGGTACACATTTGACAAAATGTCATGTGAACTTCCTGTGAAAGTGTATTTACATTTATCATTTTCCCACGTTGTCCATTCTTGCCAACCGGGTGCAATTTCACTGCTAGGTGGTGAATGGAAAGTCATGAATTGAACAGAATCAATGTGCATAAATGGATCATTGTTTTTAAGATTACTTTGTAGATCAGTGATAATTGGGAGATGGGGGTAAAAAGTGGAAATTTACCATCATTCGAAGTTTGGTGTATAAATGCAAACTAGGTTAAACTTGCATTAATAAGGGAATTCCTGACATGCCGGGCAGCAACAAGTTTCCTCTCCCACCTGTCATCCTCTTCCTGCTTCTCCTCCTCCTCAGAAGATCCCCAAGAGATCTTTGCTCTTAACCTTTTTCCTCCCAAAAGTCTCATCACCATGCTGGATAATATTTTACAGAGTAAAGCACTCATCATTGATTTTGGATACACTGGCTGGTATTTCTGAAGGGCATATTTTGAAAACACATTTTCAGCAATTTTGAAGGCTTATTTGATCATGTGTCTGCTTGTCATATGGCGTTTGATTTTGGTTTCATTTCCAATAGATGTCATTTTTATAATTTGTCCTTTAGCAGTTGTAAGGGAAATTGCAAGTCTGAATTCATCAGTGAGGATGGACTGCCACTAGACAAAAACTAGTCTGCCAATAGACAGCTCTCTAGGAATCAGATTGTTTAACTGCTGCTTATCGATGGAATAGATTTTAAGTCATTCACAAGTGCTCTCAATTAATCTGGAGGCTGTATGAGACAGTTAGCCTGAAATGTTTAACTAGGAAGCTTTAAAACGTTTTAAAATTTTATTCCACTTTATTCCATAGAAGTCCATAAGAAATAGGAATAAATTGTCATGTGTGTACAGGCAATGACTCCCTGCAAATGTAGGAAGCCAGCCAGTGTAATTAACTCATATGTTTGCTCATTCTGACTGTATTCTCGCTATTGAAGTTCACTTTGTTTGCCAGCATAAACACACAACTCACCCAACATGCAGCCTCATGGACATCTGGATCACAACTGGAAGATTTCTGAAAGGATTTGGAGGCAAAAGGTTAAGGATGACATTGACCTTTGATAACTACTGGTTATTCATAACCATCAATCCTGAAGAAGGGCTTATGCCCGAAACGTCGATTCTCCTGCTCCTTGGATGCTGCCTGACCTGCTGCTCTTTTCCAGCAACATATTTTTCAGCACCATCAATCTCAGCAAGGACCAAGTCTTCTTCCAGGAAGTTTTGGTTTGAGTTGGTTTCCTGATGTGTTCACATCTTTGTTCGTTTGGCTCTTGTTAACTAAGTACATATGCTCCTCCTGGTTAAAATCCTCCTTATGATTTTATCATTTTACGTGGCATTTTCTTCAATTCAGCAATACATTTGTGAGATTTATCTGTTGTGATTTCCTAACAACATGTCTAAAACCAGTGCAATAAAAATTATCAATTGATTTTGAAGATGCTTTAACCTTTGAAGTCGTAACATAGTTTTCAACATGACTCTTAATAAAACAGTATCCAAATAGTCTGATGACACAATGATATCACCTCTAACAGCCTCCTCTCTTCCCATGAACTTTGTAGATTCTTACACGTATTACCATTATACTTCCAGATTATTATGACAAGGAGTACCTCAATGCAAACATTGAGGTAATGTGAACTAATCTGTGAACTTGACATAGCCTCAGTAAATAAACACAATTTTAATAAGCAGGCATTTCTGTTGAATGAGTTGACCCTCATGATTGAGATGCAGCCTGCATTGTGGTATAAAATAACTCTGATATAGAAAACAAAGCTAGTTGTTTGTACACTGTCCCTGTGAAGAAGATGACCTGAAGTTTCAAGGTTGAGCTCAATTTGAATAGGATTTTGAGATTTTCAATGACTGCTGTAGTCTGAACTGATCTTTGGAAAATGGATGGAATCAATAACAGCTTATGGTAAAAGCTGAAAATTTTGGATTCAAAATCTTTCACTTGAAAACAAAAGCAGTGTTGACTTGACTCTAAGCATCATTCAAGCTCGGGATTGACAGGTCATGATGAGCGTCCAGTTCATCTATTGAGGACTGGACAACCCAAGCCTTTCTAATCTGCCTGTGTAAAATTGGGACTTCTGACTGAACTCTAGCAAGAATTATTGGCTGGATGCAAGGGGGAAACCAAGGGTTTGCAGGAATCTAGCATCATGGCCAATGGAAGAAGGTAAAACAGTCAGGGGAGATTTCACATTCAGACAAGGAGGGAGTGGAGAATCCGAGACAAGGTGGATCCAGAATAGTCCCTGAGGCAAGGAGAAGCTGCTCTACTCCTTTTGATCCAAAGCAAAGCCACCCGAAAAACAAATATTACTCACACAATCCTCTTCCTAGGCTGTTGTCTTATCAAGCTATATCCAGCAGAGGAACCACTGCTGTATGAGACAGTCAGCCTGAAATGTTTAACTAGAAAGCTTTAGAATTCTTTTAAGCTTTATTCTACTTTATTCCACAGAAGACCATAAGAAATAGGAACAGTAGCAGGCTGTTTGGCCCGTCAAGTGGGATCCATGATTCAATGGGATCATAGCTGATCCAACATTCCTCAGATTCACTTTCCTGCCTTTTCCCCACATCCCTCAATTCCCCTATTGCTCAAAAATCCATCTATCTCATCTTTACAGATACACAAGGACTCTGCTTCCCCCCTCCCCCAGGTCTCTGTGGACAGGAATTCTAAATGTTGACAATTCACTGAGAGAAGAAATTATTCCTCATCTCAGTTTTAAACTGGTACCTCTTAATTCTGTGACTATGCTGTCTGATCCTAGACTCTCTCATGAGGAGAAACACCCCTTTAGCACTTACCCAGTGAAACTTCTTAAGAATCCTATATGTTTCAATAAGATCACTTCTCATTCTTCTAATCTCCAGTGAATAGACTCCCAGACTATTCAGCCTTTGTTCAGAAGACAATCTCTCCATACCAGGGATCATCCTAGCAATCATTTCTCTCTGAATTGCCTCCTATAAAGTAATATCTCTTCATATATAAATGGACCAAAACTGCTTATAGTGCTCCAGGTGTAATCTCACCAGCATCTGGCACAGTCTAAGACTTCCCTCCCCTTATACTCAAACTGCCTTGAAATAAGGGCCAACATTCATTATCCTTCCTGATTAGCTGCTGCACCAGTGTTCTGGCTTTCTTTGTTTTGTGCACAAGTACCCCAAAGTCCCTTTGGGTTGCCGCCTTTTGCCATTATTCTCTATTTAGATAATGTTCTGTTTTTTTTTTCACCCTGCCAAAAATGATCAACTTCACATTTTCCCACTTTAAAACTATACTTGCCAAAGTCTTGCCCACTTACTTGATTACCTTAGATTAGATTAGATTAGATTAGATTAGATTAGATTTGATTACCCTCAGTGTGGAAACAGGTCCTTTGGCCAAACAAGCCCACACCAACCCTCCGAAGAGTAACCCACCCAGACCCATTTCCTTACACTTACTCCCGAATAATGCACCTAACCTTATGGACAATTTAACATGGCCAATTCACCTGACCTGCACATCTTTGGACTTAATCTATCAATATCTCTCTAAGCTTTTATATCATTCTCACAACCTGAATTTCTACCTATTTTTATGTCCTCTATAAATTTGGTTGAAGTACATTCACTTCCTTCCTCCAAGTCATTAATGTATATTGTAAACATCTCTGTAGATCCACACTGGTAATGGATCACTAACCTGAGAAAAAGCCCTGTACGCACTCTAACTGTTCATGTACATGAGCCAATTTTTTATCCATGGTAATATACTGCCTCCAACACCATAGGGTTTTATCTAATAATTTATCCTCCTGTGAAGTACCTTGTCAAACATCTTCTGGAAGGCAAATACAACACATCTATTGGTTTCCCTCTATTCACTGTAGTTCAAGCTTGCTCAAAAATCTCTAATAAATTAGTCAGCTATGATTTACCTTTCATGAATCCATACTGACTCTGCTTAATTAGATTATGATTTTTCCAAAATGTGCTACTGTTACTCCCTTACTAATAGATTCCAATACTTTTTCAAATGTAGATGTTAGGCTATCCCTCTTTGAATAGGGTGGTCATATTGGCAGTTTTCCTATCCTCTGGTACTTCCCCAGGATCTAACGATTTTTGGAAAGTTACAACCAATACATCCATTATCTCTGTAGCTACTTCATTTAGTATCGTAGGATGAAAACCATCACAGATGGAGGACTTATCTGCTCTTAACCCCATTAGTTTGTCTAATACACCTTTTCTGGTGGTGTAATGGTACTTAGTTCCTCCCCCAAATTCTTTAGTATTAATGGAATGTTTGAATGTTCCATCATAAGACTGATGCAAAATATCTGTTTAACTCCTCTGCCATTTCTTTCTACTCATAACCGTCAGCGCAGATTCATTTTCTAAAGGGCCTGCGTTGACTTTGACCACTCTCTTCCTTCTTATATATTTAAAGATGTTCTTATTGTCAGTTTTTATACTCCTTGCTAGTTTGCCCTCATAGTTTACTTTCTCTCTTTATCAGCTTTTTAATCGTCCTCTTCTGGATTCTAAATTTATCCTTGTTTTTGGGACTATCACTGACATTTGCCTCCTTATATGCTTTCTCTTTTAATTTATTACTCTCCTTAACTTCATTTTTAGCCATGGTTGATTTATCACTCCTAGAATCTTTTTTCACTACTGAGATGCATTTTTGGTGAGAGCCATGAATTACCTCCTTAAATGTGTGCCATTGCTTGCTCACTGTTATTTCTGCTAATGTATCTGTCCAGTTCACTTCAGCTAATTCTATCCTCATTTCATTGTAACTCGCTTCATTTTAAATTAAACACAATTGTTTCCAACTAAAGTCTCTCATTGTTGAGCTGAATATTAAATTCTATCATATTATGGTTACTACTTCCTAGGGGAGGTGTCACTCTGCGGTCATCTATGAAACTTGGCTCATTACTTAATAACAAAGCTAAGATAGCCTGTTCCATGGCATATTGATCGAGAAAGCCATGCCTAATGAACTTTATGAATGTGTCGTCATAGCTACTCTTTCCACATTGATCAACTCAGCCAATATGAAGAGTAGCGTTACCCATAATTACCTCTCTATTCCTTTTACATCGTTCTAATATTTGTTGTTTTATAGCCTTTCTTACTGAGTGGTCTGTACGCTGCTCCTACCCAATGTTTCCTTTGCTGCTTTATTTTTACACCCGAAATGGACTCTATATCATCCAAACCTCGATTGTTTCTCACAACTGCCTTCATTTCTTCACTTACTGACAGTGCTATCCACCACCCCTTCCTTCCCTCATATCCATCTGAAAGGTCAAATATCCCTGAATGTTAAGCTCCCAGTTTTGTTCTCCTTGTAACTATAAATGACTGTTTCTGGGAAGAGCTATTCAGTTTGCTTTTAGTTTTTAGTTCTACAGTCTACAGTTTTGTGGCATAGATCTAGATCTAGTCACTATCTCCCAGAAGATAACGAAATCTTTTACATTGCATTAATATATTGAAGCAGTCTAAGTTAATGTAACCTTCTACCTTAAAATTTTATGACAAACCACTTTTTGCTGTTCAAGGTAGGGTAGCATGGTAGCTTAATGGTTAGATCTGCTGTTTCACAGCATCAGGGACTAAGGTTTGATTCTACCCTTAAGTGACTGCCTGTTTGGAGTTTGCACATTCTGCAAGGGTTTACTCCAGGTGTTCCAGTTCAAGGATATGAGGTTAGGTAGATTTGCCATATTAAGTTGCCCCATAGTATCCAGGAATGTGCAGGATAGGCCATTGGATGGATAGGGTCTGGGTGGGATGCTTTTTGGAGGGTCGATGTGAACCCTTGATGGGTTAATGGCCTGCTTCTACACTGTAGGGATTAAATGATTATTTTGCTAAAAAAAATTAGCAGTTAATGCCTCACCACTTAATATTTATAAATTCCATGTGTCACAAGGGCTAGTGGCAGCTAATGCTACGAAGGAAGATTCCATCACAACCGAGTATCTGTCATGGGCATCTTGAACAACAGTTATCAATGTTCACTCACTCAAATTCAGTCAAAAATTGCAGATGAGGGAAACTGATGAGCATGTTCAAAGAAGATTTCACTAGTTTAGGGCAGGTGTTCTCACTGCCTGCAAATTACTTTTAAAATGACTCATATTAAATGAGGAAAAGAGTAAGTAAGTCCCAGAACACATGTGTTGGTATCCTCAGAACAAGGATCTTATCCAAACTATTGTGTTTTGCACCTCAGAAATATGCAGAAATGGCACGCACAACCATGTTCTATTTGTGACATTTGTTATGATGCTTTTAAAATGCCTGCAGCCTCATGCTTCCTGCTTGCTTTCAGTTGTTCCCAACCATATGCCCAGACTTGACAAATAGCATATAGCACAGAGAGCAATCATTAGAGACATACAATCAAACACCAAACAAATGAATAATAACCACAATACAGGCTGTTTTCTTCCTTTCTGGTGAGTTAAGCACTGTTATAACACATCTGGCCCTTTCTCCTGACTCATCACAAACTGCAGCCAGCACCTCTGTTGAGATAGCCCAATATGTTTGCTTGACTACCTATCAACTTAACCCATTGTTTCCTGTCTGACATTTCAAAGGAATACTTTATACAAGTCTAAGTGAAAGCAGAAATGCCAGAAATATTCATCTCTCAAGAAAAAACAAAAAAAAACCCACCAGTACTTAGAAATGAATGCACTGGTCATATTGAAACTCCATTTTGAGATGTACAAGACAAGTCAGGCCAGTATGCTTCATTCACAAACTTTACTGTTTTCTTCTTCTGAGAGGTCAGGCTGTAACTGTCAGGAGAGAAACAGAGTTAACTCTTTTATTCATTTTCATTGTTGCCCTCATCTGCCAATTCACCTGCCTCTTTACTTAATGGATTTGCCACAGCTATTTATGCCACTTGTGTTGCCACCAACATATATATCATTTCCTTCTCTCCCCTTTCAGCAAGCCAAAGGGATCATTCTCTCTTTGACCCCCTCAACCATCCCTCAGTCATCCTACAACCCCTCCTTATATTATGGGTCCTTCCCATCCAAGTGCAGGAGATTAGAGTCAAGAGTGTGATGATGGAAAAACACAGCAGGTCAGACAGCCTCTGAGGAGCAGGAAAATCGACATTTCAGGCAAAAACCCTTCATCAGGAATGAGGCTGGGAATCTTGAGGGTGGAAACATAAATGGGAGGGGGTTTGGGGCTGAGGAGGGAGGTAGCTGAGAGTACAATAGGTGGATCGAGGTGGGGGCAATGGTGATAGGTAGGAGGGGAGGATGGTGCAGATAAGTGGGAAGGAAGTCGGACAGATGGGACAGGTCATGAGGGCAGTGCTGAGTTGGAAGGTTAGAACTGGGGTATAAGGAAGGGAAATGAGGAAACTGGTGAAATCCACATTGATGCCATGGGGGTTGGAGGGCCTCGAGGCGGAAGATGAGGCGTTCTTCCTCCAAGCGTCAGGTTGTAAGGGAGTGGCGATGGAGGAGGCCCAGGACCTGCATGTCCTCGGCAGAGGGGGAGTTAAAAGTGTTGGCCATAGGGCAGTGGGGTTGGTTGGTGCGAGTGTCCCAGAGATGGTCTCTGAAATGCTCTGTGAGTAAGCGTCCTGTCTCACCAATGTAGAGGAGATTGCATCGGGAGTAATGGGTACAGTAAATAACATGTGTGGAGGTGCAGGTGAAACTCTGATGGATGTGGAAGGCTCCTTTGGGGCCTTGAACGGAGGTGAGGGGGGGGAGGTGTGTGTGCAGGTTTTGCAATTCCTGCAGTGACAGGGGAAGGTGCCAGGAGGGGAGGGTGGGTTGTTGGGCGGCGTGAACCTGACGAGGTGGTCGCAGAGCGAACAGTCTTTATGGAAAATGTATAGGGGTGGGGAGGGAATTTTACTTCCTCCCGTCTCATATCATGAGACCCAAAACACTCTTTCCAGACGAAATTGTGATTCATTTGCACTTTTTCAATTTCTGTTGTATTCATTGCTCATGATGTATTCTACCCTTCAGTGGGGAATCAAACACAGTCTAGAGAGTGATCGCTT
This sequence comes from Chiloscyllium plagiosum, assembly GCF_037043375.1. Taxonomy (NCBI): domain Eukaryota; kingdom Metazoa; phylum Chordata; class Chondrichthyes; order Orectolobiformes; family Hemiscylliidae; genus Chiloscyllium; species Chiloscyllium plagiosum. The sequence goes on from NW_028270144.1 coordinate 38,614,810, forward strand.
TGCTGAATAAAATGCCATTTGATTGGCAAAAATGAAGGATTCAGACACCTACCATTTTTATTCTCCACCTTGTTCCTGACCAACTTTACCAACTGTGGCCCGCTATTATTTGTGAACAGAGTTTAATGGAAGCTTGAGGAACAGAATCCTATCTTTCACCTGAGAACTTTACAGGACTTTTTATTGTGTTCAATAATTTTAGATCACAACTCCTACTTCTGTTTGTTTTTGTACTTATTGTTGCTGTATTTGATTTTCCCTTGTTTATATCTGAATGATTTGTCTTCAGATGGATACTAATTCTCCATTCACAGCTCATCTGGACACATCATTTGTTTCTTTACTCCCATTGGTCCTGCATCATTTACTAATTGATTTTCTGTTCTCTTCCATCCTATCACAGATCTTCCACCCTGTTTTTCCTCCTACCTCCTTGCTTTGATAAATCCAAAATCTATTACATCTTAAGCTATTCTGAATTCTGGGAAATAGTTTTACACTTCACTGCCAGTTTACTTGAAGGTGGGGGTGGGGGTGCATGAAAAATAATGTGACTGACCACAACCTTTCCCCTCATTTCTGAACTGTTATAAAACATTAGATAGCTTCCTCATCTGCAAACTAATTGAAATCCTTATGTGTCCAAGTAATAGCCAGTTAAATGCTCAGTCTGCTTCTGCTGCTGTGTAGAATGGAGATGTAGCAGTGTTGGAAAGCCCATTGTTTCTTGCTCAGCCTTGATTACCTTTGAACAGAGTTAGATCATTTCAGAAGGCAACCCATAGTCAACGGAATTTCTGTGAGTTTAGAGTTACATTTAGGGAGGACCAGGTAAGGACGGTAGATTTGTATACTGAAAACAAAAACTGCTAGAGATCACAGCAGATCAGATAGCATCCATAGAGAGACAGTAAGCTAATGTTTCAACTCAAGATAACTCTTCATCAGAGCTGAAGGGAAGTGTGGAAGGGACAGCATTTATGCTATAGTTGGGAAGAAGGAGGTGTTGGGGTATAGAGTGCTGGGGGAGAAAATATGTTGATAATTCAGATTAGGTGATCAGAATGTGAGAATGGCAGAATAATGGTGTATCTAACTACTAGATTTAAACAGCCCACAGTCCCACTGGGGTGGGGAGGGGAGAGACCATAAGACTAAAAAACCGTAAGACATAGGAGTGGAAGAAAGTCCATTCGTCCCATCGGGTCCACTCTGCCATTCAATCAAGGCTGATGGGCATTTCAACGCCACTTACCCACACTCTCCTTGCAGCCCTTAATTCCTTGTGAGATTAAGAATTTATAAATCTATGCCTTGAAGACATTTAACGTCCCGGCCTCCTCATTTCCGTTTAAAACTGACCCCCTCTAATTCTAAGGCTGTGCCCACAGGTTCTAGTATCCCCACCTGATGGAAACAAATTCCCAGCGTCCACCCTTTCTAAGCCATGTATTATCTTGTAAGTTTCTGTTAGATCTCCCCTCAATCTTCTAAACTCTAATGAATACAATCCCAGAATCCTCAGCCATTCATCATCTGTTAGGGCGACCATTCCAGGGATCATTCGTGTGAATCTCCGCTGGGACCCTCCAGTGCCAGTATGTTCCTCCTGAGGTGTGGGGCCCAAAACTGGACACAGTATTCTAAATGGGGCCTAACCAGAGCTTCATAAAGTCTCAGTAGCACATCACTGCTTTTACATTCCAACCCTCTTGAGATAAATGACAACATTACATTTGCTTTCTTAACCACAGACTCAACCTGCAAGTCAACCTTTCGAGAATCCTGGACTAGCACTCCCAGATCCCTTTGTACTTTGGCTTTAGGAATTTTCTCACCATTTAAAAAATAGTCTGTCCCTGTATTCTTTTTTCCCGAAGTGTAAGACCTCGCATTTGCTCACATTGAATTTCATCAGCCATTTCTTAGATCACTCTCCTAAACTGTTTAAATCTTTCTGCAGCCTCCCCACTTGCTCAGTACTACCTGCCTGTCTGCCTAATGTCTTATCATCAGCGAACTTCACCAGAATGCCCCCAGTCCTTTCTTCCAGTTCGTTAATATATAAAGTGAACACCTGTGGCCCCAAAACTGAACCCTGCGGGACACCACTTATCACTGGCTGCTATTCCAAAAAAGAACCTTTTATCCCAACTCTCTGCCTCCTGTCAGACAGCCAATCCTCAATCCATGCCAGTAGCACACCTCGAACACCATGGGCCCTCACCTTACTCAGCAACCTCCCGTGAGGCACCTTATCAAAGGCCTTTTGGAAGTCTAAGTAGATAACTTCCACCGGGTTTCTCTGGTCTAACCTACTTGTTACCTCGTCAAAGAATTCTAACAGGTTTGTCAGGCATGACCTCCTCTTACTAAATCCATGCTGACCTGTTCTAATCCGATGATGCACATCCAAGAATTTGGAAATCTCATCCTTCGCGATGGATTTTATAATTTTATCTATAACCGAGGTAAGGCTAATCAGCCCATAATTTTCCATCTTTTGTCTTGATCCTTTCTTGAACAAGGGGGTTACAACAGCGATTTTCCAATCATCTGGGACTTTCCCGGACTCCAGTGATTTTTGAAAGATTGCAACCAATGCCATCGCTATTTCTTCAGCCACCTCCCTTAGAACTCTAGGATGTAGTCCATTGGAGCCAGGAGATTTATCAATCTTTAAACCTTTTAGCTTTTCTAGCACTTACACTTTTGTAATGGCTACTATACTCAACTCTGCCCCTTGATTCTCCTTAATTATTGGGATATTACTCATGTCTTCCACCATGAAAACTGACATAAAGTATTCATTAAGTTCTTCAGCATTTCCTTATCTCCCATCACTATCCTTCCTGCATCAATTTGGAGCAGCCCAATTTTTACTTTTGCCCCTCGTTTGTTTATGTATTGAAAGAAACTATTACTATCATTTCTAATATTACTGGCTGGCTTACCTTCATATTTGATCCTCCGTTTCCTTATTTCTCTCTTCATTATCCTCTGTTTGTTTTTGTAGTCTTCCCAATCTTCTGATTTCCCAGTGCTCTTGGCCGCTTTATAGGCTCTCTCTTTTTTTATGATACATTTCCTGACTTCCTTTGTCAGCCATGGTGATAGAAAATATAACAAGTTAAAAGACAGGGAAGAAATGGGAGTTGCTATGGCAACTGAGTTTTTTGAAGAAGTAACAAAGTGGATTGATGAGAGCAGAGCGGTATATATGATCTATATGGACTTCAGTAAGACGTTCGACAAGGTTCCCCATGGGAGACTGGTTAGCAAGGTTAGATCTCACGGAATAAAGGGAGAACTAGCCATTTGGATACAGAACTGGCTCAAAGGTAGAAGACAGAGGGTGGTGGTGGAAGGTTGCTTTTCAGACTGGAGGCCTGTGACCACAGGATCAGTACTCGGCCCTCTACTTTTTGTCATTTACATAAACGATTTGGATTACGAGCATAAGGGGTACAGTTAGTAAGTTTGTAGATGACACCAAAATTGGAAGTGTATTGGACAGCAAAGGAGGTTACGTCAGATTACAATGGGATCTTGATCAGATGAGCCAATGGGCTGAGAAGTGGCAGATGGAGTTTAATTCAGATAAATGCGAGGTGCTGCATTTTGAGAAAGCAAATCTTAGCAGGACTTATACACTTAATAGTAAGGTCCTAGAGAGTGTTGCTGAACAAAGAGACCTTGGAGTGCAGGTTCATAGCTCCTTGAAAATAGAGTCTTAGGTAGATAGTATAGTGAAGAAGGCGTTTGGTATGCTTTCCTTTATTGATCAGAGTATTTAGTACAGGAGTTGGGAGGTCATTTTGTAGCTGTTTAGGACATTGAATAGGCCACTGTTGGTATATTGCGTGCAATTCTGGTCTCCTTCCTATTGGAAGGATGTTGTGAAACTTGAAATGGTTCAGAAAAAATTTACTGGGATGTTGCCAGGATTAGAGGATTTGAGCTAGGGCAAGAAGCTGAACAGGCTAGGGCTGTTTTCCCTGGAGTGTCGGAGGCTGAGGGGTGACCTTATAGAGGTTTACAAAATTATGAGGGGCACATATAGGCTAACTAGACAAAGTCTTTTCCCTGGGATGGGGGAGACCAGAACTAGAGGGCATTGGTTTAGGGTGAGAGGGGAAAGATATAAAAAAGGGACCTAGGAGGCAACCTTTTCACACAGAGGGTGATATGTGTATGGAATGCCAGAGAAAGTGATGGAGGCTGCTACAATTGCAACATTTAAAAGGCATTTGGATGGGTATATGAATAGGAAAGGTTTGGAGGGATATGGGCCTGGTGCTGGCAGGTGGGACTCGATTGGGTTGTGATATCTGTTCAGCATGGACGGGTTGGACCAAAGGGTCTGTTTCCATGCTCTACAGCTCTATGACTCTATAACTGTACCATTCAAGATTGGAGATGGTTACAGAGAATGGTGAACTTGACCCGGTCAATCACAAAGGCCAACCTCTCATCTATGGAATCCATCTATCAGGCCCGCTGTCAAGGAAAGGCCATCAGCATTCTCAAAGATCCATTCCACCCTGGCAATGTTTTTCTACAATCTCTACTATTGGGGAGAAGGTACAGAAGCCTGAACATACGCACCAGCCGGTTTCTACCCTACTGTTGTTAGAATACTGAATGGACTCTCAAACTCTTAACATTCACCTGCACCTGTGTTTTTGTTTTTGCCACTGTTTACTTATTATTTACTTATCTATGCTACTTAACTATATTGCTCGCAAGACAAAGCCTTTCACTAACTTTCGGTACACGTAACAATAAATTCAATTAAATTCAATTCAATTAAAGGTGTTGATGACAATATTAAGTCCAGAAAGCTGTAAAGTGCCTTTTCTGAAGATGAGATGTTGTTCCGCCAGGTTAAGCTGTGATTAACTAGAATAATGCAGCATGCTGAGGACAGACATGTGGGCATGCGAATAGGACGCTGTGTTCAAATGTTCGGCTATGGGAAGGTCAGTGACATGCTTGCATGCAGACCAGATGTGTTCTGCAAAGCGGTCACCCAGTCTGCATTTAGTTTCTCCAATGTAGAGTAGGCCACATTGGGTACAGCGAATACAATACATAAGATTGGAGGAATACAGCTGAAATGTTTCTTCAGCTGGAAAGACTGTTTAGGCCCTTAGAAGGTGACCAGGGAGGAGATGAAGGGGTAGGTGTTACATGAGAAGGGGATGGTCATGTTAGTGGTCAAAGAATGGACTAGGGAAGTCCCAGAGGGAATGATCCCAGCAAAATGCAGACGGGGGAGTGAGGGGAGTTTGGTGGTGGCTTTCTGCTGGAGTTGTCTGAAATGTGAGAATGATGCTTTGAATGCAGAGGCTGGTGGGATGTAAAGTGAAAACAAGGGGGACCCGATTACTGTACACGATTGAGTGATGAGAAGAGGCAAGGGTAGAAACACCAGTGACAGGTCGGATACTGATTTCCTGCATGAGTAAACAAGGAAGCTGTTACAACAATCACTGATAGTATCTTGGTCACCTTTAAAGATTATAGCTTTACAACTGAAATATATTAATTTAATTCAAATTCCAGCCTGTCCCGAGACCATTATCTCTTAATTGTTAGTCCTGTGTCATCACTGCAATACCATAATGACCCCTTCAGCTTCAACTGTGCTATGTATCCCTCAATAAAAAGAATATTCTTCCTGAATACTGACCCTGCAATGTGATTACTGTTGTGACACTACCGTTAGCTATCTTACAGATTTAAAAGTTTATCACGTGGAAAGATTCGGAATGCAGTATCGCTATTTTGAGCCAAACATGAGATGGCATTTTACTAGTAAACCCAACACCTTTAGACTTGTTTCTGCTCATGCAAACCTCAGGCCACCTTTTGACATTGGCAGCTAATTATCTATAATCGCACTTCTAACTTGCACCCATGCACAATCTTATGCACCCGCTGGCATGAGATAATGAGTTAAAATTCTTAACCTTTTAAGATATTTTCAGGAACATTTCTTTTGAAAGCCAAGGGTCACTTGTAAAATGGTTCTAGTGCAGTTTCTGACTAATGAATACAGTCATCGCCATGTTTGATATGCAAATTATGTTTTTCTTTAATGACTCATTTACATAGATTTTATATAAGAAGCGAGTGCCTCCAGCCTGGAAACAGCTGACTTCGTTATTAATAAGCATCTCCACTGGCTTCAAACAAGCCAAAATTCGATCAGTTTTATTTTGTTACCATAAGTCTCATTAACAGCTTTTATGGCTACTTAAAACACATGGTAGAAGTAACATTTCAAAATTCCAATGATGAATTTAGGTACATTGACAGGGATCATCTCTTTAAGAATTTTCAGGCATAAGGACAATTTCCAGCATGCATCTTCTGCCATGGGTTAGAGATGTATCAAGAACATGATGCAGCTCATTAATCCCATCATCCCCCCCAAAAAAAGTACTAAGTAGGAGTGTGAGCTGTCCACTCCCACCACTTGGTCTTTTGTTGCTGCATTAAAGGCATTATGTAAATATAATTTGCTGTTGTGGACGTCAGAAGCAAAATTATATTTCGGTTTCATGCATTTCAGTTTTGTTTTGCAGATTTCACAATTCAGTACTTTTAGTAGTGGAGGGCTATTGATAAAGGAGAAAATGAGTAATTCTTTCCACTGACAAGAGGTTCATCAAACAGAGGACCCAAACTTAAGGTTAATTGGATAAAGAACCAGAAGGGCAATGAAAAGTTTTTTTTTAATTAACACAATGAGTTTGTTGTGACCTGGAATGCACTGCCTGAAAGGTGTGATAGAAGCAGATTCATTAGGTCATTTCAAAAGGAAATTGGAAAGAAACAATTTTGCTGGGCTATGGGTTAAGAGTGTTTGGGGGTGGGGACTGTGTTGCTGAGTGTTGTGTATTTTGTCCATTTAAGACTACGAAGCATTATGCCAGCAGAGGGATTTTGAGAGGAAGAAAAAAAGAATATGATGGGCAGAACATAATGTACTCCCCTGTGAAACTTATTTGGTGGGAAACACATTTATTTGGGTGGGAAGGTGGGGGAAATCACCATCTTCCTGCCTTTGCCCTTATTCATGTCCCACCACCAATTTACACCATGAGTTAGCATTGATAGGTTTGTTAGTGGGCAGAACACTTGCCATGCCCAGAAACTAAACCCTGTCAGGTATGTTGGTGAACTTCTGGACTGGAGGGAAAGGGGTTGGTTTTCAGATGGCTGTTCTGAGGTGAGGTGACCTTAAGGTCAAGAGGCAGAGAACAGCCTGTCCAAGAAGGCAAGCACTGAGGAAAGTGGAACAGGAGGTGGGTAGCGACAGTGTGTCCATCTAGTCGAGAGACTGTTTACCAAGAGGACACAGGACCTCAGGAGTGATGGACAGGTGAATAGTGTAATGATTTTTTCACTGAATTTTATTGTATTTTTCCATGAGTGTCTCAAGATTAAAGTTTAAATAGGGGATATGACCTTGAGGGTGTTCCCAGGGAGAGCCCCCTACCCATCATCTCCCACAACATTAGCCCACACAGCTGAAGCTAATGATCATCCTGCACAGTGTGCCCCACTCTTCCCCAGCACCACTGTAGGCAAAATGCAGGCAGAATGGGGCCTGAAGTGGGAATTAATTGACCATATCCAGGCCTCAATTAGCCTAAAAGTGGGCTACTTCATTGTAGCGGATAGGTAGCTCAGGGAAGGCTATCTGCTGAATTTTATATCCAATACTCTCCTCATCTTCTAACTGACTAGTGAGACAGCATAAAATCCATACACCATAATTTCTCACCTTCAAACTTGATTCCAGTTCCCACCACTTCCTCACTTTTATTTCCCAAAGCAGCTCCCCTGTTTATTCTCAACCCTTGATTGGTCACCATTTCCCTATCCATTATATATCATGGTTGAGAAACTCAGGTTCACAATTCAATTTCTTCCTCTTTCATCTTAATTGTCTCATTTGAAAAACAGCATTTTGAACATGGCAGGACTTGCTCAAAACTGCACTGAAGAGCCAGCATAGATTAAGTAGCCAAGTCTGTGGAGTTGGAAAGTAGAGTGTGTAACTGAGGTTACCTTTGAGAACCAAAGTAGCTGGTCTGTGGTCTGTGGTTCTCTGTACAATTAAATAGTCTACTCTTTGCTATCAAGCACCATGCTTGAATAAATTCTTCACTGGGTTACCAAGTGATCTGGAACATCCTGAAAGTAAAGACACGATCTAACTCATGTTTTTTCATATGGTGAAACTATTTCCATTGAATTTAATTATTTCACTTCAATCACAAGGAGCACTTCAATTTGAAAATTCCATTAACAAGATATTGTACTTTTTAAAATTACGTATCAATATTGCTGCATTAAATGGTTCCCCTCATTTTCATTTTGAACTCCATGAAACCAACCTTTAAAAATGGCAAAAAAAATCAGAAATTACTGGAAAATCTCAGCGGATCTGGCAGTATCTATGAGAGAAAGCATATTTAACATTTCAGGTCCAGAGACACTCCTTCAGAACTGATTTAAAAATGGCCACCAGCACTCACTATTTCTGGTACGGGATGGGTGGGGGACTGGATAATCCAGGAACAGCTGAGGTAGCAGCCAGATCCCTTGTTGGGATTTCAAGTGTAGAAAGCAGTCAGCAAATGTTAAAGGCTGTTTACATGGTAAAATTCTGGATCGTGGAGATAAACAATTCTGGTTTTGGAGAAAAGTTCACATTGCAATCTGTAACACATCTTTGTTAACACAGAATAAATAGCATGTTCTGCTGATGCATTGCTAATGTGTCAGGAAGTTGTTCATATTTGGGTTTCTTGCTTTCAAATCCTTCTTAGTTTTATAATTGACCACCTCTGATTGGTTTACACTCAGATATATTCAAGCAGTTTGCTTTTCTTTTCGAGCAAATCACAGATGTGTAAACCAGGATGGGAGAAAATAGAGAACATTGTCACATCAATGTAATGGGTGTTCTTTTCTGGCTCATGCTGCTGTCAGCATATGCCTTGGATAACAAGTGAAAAATACTTTGTGCAATATTTAATGGAAAGAGTAGAATACAACACAAATGACGGTGCACTCGCTAATACTTCATATTACCACGAGTTAAAATCATGGGGCAGAGTTTCATAGGGATTTGAATGATGTGGACTATGATGGAATCGATTGCAAAATCAGACAAATCGTCTGGCAAGACTCACCTCAACATTAGGAGCATCTCGCTATGTTTCTGACAAACAGCAAGTTAATTTTCTCACTCAGCAACGGCAAGTTGCCAGATAAAAGGGATTACCGCTTGTCGAATATTATGTTAAATGTGTCAACCAACACTGATCTTTCTATTTTATCAAACATTACGAAGAAGCTAGGCATCAAGAAATTTCAACACGAAGATCAGAACCGGTCACAGATTAACTTAAACTCACTGCTTGCTACAAAGGATCTCCATGTTCCTAATGACAAACAGCATCTCAGAACACAATCCAGGGGCATCAGCCACAGATGTCCCTCATCCATGGATACTGATGTTTGTTAACCCCACATGATCCTCATGGCACCTGTCTGACAAATTTACAGTCCGTTAAGAAAGTAGACACTTGTCTTGTAATGTACACTGTCAATTAGCAGAAACAGGCTGCAATATTGACACTTTACACGCAGGTACAGGTATCCAGGTCATACATTAGACCAGGCTGCATCTCAGGTAGTTCACATGTTCTTTTAGCGATTCCTCACATAACACCTTCTGCTCAATGCCATGGTGTGCCATGCTTGTTAGCACATCAAGGGTTCAACCAGAACTGTTGCATTCAGACAGGCTTCTTGTTATCCTGTTCAGCAGGGATCTATCTTGGGTGTGGGGGGAGTGGTTGGAAGGGATGGGGGAGAGTGGGCATGTCAAAATACGAAACACCTAAATATCAGTTTAAATCTCACAGCAGGGGCCAGCTGCCTGCACCACAAGCACACAGCACCTGTACTTAACCAGAGGGCCATGTTGGATACTCAGTGGCGACTGTTCCTCAGTCCAGATAAGGAGGATACAATGTCTGTCACTGGATCCCAGTACCATCAGTTAGGGGCATGGTCATCAGTCAGGCATTAGTTTAGAAAATTTACCATCAAGGGATTTGTACGACTGCAGTCTGGGGAATGGACAAAAAACTATCAGCAGTCAGGGAGTTCGAAATTGTCAGTCAGGGAGCTGCAAGCATATCGGGCAAGAGTGTGGTGAGCTACTCATTGAAGTTGGTCAGAGGTCTGGGTGAATATAGTCCTGGGGGTGTGTCCCTTTGATTGTTAAAGAGAGTGCATGAGGTCCTATGGTGATCAGTGTCATAAGGAGTGGAAGAGTCAAGGCAGGGGCAGAAGAGGTATTTGTGCAACTGGAAAATGGCTTTGACAACACTCAGGGTGAATTAAGTCAGTGGGTGTTTGATGGGTGATAGTGTGGGATCCATATCTACTGAACATTAGGACACTGAAGGGACAAATACTTAAAGTGTGCCTTCACAAACTCCAGCTACTTTTCATTTGCAACCATTCCTTTAGCGGATATGCGATGCATGCAGAATGAACATGCTTAGGCTTCCAATGCTGGTCAAAAATGGATTGCATCATGCCATTGGTATTTGGAACTCTTACATTGTCATCTCTGTGATGCAGAAATTAGTGGCAATAACTTAAGAAGAGGTGAGTGCTGGACAAAAATACCCCAATTTTGTGGAACTATCAAGGGTGTTGTAGGACTAGAGGAACATCACTGAAACATGTCATTTACATATAATGATGGACTCTAATGAATGTAATGGAAAGTGGAATGGTCAATGAGGGTCAAGGATGGGAACATTTGGAATGTCATGAGTTTGTCAGTCAGCCAGTTCAGCAGCTTCACCAAATTGATGCACTTGCTGCAATCATGACCGTGGTGGAATTGATGACAGGGCTGCTGAAGGTCCCGTACCACCACTTGTAGCAATCTGAGGGACACCTTTGATACAGTCCAGACAGAGTGTGCAGCGTCATTCTACTGTGCAGAATTGGAGCAAGCAAATAAGCTGATGCTGAGGAGCTGTGGGAATAGGATCTGTGTAATCAGAGGAGGAAGTGAGGATATTGAGCAGGGGAAGCGGTCCTTGTGAATGACTCAGCTCAACCCACTCTCCACTCTTGGCATCTTCCCTTGCCGCTGCAAGAGGTTTGAAACCTGAGCCCACACCTCCCCGCTCACCTCCATCCAAAGCCTCATAGGATCCTTACACATCTGGCAGAGATTTTCCTGCACATCCAACCACCTCATCTACTGTATTCCTTGCTCTAGATGTGGTCTCCTCTACAGTGGGGAGACAGGACGCCAACTCGCAAAATGTTTCAAGGAACATTTCTGGGACACACGTACCAAACAACCCCTCCCCCACCATGTGGCTGACCACTTCAATTCCCCCCCCAACTCCACCAAGAACATGTAAGTCCTGGGCCTCCTCCACCACCAAATCCTAGCCATCCACGGCCTGGAGGAAGAACAACTCATCTTCCACCTAGGGATCCTCCAACCACATGGCATCATGTCAATTTAACCGGTTTCTTCATCTCCCCTCCTTCCACCTTACTCCAGATGCAACCCTCCAACTCGGCACCGCACTCTTGAACTTCTCCTACATGTCCATCTTCTTTCCCACGTATCCGTTCCACCCTCCGCTCCAACCTATCACTATCACCCACTATCTGCATCCATCTATCACCTTCCAAGCTACCTTCTCCCCCAGACCCACCACACTCTTATTTATCTCTCAGCCTTTCTCTCAGCCCACATTCCTGGTGAAGGGCTTATGCCCGAAACTTGACTGTCCTGCTCGTTGAACACTGCCCGACCTGCTGTGTTTTTCCAGCGCCACACTTTTTTGACTCAATTTCATTGGCAGACAGGTCCTGATTAATACCTAGTGGGCACTAACTGGATGCTGTTATGAAGCTGTTATGGTCACATTACCAGCATTTACACTGCATTTTCTGTGGGAACTGCAACCTGTAGTTGTTTCCTTTGTGTTCCCTTTTGCTGGCTGTCAACAGAAGCTCTTGTCTGGACTTGTTTGACTGCTTGTGTTTATATGATATTCCCCTTTTGAACAATAGCAAGATTTCAGTAATATGAGGCAATTGGGAAAGTGGAGTAGGGAGCCAGAGAGGATCGTCAGACAAGGTGTACCTTAAGATATGTAAACTGTGTGGGGGGGGGGGGTTGAAGTGGCAATGGGAAACAGGGCCTTTTGATTAAGTAGTGACTCGGCTGTGAAAATGGGGTTGCATGTTGGAGAAATGTGTCAATAATGCTGGCTAAGTGCTGTGAGCAGTGTGGCTGCTGTGTTATGATATTGCCAGTGTGAGGCAATATCAGATTGACGACGCTTTCCCCTGTGCATTGCAGGCTTTTAAAATTGGTGCAACACACAAAATGACACTCTTTCAGGCGATAACCCCTGATTGGCAAGTTGTTCTGGGAATGTCCAACTGATAAGATGGGTCTAGAATTCAATTTGAGGAGTGCCATAAGGATGGGAAAAGAAGTTAATGAGGCTCTTTTGATGAGAAATGACAAAAAAAACTCACTGGACCTCATGATAAGAATCCTTTCAAAAAGTTTAACGCAATTTTCACTCATTAGTCAAATTGACTTAGGCCACTGTTATATTAAAATTGGACATGTCCCTTTTTTAAAAATATTATTTACAAGGCAGAAAGAGACCATTCAGTCCAAAGGCCCCTCCTCATTTATACAGCTTCCAAAAGGGTCAATGAGTGGATGCTGAAAACAGTTGTAAAATTATGCATCATGTTTGCATCAGGTTCTTAATAGGTGTAATCAAAAGACTGTTTGTGTACATTGTGAAGGGTACAGAGAAAGGTAATCATTTTATTGAGGTGACAAGGGGTAGCTGTGCAGTGTCAGTGTGTGGTCAGTGGAAGAACATGCTTTGTGAGAGAATTAATGTTCTTGGGAGGATATGGTGGGGAGAAAATGAACACTTCAGTTCTGTTGCAGAAAAATAGCAATAGAAAGACAAGTTGCTTACTGTCCAAGTCAGGTTATTGACAGTCTGGTAACAAAGCCAAGTCCTGGAGATTTTGTTGTGGACATTGACATTATCTTCTATGAAGGCTGATAAAGGGCTTTTGCCCAAAATGTCAATTTTTCTACTCCTCGGATGCTGCCTGATTGGCTGTGCTATTCCAACACCACTCTAATCTTGACTCTGATCTCCAGCATCTACAGTACTCACTTTTGCCTTACACCTTTCTCTATGCCTGTGGTAATGTATGAGCAAGTACTGACCTGACAAAAAAGGGAAGCAGAACTTGTTTGTGTTCTCAGCTGCTCTACTATCACGAACATCATCTTATCAAGAAGGAATCTGCTCACTTGCCTCAACAAGGTTGATAGTTATGTATCAGCAATGAATTACATAGGTACCCTCACTTTTTAAAAACAGCAGCCAGCCCACTGTAAATCTCACAGAAAGGATTTATAAGTTTTTCCTCAGCAGACTGATGATATCAGGAAGGCCAATGTTTACTCACTCTGGCCGAAGTTCAGGTAACTTTATGAAATTTTGTATAAACCAATAAAAACAAAAAAAAATTAGCTGAATGAATGAATATCCTTTATTGCCACTTGTACTCCAGTATAGAAGTACAGGAGCACAGTAAAAAGTTTTTGCAATGGTTGCCTTTTAATGGCACCATCTTAGGTACAAGTACCTAGGTTCAAATCTTAAAGAGTAAAACAAAAAAAGAGTGTTGCTATCCAAAAGAGGATTAAAAGGAAAGCAGTAGCATTACTTAGAGTCTGAGAATGAGTTAGGAATGAGGTTGTTATAACATTGATGAACAGGATTTACATTACAATCCGGTAAACAATTCTAAACAGCAGCAGCTCAGCATGTGCGTCAGGCCCAAGTCCAACACCTGTCCCACATCACCTCCAGCCTCCAATCCCGTCCTCACTGGCACTCAGCAGAAACAAGGTAACTCACCGTGTACTGGGATTGACTTCAACCGGGACCCGAGATTCCCCTTCTGCTGTTGCTCTGGGATTCGGGATTCCCCTGCCACTGTTGTTCCAGGACTCGGGAGTTCCCATGTGTCGCTCTGGAACTCAGGATTGCCTGCTGCCGTTAACCCACCCGTCACTCTGGGACTCGGCTTGGCCCATTCTCGCTCTGCTGCCTCTGCAGGACACAGCCTGAGCGCTCAGTTCCCCGGTCTCTGGTCACGACTTGTCTCCCTTGACTCCTTTCCCCAGGGAGGGGTAGTTAAAAGTTGAGCGTGGGGGGGAGAAAATAATACTGCAAAGAGGAGAAAAGAAGAGTGTCTCTGACTGAAGCACCTTATCCTGTCACCCTCTGTTGCTGACATTTAAAGATGGCCTTTTACAGAAGAAGATCTGTAAAAAGGGAGGGAATCAGTTGATCAGGGGCCAAGGAAAATGGCAAACCATCTGAAACATAGATCAGTTTGCAACACTCAACTAAATTACTGAAGGGGTGATTCACGAAAGTGATCTGGGAGGCTCAGAGCCTAAAACAGGACATGGCTCACGTTTTCCTCATGGGGTCAACTCTTACTGCTCCTAATCCCACAAGGAAATAAACAAAATTGAGAGATGTGGTGTAATGGCAATTTCTCTGCTAATTGAAAGACTCAGGTAAATGCCATAGGGACATAGGTTCAAATCCTATTGTGGCAGCTGATGAAATTCAAATTCAATTAGTGGTAAATCTGGGATAATCTCCTTAAAGATAACCGTGAAATTATTATTAATTGCTGTGAAAACACAGCTCGCCTGTTCATCCCATGTGGGAAAGAAAGCTAACATCACACTTTCAAAATAGTGGCACAGCATCTTTAAGGTATGACAATTTCACTTCTTGGACAAACGAAACCTTTTGTCTTCAGTCTGATTGATAGCCCAGTCGTAAATTGATTAACAGGAGAAAATTTTTTTTAACAACTTGTGTGTGAAGTTAAAAGAATTTGTGTAGAAGTTCAAACAAGGATTGACATTCTGCCTCTTGGAGATTTCAGTGCAGGCTGACATCAGGCATGAAAGGGTTTTATAACTTTGAGGAGATCTGAAGGTGAGAGATAATTGCCATCACTTCATTACAATTGAAATCAGAATGTATTTATTTTCATAGGCATCCTCTGAGCATTTGTATTGAGAAAACTAAAAGGCTCTTGAACTAGTGAGAGAGCTGTGCTGTTTTGTTCATTTTTTGATGGACATGAGCCAAAGAAAAATAAATGTTTCCCAATGAATTTCCAAGAAATTATGGAAGATTAGATGATGGCGATAGGTTTGCTTTATAAATAGATCAAAGGAGTAACCCGTGTCAACCCTTTGCTAAATTGGCCTGAAGGTTTCCAGGTAAAGAATAGAAATGTGACATGCCAATAACTTCCCTTGGAAATTTGAATTTCTCATATATTGTTTAAGACTGACTTCTGATATGAAATCCAGCAGATTAACAACCCTGAGCATTTGTATAATAAAATTTTACTAAAATACAAAATAATGCTGTAGATTTTGTAAAGAATGCCTTTAAAAACATTTACGAGTGAAATAAAACATGATTCGGAGCTGTTTTGAAACCACAGAAGTTCCTTCTCATATAGAGACAGACCTGCATTTCTAAACTTGTTTTTTTTTAAATTACTAAAAGTTTCATTTGTGCAAAACCCTCACTTAACATATCTTCAGTTTTCCCTTACAGAAATCTCTTACATAGTCAATGACCAATTTATCCTGTAACCAGCAATTCACAAACTAGTTCAAAGCATTAGAATTCATCTAAAAAAAATTAAAGAAAAGATAATGCTTATGTAAAACACCTCTTCCTGACTTTCTGTACTTTCATCCTGAATAACTCATAACAAACATTATTCTTCTGTTACGAATTTACTTGTTCTTGTCATTATTTTGAGTTGTCAGTTTTTTTTATCTGCATAATTAACAGGCATATTCCAACATGTCAGTAAAATACAAAATACTTTAGATACGATGAACTTAACAAAGCTCCACCAAATAATACATCAGCCATTGGAATGTAGAATGTTTCAGTTTTCCTCAGATCAAAAGTGTTTTTTTTCTCTCATCCTTTATGTTATTTACAATTTTAGTAAAGAAAAAAGTTACCATATATTTTATGTAATCTTCTCACCGTAAAATATTTTAAGTAAAATTGCAGATGAGAAAAAAACACTCTGAATGGCTGGAAACCAACTTTACAATGAGCATGTTGCTTCATTAAAGGATATAGCATTTAATTTATTGAAACAATCCAAAGCTGTGAACCCATGAACATTTACCTGAATTCAAATGCACCTTGGCATCTAGGGAAATTGAAATTCAGTTAATTAAATTAATTTGGATTAAAAGCTAGCATCTGTAATGATAACTAATTGAGCTGCCAGATTGTTGCAAAACTGGACTGGTTCCCAAAGTCCCCCTTCCCTTTTTATTTTGAAGTGTAGCTGCAAGTATCTTAGATGATTTAATATCTTCCAATGCCTTAGAAAAGTCATTTCTCACAACCACAGGCCTTTCACTTCATCACTCATACAGGCAAGTATTCTGTCAGTTAGTCAGAAAATCTATTGTGAAGGTGGTGGCAGAGTGGTTATCCAGAATGCCATGTTAATGTTCTGAGGAACTGGGCTTGAATTCCATTATGGCTGAAATTTGAATTTAAAAATAAACTGAATTTTAAAAAATAACCTAATGGTGACCACCTAATCACTATTGATTATTGTGAAAAGCCAGCTAACTCATCAATGGGTTTTAGAGAAGAAAATCTGCCATCCTTAACCTGTCTGGCTTACATGTGATTCCAGGGTGGCGGCAATGTAATTGCCTCTTAACTACTTTGGGTAATTAGGGATAAACATTCAACGCAATGACCCTCACATCCCATGAATGAAGGAAAGAATGAAACAAGCCAGAAGCTTTTGCCAATGATAGGATCTTTTCGTTCAAAGGTTCTGGTACCATATTTAATGGGTAGGTAGATAACACTTCATTTGTTGTAAGCCAGGAATTCTGCAGGTGATATTGAGTATCCTTAGAAGCTGGAATCATCTTCCAGGAAGTCAAACCTGGGTCCCAGCTCGATTGGTGCTGATTGGCACTTGCTGCTGGATGGAGAGTTCCAGTCCTGTTTCTGGGGTTTGGCATCAGCTGGCCATCCTATCAGATCCATCCAGCCTCTGAACAGATCACGTTGTGTGTTCCTGCAACTGCCACACAAAAACTACAGCAACTATCTCGGCAAGAAAATTAATGGTTTATTGTGCTCTGCAAGGGTAAATGGCCTCACCTTCTCTCTGCCATCTTACTCACACAGGGTCCTCATTCAAACTCTGTCATTGAATAGACATCTCACAAATAGTCATAGCCTGTAAGCCTCAGCATCATATGCATGATGTGCACAGAAAGGCTCACACCTACCTTACGCTCTCAAACAACTAGCCTCACCTGCTACTGCTTTCCTCCTCATTTGCACACTCTCTATTAAGCATGCACACTCCTTTACACGCACACACACACACGTCCATGGGGTGAATTTGCTGTTGCAGATTTATATTTGCAGGTACATTGTACTTTGTTCCAAAGGCACACAATCTGGAGGCAGTCAGTCCATGTGACATTTTATCAATTCCTTATTTGGCAATAGAACCAGTCTGACTCAAATTTGGAATACAGACAGACTCTAACTTCACATCTTTAATGTATTTTGTGAACTGAGATGTCACTACTTTTTTATAAAACCTTAAGTTATCTCAGGAATATGACATGAAAGAAATTCTGGGATGTACATATTAATGAATCAAACTTGCAACCCATTCTAAGTGATTAAGACTTAACAACAATTTAGGTTTGTTCAATACATCGCATCAGTTGTACGACACTTTGATCTTTTACTGTAAATTCTGCATCCTACGATCTTGCTCCACTGGGTACCTGACAAAGTTGCAGTACTTCCAAATAAACCTGTTGAACTATAATCTGGTGTTGTATATTTTTTAACCTCATTTGCTGGGGAAGGCTTACCATCTTGCATGGTTATGCATGCTCAAAAGTGCTCCTGGAACCAAACCCATCACCATCAATCCTTCTCTTGATCTCACTGCAGGAGAAGGTAGTACACAATCATACCAAGAGGGTTGGAGCTAAGCTGAGCAGGGCACAGAGTAGAGGAGTTTCAAATGTCAAGATCCTTGCTCTCTTTGAGGAGTGGCACGGTGGCTCAGTAGTTGGGGTATACGGTGGCTCAGTGGTTAGCACTGCTGTCTCACAGCACCAGGAGCCCAGGTTGAATCCCACCTCGGGTGACTGTCTGTATGGAATTTGCACATTCTCCCTGTGTCTGCATGGGTTTCCTCCGGGTGCTCTGTTTTTTTTCCCACAGTCCAAAGATGTGCAGGTCAGGTATATTGGCTATGCTAAATTGCCCATAGTGTCAGGTGCCTTAGTCATGGGTAAATATAGGGTAGGGGTCTGGGTGAGTTACTCTTCAGAGGGTCGGTGTGGACTTGTTTGGCCGAAGTGCTTGCTTCCATACTGTAGGAAATCTAATCAAAAAGAAACATGCCCTTCTCAAATTACTAAGAAAACAAACAAACTGTTCTGCTTCAGATATTCTCTGTCGTTAACAACCACTTCTTTCTCTTCTCTCTTCAGTCACTGGTGCATCCCAGATCCATTGTAAGGCCTTACAGACATTCACCTCACAATTTTCCAAAGCTTCAGGCAGATTGCATTCCATCTTACTTCACTTTGTTCTGATTCTTGGGAGGACAACTCCTTCTATAGGTATCAAAGAAACTTGAAAACTTGTAATCCTGATGGATTTCCTTTTAGTTTGACAATACCACTTCTCATGCATATTAGTCAACTTAACCCAACATGGCCTTGACATGAAGCAGCTGTTGCAATTAATTAAATCAAATCAAACCAAATAAACTAAATTTAAATAAAGTAAACCAGAATAAATGCCTTTAAAAAAGACAACACAAAAAAAATCAAATGCTCAAAATTTAAATAAACAAAATTCAAACTACAGGTTAACAATGTACTCCAACCCCAGCCCTGGAAGGTCTCGGACATACAAGCAGACAACACATGTTCCCTCTCTGAGGACATTCAGACAGGAAAAGCTGCAAAGAGTTGTAAGAGGTTTGGCTGCTACCAAGTATGTTGACATTCTGATGAAGTGTGAATAAAAGGTGGATGATTAGCATTGTGCAATCTCTGGACTCTTGGTTAACGGACAACTTCACATTCCAGCCTTGAACTCCACCTCTACTCAGAAAAAACGCTGTTACTTACTTCTCCCACTTTTGACTCTGCTTTGTTGATATCAAGATCTTTTTTGCCTAGTTGATTTCTGGATCAGTAGCTGATATTCAGAATTTGTGTTCAGTGATCTACTGCTCTGCTAATGATCTACAAACTGCCCAATTCGATAAGAAGCCCTGTTTCTCCAAATAATCTTAACTATTACCCCACCTGTTTTGGTTGACTCCCATTATGTTATCATCAGTGTCCCCATTTAGCACTTAGAACCCCTGAAAATCAGGGTATCGATACCTTCCCCTTGTTGTGGTCGTGACATACTTTGAAACCATTGAGTTCCATACCCTATCCAATAAGATTCCATTCCATTCTATTATATTCATGGCAGTAGCCATTCACTCAGCTCACAAATAAAACCAGACCATTCCAAAGAATTGAGCTGTCCATAGCCTCAATAATACCATAGATAGACCTTTCAATTCCCTGTTTAACTACTCATTCCTTCCCCCCACTATCTGACAGCGGGTTTTCCCCTGGACTGGTATTGCAAGACAGTCTTGACTGACATGGCTGTCCTCTGGAATGAACTTGCAAGGTTACACCAAGGAACCAAACAGAAAAGCCTGCACGAATTTTATTTTACTTCTAGGATTGACTGTGGTCCAATTTCCTTCTTACATTTGATTCCAAAGGCCATACATGCATTGGACCAATCACATGACTGACCCTGGCCAACACTCCAGCTAGAAATGATTCAGCCTCAGTACTCCCTCAGTGACTGGAGTCCATCCTTGCCCCAGTATGGATACCTCGGCTCTTTAGCTCACACACTAACACACTCTACATTCACAAGCAGTGCATTTGCCTGGTAAGCTGCAACACATACATGAACTTTGACATTGTTGCCAGACCAGTGAAGCCATTCCACAGTTCTTGGAGAGATAAAGTCCTGTTTTCACTTTCAGGACAGTTTCCATTTAGAGTCATAGAGTTATACAGCATGGAATGATCCAACGCATCTGTGCCAACAGACATCCTAATTTGACCTTGTCCTATTTAGAGTCATAGAGATGTACACCATGGATCAGACCCTTCGGTCCAACCCGTCCATGCCGAACAGATATCCCAACCCAATCTAGTCCCACCTGCCAGCACCCGGCGATTATCCCTGCAAACCCTTCCTATTCATATACCCATCCAAATGCCTCTTAAATGTTGCAATTGTACCAGCCTCCACCACATCCTCTGGCAGCTCATTCCATACACGTTCCACCCTCTGCGTGAAAAAGTTGCCCTTTAGGTCTCTTTATATCCTTCCCCTCTCACCCTAAACCTATGCCCTCTAGTTCTGGACTCCCCGACCCCAGGGAAAATACTTTGTCTATTTATCCTATCCATGTCCCTCATAATTTTGTAAACCTCAATAAGGTCACCCCTCAGCCTCCAACACTCCAGGGAAAACAGCCCCAGCATGTTCAGCCTCTCCCTGAAGCTCAGATCCTCTAACCCTGGCAACATCCTTGTAAATCTTTTCTGAACCCTTTCAAGTTTCACAACATCTTTCCAATAGGAAGGAGACCAGAATTGCATGCAATATTTCACCAGTGGCCTAACCAAAGTCTTGTACAGCCGCAACATGTCCTCCCAACTCCTGTACTCAATACTCTTACCAATAAAGGAAAACACACCAAACGCTGCCTTCACTATCCTATCTACCTGCGACTCTACTTTCAAGGAGCTATGAACCTGCACTTCAACGTCTCTTTGTTCAGCAACACTCCCTAGGACCTTACCAATCAGTGTAAAAGTCCTGCCAAGATTTGCTTTCCCAAAATGCAGCACTTCGCATTTATCTGAATTAAACTCCATCTGCCACTTCTCAGCCCATTGGCCCATTTGGTCCAGATCCTGTTGTAATCTGAGGTAACCTTCTTCGCTATCAACTACACCTCCAATTTTGGTGTCATCTGCAAACTTACTAACTGTACCTCTTATGCTCGCATCCAAATCATTTATGTAAATGACAAAAAGTAGAGGGTCCAACACCAATCCTTGTGGCACTCCACTGGTTCCAGGCCTCCAGTCTGAAAAACAACCCTCCACCAACACCCTCTGTCTTCTACCTTTGAGCCAGTTCTGTATCCAAATGGCGAGTTCCCTCTGTATTCCATGAGATCTAATCTTGCTAATCAGTCTCCCATGGGGAACCTTGTTGAATGTCTTACTGAAGTCCATATAAATCATATCTACTGCTCTGCCCTCATCAATCTTCTTTGTTACTTCTTCAAAAGACTCAATCAAGTTTGTGAGACATGATTTCCCACGCACAAAGCCATGTTGACTATCCCTAATCAGTCTTTGTCTTTCCAAATAAATGTACATCCTGTCCCTCAGGATTCCCTCCAACAACTTACTCACCTCCGAGGTCAGGCTCACCGGTCTATAGTTCCCTGACTTGTCTTTACCGCCCTTCTTAAACAGTGGCACCATGTTTGCCAACTTCCAGTCTTCCGGCACCTCACCTGTGACTATCGAAGATACAAAATATCTCAGCAAGAGGCCCAGCAATCAATTCTCTAGCTTCCAACAGAGTTCTCAGGTACACTTGATCAGGGCCTGGGGAATTATTCACCTTTAACCGTTTCAAGACATCCAGCACTTTCTCCTCTGTAATCTGGACATTTTGCAAGATGTCACCATTTATTTCCCTACAGTCTAAATGTTTGTCAGCATTTAGCCTATATCTCTCTAACCATTCACTTTCACATGCCCATCAAATTCTGTTTAAATGTAACTGGCTTGATCATTTGCTCTGGCAGCTTGTTCCAGACAAGCACCACTCTCTGCAGGAAAAAAATACCCCTCAGGTTCTTTTTAAATATTTTTCCCTCACACCTTAAACTTATGTCCTCTTGTTTTAGACTCCCCACCCTAGGAAAAAGATGTTGACTATTAACTCTATCCATGTCCCTCATGATTTTATAGACTCAGTCTCCGACGCTCCAGGGAAAAAAAAAACCCAGCCTACTTAGCATCCCTCTATAGCTCAATTCCTCCAGTTCCAGCAACATCTTTGTAAATCTACTCATGTTATGCTAAATAAGACAGATTCAGAATCCATCTAACAGCTCAGAACTGAACATGTAGGTGACACTGTGTATCATCAGAAGTAGCAGGATTGTATTCAACCTCAATTGATAACCACATCCCTGGCATACTCTTCATTTTACTATTGCTATCAGACATAGTTTCATGAAGACTGTACAAAAGCATGCCAGGCGCAGCACCATCTATACCTAAAAATTGAGGCTCCAACCTTTGATAAAGCTACAACACTCAACTATGTTCATGCTACACAATAGAAACATCATGTCTCAACAAAGTTGAGTGATTTCCTAACACTCTGCAAATGGAGTACTTCAATGTGTCTCAATGAATGCATTTCCAACAATACTCAAAAAGCTTACTGCCATCCAAGATAACAGCCTGTCTGGTACCACATGCATGACTTTAAATATTTACTCCTTCCACCTACAGTGCCCTGTAGCTGTAGTGTGTACCATGTGCATGATGCATTTCAGCTACTGGCAAAGGCTTCCTTGACAGCACCTTCCATATCAATGACCTCTGCTACCTAGAAGCACAGGAGGAGCAAGCACATGTGAATAATATTACCCGATAGGTTTCTCTTCAAATCACAGATTATCCTGATGTGGAGATATATGTTTAGATCAAAATTCTGGAATCCATTTCCAAGCAGCACAGTGTGTGTGTCTGCACAACGTAGAATACAGAGGTTCAAGAATGCAGTTTATCATGACCTTCACAAGGGCAACTTGAGACAGATAATATATGATGAACTAGCCAGCAATACCATCATCCCAAAAATAAATGAATCAAAATGTCTAAGAATAATCTATAAATCCTTAGAAATATTGCACATTATCTGGGAATTTCAAAATGTATGAAAAACAGAAGTTGCCCTGACATTACAGAGTAAGTGGAGGAGAACTGCTTACATTTTTAAAAATAATAATTCTTTAACCACATCTCAATTTTAAGTGCTATTAGAAAACCATTTCCTCTGTGCTGACATGTACAATATATGATCATCACCCTGGTCAATTTTGCCTCAGTAGACAACTTGTGGACATTGAAATTAATGCTCTTCATTTATAAAATCAACATCTTCCTAATAAATTAAGCTTATTGCCAGTGTGCTAACTGCAATGAAATATTAAATTGTATATTTGCATATTTGTTTATCCTCATTTATTCAGATAAACTGGACCATTTGTCCCAGGCAATCCACATTATTTTCCCACAGGGAGAAACTTGTTTTAGATGTTTTTCTTGCTTGCTCTGTCATGGTTAGTATGATTTACTTAATATGCTACATTTGTAATTACAATGATTATTTGGCTATTAAAAACAAAACTGTAATTTTACTTATAATCAGCAGTGTGAAGAAAACAGATCTAAACATAACTCCTTCACAGCTATAAAATTGCATCACAACAAGATGAGCCATTCAGCCTTTAAAGCCTATTCTGCCATTCCATAAGTTCATGCTAACTTATATCAAATAATGATATGTCTGTCTCCATATGCCTTCATATCTCTGTACTGCACATAGACTTGATTTTCTATTCTGTTAGTTACCTGCAGCCCTCAGTTTCCAAGTGAAAACAAACCTGAACAAGTCTCAACCTTCAGGAGCACGGGAGCAATTAATTTGCTGGGGAAAAGAAGTGTATGAGAATTAATTAGCAGTTAACATAAATGGGAATTCTGGTGTTTTGAGAGTTGAGGAAACAGGATGAAGAAGATGCTTTTCATCCATTGGATGCAGCTCAAAGTTGATTTTGTAGGAACTTTGCCTGAATGTTTATAGAGCTGACTTCAAGAAGGACACTGTATTTGTTTAACGGTCACCCCATTTGGATTTATAAGGTGTGGTGGAGGCATTCTGAAATCCTCAGAGTCAGCTCACAGAGTGCCTGAAGATCTCATACTCCTGTCAGCCAAGGCTCCCTGACTGGACCAGATTAACATCCCCAATCAGGGAACTCCTTTCTATGGTGTCTAGCTGGCTGACCTTGTTACAATCACTACACATTCCTGAAGAAACTTCTTTAGCATTTGTATGTCTGGCTGATACACAGTCAAGCATTTGGTAAATTCTGAAGTCCTCCTATAACAGTATTGACATGTGGCAGTAAAGATGTTTTGCTACGATTAAAATGGAGTTTGGAGACCAAACAGGAATGCTGCAAACAGTTTTGATGTCCTAAATTAAACAAAATATACTTGAGATTAGGGGTCAAGTAGGAGGTAGTGTGTGCAGTGAACTTTTGATAAACT
Organism: Chiloscyllium plagiosum; assembly: GCF_037043375.1. NCBI lineage: Eukaryota > Metazoa > Chordata > Chondrichthyes > Orectolobiformes > Hemiscylliidae > Chiloscyllium > Chiloscyllium plagiosum. The sequence continues at coordinate 38,639,540 of NW_028270144.1, forward strand.
GATTTCTTGAATGAAGGGCTTGTCTTTTGAGGACTAACTTAAAGCAGTGCAAGAATGTCTTTTTTGAATACACATAAATCTTAAGGAGATTAAATGGTCAGATGTTGAGAGGATGTTTCCAATGACTGGGCAGTGCAGACCTTGGTGTCACAGTCTCAGATAAAGATCAGTGATTTAGAACTAAGATGAGGAGAAACATCTTCATTCAAATGGGAATTTTCTATTTATTTTCTGGAGTGCATACAGAACAGATGTTGCAAGATTTTTATGTACTGTATGAATATAAGAGATTAAATTGTTGCCCAAAAAGGAGTGTTCAAACTTTTTACCCAGCTATTCTACCCTTGTGTGACAGTCAAAAGGAAGGGAATTGAATCAGAATTTAATTGAACAAACAATGGGTGACACAGAGGCTCAGTGGTTAGCACTGCTGCCCCCCAGAACCAGGGACCCAGGTTCAATTCCAGCCTCAGACATCTGTCTGTGTGGAGTTTGCATGTTCCACAACCACCTGATGAAGGAGCAGTGCTTCCAATTAAACCTGTTGGACTATAACCTGGTGTTGTGTGATTTCTAATCAAATATAAAACATATATTTGTTGCAACATTTGCATGTTATTCATCCAATTTTCTTCAGTTTTACCTCAGAAAAGACTTTAAACTAGCTTGACTAAAATTCCCAGCATGCTTGATTATAGCTCTTAACGAGTATAGTAAGCATTTCTGATGTAGGTCCCCTGACCACACGGTGGAAAAGGATAGTTAATGTCAAATATAAGCCATGATCTTATCAAATGACAGAGCTGACCTGAATTGCTGAATGGCCAAGTTCTGCTCCTATTTCTAAGTTTCTTTTGATTCATTCATTAAGTCCATATTTTAGAAGACTCTCAGGTGATATATATAGTGAGTGTGTGTAATATATGCTGTAAAATGGTGCATGGTTGTATATTGATAATGAATGACACATTGTGATCAGACAGAATTTTAACAGACAAAAGAAAGTTTACTCATAACTTATGAAATACCACTGAAATCAGCATTTTATGATAAAATTTGCTGACAGAAATAGAAATTGCTGTATGTCTCAATTACAAGTGCAAACCCAGGTAAGAGGGTCAACGTTTCTGTGTCAGTACCAAGTAGCAGATTTTCCACAGAGGTAGTTCAACTGCCAGACTTTTAAACCATTTAACTGAAAGTTAGTTTGAAGATTAAATTTTCAACTTGGATGGCAAATGAAATATTAAAATGTGACCTGGTTACGTAACTGGTGGTTCCAGGATCAAAGACTGATTCAATGCTGCGGAATAAAATTCTTCATTAAACAATCCAACGAGATTGCTTGCTGGGAGCCAAGGAGAAGTGACGCATTAGAACAAATCATCTCATTAGCAACAGCCCAAGAATAAACAAGGACATGTCAGAAATGATAACGGTGAAGGCAATTCATTGTCATTGTGGTTATATTAGGAACTGTTAGCTTGTTGCTCTTTGCTCAGTATTAAACTTTTTTAAATCTTGGATTTTTTTTAATCATATAGTGCTGGTGGCTTTTTAAAATGGTGCACACTTGTGACACATTCCACAATGAGAGAAGTGACAGCATGTGCAGTCTTGCATGCAAACATTCTGCTTTAACATCAGAAAGATAACTCCAGAGGCAATAATGATTCACTGAATTATATTAATCCATTCCAAAGTCAAAATATAGGGCATGGAAATCCATAGGACTTTTGCTTTGAAACCAGGAAGAATGCAATAAAAGGATGGGGAATTAGAGTGGATACTTGAGGTTTCTTTGCTTTTGCATTTGCTATTCTTTGTTATTCTTGCTATTGCAAGAATAGAAAATACTGGAGAAACTCAGCAGATCTAGCAGCATCTGAGGAGAGAAAAACATAGTTGACATTTCAAGTCCAATGATGCTTCATCAGAACTGAAAGCAGCTGGAAAATAATGAGTATTTATGATAATATTTGAGTATTGGGGGTGTGGGGTAGTATTGGAGGGTTGGTATGGAAGGAGTGAGATGAGAAGATAGAGGCAGTGCCCAGTGTGACAGTAGAGGGCAGCTGACAAAAGGGATTGTTGATAGTAAGCCAGGGAGGAAGTAGATGCAGAATAGGTGATCACAGGAAGAATGAATCATTAAAAACAGATTGGCTGCTTTTGGAGCAATCCATACAGGACATGTTGTAGGATATGGGGTTGACTAATGAACATGAAGAGAGGGAAACATGCTCTGAGGTTTGCTGTGGGCTGTAAGGTACCTAGGTGGAAGACGTGTTGAGCTTCACTTTCTGTTTCTGTTTCATATCTCCAGAAACTGCAATCCTGTGTCAATGTTTCCCCCTTGCTTCTAGTTTCACCTTTGTTCCTGGTGCTCGCTCATGGTTCCTTGTAGCTCTAAGATAACATTCAATATATAAATGAGGCAAGTTACATAAGTATTATAGATTGGAGTTATAGAGATGTATAGCACAGAAACAGACCTTTCAGTCCAACTTGTCCATGCCAATCACATATTCTAAATGTCATGATTTGGAGATGCCGGTGTTGGACTGGGGTGTACAAAGTTAAAAATCACACAACACCAGGTTATAGTCCAACAGGTTTAATTGGAAGCACACTAGCTTTCGGAGCGACGCTCCTTCATCACAATCACCTGATGAAGGAGCGTCGCTCCGAAAGCTAGTGTGCTTCCAATTAAACCTGTTGGACTATAACCTGGTGTTGTGATTTTTAACATATTCTAAATTAATCTAGTCCCATTTGCCAGTACTTGGCCCATATCACTCTAATCTCTTCCTATTCGTATACCCATCTATATGCCCGTTAAATGCTGTAATTGTACCAGCCTTCACTACTTTTTTCTGGCAGTTCATTCCACACACACACCAACCCCTTGTGAGAAAAGGTTGACCCTTAAATTCCTTTTAAATTTATCCCCTCTCTGGACTCCACCACCATAGGGAAAACACCTTGTCGATTGATCCTATCCATGTCCCTCTTGATTTTCTAAACATCTATAGCACCACCCCTCAGCCTCTGATGAATCCAGGGAAAACAGCCCCAGCCTATTCAGCCTTTCCCTGTAGCTCAAATCCTCCAGCCCTGGCAACATCCTTGTACATCTTTTCTGAATCCACGCAAGTTTCACAACACCCTTCCAATAGAAAGTAGACCAGAATTGCATACAATATTCCAAAAGTGGCCTATCCAATGTCCTGTACAGCTGCAAAATCACCTTCCAACTCCTGTACTCAATTGCTCTGACCAATAAAGGGAAGCATACCAAACACCTTCTTCACTATCCTATCTATCTGCAGTTCTATTTTCAAGGAACTATGAACCTGCACTCCAAGATCTCTTTGATCAGCAACACTCCCCAGCACCTTACCCTTAAGTGTATAAGTCTTGCCTTGATTTGCCTTCCCTAAAAGAAGTATCTCACCTTTATCTAAATTAAACTCCATCTGCAACTCCTCGGCCCATTGGCCTATCTGATCAAGATCTTATTGTACTGTGAGGTAAACTTATTCATTGTCCACTACACCTCCAACTTTGGTGTCATCTGCAAACTTACTAACTGTACCTCCTATGTTCATATCCAAATCATTTATAGAAATGGCGAAAAGTAGTGGACCCAGCACTAATCATTGTTGCACACCACTGGTCACAGGCCTCCAGTCTGAAAGGCAACACTCCACCCTCTGTCTTCCAGCTTTGAGCCAGTTCTGTCTCCAAATGGCGTGTTTTTCCTCTATTCAATGTAATTTAACCTTGCTAAATAAACAGTCTCCCATGAGGAATCTTGACGAATACCTTACTGAAGTCCATATAAACCACTCTACCCTCAACAATCCTTTTTGTTACTTTTTCAAACAACTCAATCAAGTTAGTGAGATGTAGTTTCCCATGCACAAAGCCATGTTGATCATCCCTAATCAGTCCTTGTCTTTCCAAATACATATAAAATCTGTCCCTAAGAATTCCCTCCAACAACGTGCCTACCACCGACATCAGGCGCTCCCCTGTCTATAGTTCCCTGGCTTTTCCTTATCACCTTTCTTAAATAGTGGCACCACATTAGCCAACCTCCAGTCTTCTGGCCCCTCACCTGTGACGATCGATAATACAAATACCTCAGCAAAGGGCCCAGCAATCATTTCCCTAGCTTCCCACAGAGTTCTTGAGTACACCCAATCAGGTCCTGGGGATTTATTCACCTTTATGCATGTTAAGACATCCCACACCTCCTCCTCTGTAATATTTTCATTTCAAGATGTCACCATCTATTTGACCACATTCTATATCTTCCATACTGTGTCTTTCTCCATCGTAAACACTGATGCAAAATACTCATTTAGTATCCTCCTCATCTCCTGCAGTTCTACACATAGGCTGCCTTGTTAATCGTTGAGGGACCCTACTATCTCCACAGTTATCCTTTTGTCCCTAATGTATTTATAAAATCTGTTTGAATTTTCCTTAACGCTATTTGCCAAATCTATCTCATGTCTCTTTTTTGCCCACCTGTTTTCCCTCTTAATTATACTCCTTTATAATCTTCTAAGGATTCACTCAACCTCTGCTGTCTATACTTGACAAATGCTTCCTTATTTTCTTGGCCAAACCTTCAATTTCTCTAGTCATCCAGCATTCCACGTACCTACCAGCCTTGCCTTTCACCCTAACAGGAACATACTATCTCTGAACTCTTGTTATCTCATTTTTGAAGTCTTCCCATTTCCCAGCCTCCCCTTTACCTGCAAACATCCGCACCCAGTCAACTTTTGAAAGTACTTGCCTAATACCGTCAAAATTGGCCTTCCTCCAATTAAGAACTTTAACTTTTTGATCTGGTCTATCCTTTTCCAACATTATTTTAAATCTAATAGAATTATGGTCTCTGGCCCCAAAGTGTCCCCCACTGACACCTCAGTCACATGCCCTGCTTTATTTCCCAAGAGTGGGTCAATTTTGCTCCTTCTCTAGTAGGTACATCCACATACTGAATTAGAAAATTTTCTTGTACACACCTAACAAATTCCTCTCCATCTAAATCCTTAACACTATGATAGTTCCAGTCTATATTTGGAAAGCTAAAATACTCTACCATTGCCATCTTATTATTCTTGCATATAACTGAGATCTCCTTACAAATTTGTTTGCTGAATTTCCCACTGACAACTGGAGGGTGTATAGTGCAATCCCAATAAGGTAATCAACCCTTTCTTATTTCTTAGTTCTACCCAAATAACTTCCCTGGATGTATTCTCAGAAATATCCTCCATAAGTACAGCTGTAATCTTATCCCTCACCAAAAATGAGACTCTCCCCTCCTCTCTTGCCTCCCTTTCTATCCTTCCCATAGCATTTCTAACCTGGAACATTAAGCTGCGGGTCCTGCCCATCGATGAACCAAGTCTCTATAATTGCTATGATATCCCAGTCCGATATATCTAACCTTTCCCTGAATTCATCTACCTTCCCTGTTAGGCCTCTTGCATTGAAATAAATGCAGTTTAATTTATCAAATTTATTCTACTTTGTTCTCTGCTTTGTTCCTGCCTGCCCTGACTGCTTGACTTCCTCCTTTTCCCAACTGTTCCAGTTTCAGACTGATGTCTTTCCTTACTCTCTCGCTGGGTCCCAACACCCCACCCTGGTAGTTCAAATCCTCCTGAGCAGGTCTAGCAAATTTCTCTGCCAATATATTAGTCCGCTTCCAATTGCAATCCATCCTTCTTATACAGGTCGCTCTTACCCCAGAAGAAATTCTAATGATCGAAAAATGTCAACCCATCTCCCCTGCACCAGTTCCTTAAGCATGCATTCATTTGCTCTATGCTCCTATTCCTACCCTCACTAGCTCGTAGCACCAGGAGTAATCCAGATATTATTATCCTTGAGGACCTCCATTTTAAGTTCCTGCCTAACTTCCTAAATTCTCCCTTCAGAATCTCATGCTTTTCCATTCCTATGTCATTAGTTCCAATATGTACAATGACCTCCTGCTGGTCTCACTCCCCTTTGAGAATATGTTGCGCCCTCTCTGAGACATCCTTGATCCTGGCACCAGGGACGTAACACATTATTCTGATTTGTCGCTGTCAGCTGCAGAAACTTCTGTCTGTGCCTCTGACTAGAGAGTCCCTATTACCATTGATCGCTTGGAACATGACATACTCCTCATTACCTCTCAGTCCCAAAAATTTGGCTATTCATGCTACATTCCTCTGAGAGTCGAGCACCCTCTACATTTCCCAGAACAGCAGATGGGAATAGCCACAGGGACATCTGCATTACCTGCCTACCTTTCCTACCTTTCCTGGAGGTAACCCATCTACCTGGCTGTATCTATGGTATTTCTCTCTTCCTATAACTGCCATCCATCATGCTCCCTGGTTCTTGTAAATTCCTCATTGCCTCTAACTACCGCTCCAACTGATCACAGTTCTAACTGTAACTTCCCATGTCTAAGGAATTGCTTTGCTTGCTTGGTTGCCAGGTACACGGGCAGTTCACATTGAAACGTTGCTGCAAAGACATAGTGCATACTTGAACAGGCCTCAGCTCACAGATTGGAGTACATTGCATCTCACGACTATTCACTTGCTCTCTGTGTGCTTGGTCACTTAATGCTCATTCACTTAGCACTTGTTTGCTTGCAGCATCCCTACCTTGACTTGCTGTGCTAATTAGCACAGTCACACAATCAGGCAACTCATATTGCTGGTTAGCAGTCATCAGTGAAAGGGGTGGATATATGTGTGCTATGCCAATTTCATACCTTCACCATGTGGCAAAATGTACTACATGTGCAATAAGCAACTAGCCTTGTCTCAAAGTTTGACAGGAGAGAATGACAGTTGTAATGAGTGGCAATGGTAACTGCAAGGAGGCATGCAGTAAAGCATGAATGAGAAGGGGGTTAAGTTGGAGAGGTGTTTATCCATGGTCAGGAGCACCCCGGCTTCAAGGGGGAAGCTGTGTATGACCACAGTATATTCTCTCCCTTGGTGGTGTTTTGGAACTTGGGGGGGGAGGTGATTGAGGTGAGCAGATACAGGCTTATGTTGATGGATTGGCTGGGAACAGAGAGATGCAAAGCCAATGGAGTTCAGAATAAGAGCTATCAGGAAGCAGATGTGGATGTTCAAGGTCCCGGTGACACATAGAGTCAGAAGCTGGCATTCACTGGTCAAACAGAGCTCACTTTCATCTTCCATCATGCTGTAAATGAAAACTTCCCATAGGAAGCAAAAGTGGCTCTGATCCCACTGGAAGTGAGTGAGGTACATGTTTTGACCTGTGAGGGAGTGGGATGCAGGATACATTGATGTAAAGGTTTTTACTGTTTGCTGTATATCCCAGCACCTCTAAGATCTCAGCACCTCATCTTCAGAGATCAAAGTTTCTAGGAGTGCTCCACATTTCTCCATAGAGATGGATAGAAATGTTGGCAGTACCTGCAAGACAAGAGAGAGATGTCGTGGTTAATGGTTAGAAGTGGTGTGCAATGAATGACACTAACAGCAAGGTTATTGTGTAACTTGCAGGGGGTGAAGAATGATTATTTTCAGTTAGTGGGACATGGATGGTTCCATATCCCTGAAGTAAAATTTAGGATTTTCTTCTGGGAGGACTGGGATTGTCTCCCCGTAGGAATGAAGAGCCAAATGCCAGGAACCCCTCCACCCATCTGGACATTTTCTGCCCTATAGTAGATCATCTTCTTCCGGAATGAGAGAATGGGAAGGGGTAAATGTGAGAAAAGTGGCTGGCAGCACTGGTGCAGGTCATCAATGGATGTTTAGGGTGTAGGTTTGCTCGCTGAGCTGTAGTTTTGATATCCAGACATTTCATTACCTGGCTAGGTAACATCGTCAGTGGTAACCCCCAAGTGAAGCGAAGCTGTTGTCTCCTGCTTTCTATTTATATCTTTCTCCTGGATGGGGTTCCTGGGGTTTGTGGTGGTGTCATTTCCCACAAACTCAGGAACCCCATCCAGGAGAAAGATATAAATAGAAAGCAGGAGACAACAGCTTCGCTTCACTTGGAGGTCACCACTGATGATGTTACCTAGCCAGGTAATGAAACAACCGGATATCAAACCTACAGCTCAGCGAGCAAACCTACACCCTAAACCTCAACCTGAGCTACAAACCTTCACAAACCTTGCATCAATGGATGTTGTGATATTCTGAGGAGTGAGAAGGCTGCACAGAGACCATATAGTGTTCGTCGCTCGGAGGTTGGTAAGAAACAAGAGCAAGTGACGGAAGATGCTCCAGACAACAATCAGAGTGGTAAAGCATGGGCCTTGGTTGGAATTCAGTGCAATAATAAAGGTAGAATGAATGTGAGGTGGTAGAGAGAACAGTGTGACACCTACCCTATTGGAGTGGAGAAGGTCACTGAACTTGTTTAAGCATTGCTGGGTATTCCACCACAACATCAACATGGCATTGACCTTGATGGTGATCTTGGATCAGGTTGGTAACTTCTGATAGTATTGCCTCCTCTATTGACGCTTTTCCTTTTCCAGGAAGAGGACACTTTTCCTTTAGTCCAGACTGTCCACCAAGACCTCCAGGTCTCTGTCAAAAAATCAAGGTGTCATCCTTTCCTTCTCCAAGATCTGATTCTGTCCTTGTCTGAGCAAGGCAGCTTTGGAATGCCAGTGTTACAGCCATTTAAAGATGGCCTGGGATGCCAGTCTTTTGGTGGACATGTGGTAAGTTTTGAGTTATTCGGGAAACAGTGAGTGGTAAGATGTGGTTAGACTCGGACATGGGGGATGGCATAGTGACAGAGTCAATTGTTAATGATGTGAGCTTATTAAGATACAGCAAAAATCTTTACAATACCTTGTGGCAAGAATCCCTGCAAAAGACCTGATGCCACTTCCACTTCATCTGAATATTTATCCCAGAATGTTCAAATTAATCATTGGAAACAGGTATCACAGTCAAACCTCCATCATTCCCTGATGAATTTTAGAAATTAACAGTAGTCTGGAGTAGCTAATTTTGATTTTACGTATAACACAGCAATATCCAAGGTACTGCACAGCAAATAGTATTAATTAAATGTAACCTTACACTGGTTGTAAGTTTGCTCGCTGAGCTGGGAGATTGGTTCTCAGATGTTTGCTCACCATGCTGGGTAACATCATCAGTGAGCCTCCAATGAAGCACTGGTGTTCTGTCCCACGTGCTATTTATGTGTTTTGGTCTGCTGTGGTGGGTGATAACACTTCTGGCTCTTTTTCTGAGAGGTACCTTTGAATGAAGAAATTTTTCATCATCTTAGTAGAAAATGGCTAATCTTCCTATTCCAAAACATTGGCCCAATCTTTTGCATTCACCAAATGTAGAAACATTTTCTCAGCATTTACTCTGTTAACTCCAAGAAGAATTTTCAATTAGATCAACTTAGGCCTAGTTTATTCAATCTTTCTTCATTGGGTAGGACAACTTCCACACATCAGAAACTAATCTCATAAACATTTGTTGTTTTCACATCTCGAGCAAGTATATCTTTCTTGAGATGAAACTAAACTGCACAAAGAACTCCTAGTGTGCCCTCCCTGTTGTCCTTTACATTCATCATAAGATGTTGTTCTTCTTCAACTCCAATCCCATTGTAACAAAACTAACAGTTTTTGCCTTCATCAATGTTAATTGTTCCTTTGATTCTTGTACAACGTCGCGCAGATCACATGAATACAAATGTATCCGAGTTTTCACCATCCAAAAAAAAAGCCTGCTTTTTCCATTCGTACTAATCAAAATGGATCCATTCACATTTCACCATTTCAATTTTTATTTCCATTAAGATTCCAGCTGACAGCATAGAAAGTGAATGGGAATGACAGTATCAGACTCTTTCTGGCTTTGAATAGGTTAGAAGAAAAGACAAAATGACTCAGAGCATTTCCCAACGCTCATTCAGCACACTCCCCAATTATTTTCTCCATTGACAGCAACCAAGTCATTGCTTGGAAACTGATGTATGATTGCATAGGTTCTCGACCAAGCAGGCAATGTAACTTTGAGACAGTTAGATGGTATCACAACATGTAAAATTCCAGCGTAAAGATATCCACCTCACATAATATAGCCATTATGTTTGTAGCAGCAGTAATTATCGTCCAGGTAATAGTCAGAAAACAGTGTCTAGACTATGTGCAAGGCTAAGATATAGTAACAACATTGAGTATTTCATGTTGTTAATACATTTTAAGACATCTGTCTTATGAATAATCCAGTCTTCATGATTTATGTTACAAGGGCTAACACATAAGGAACACTTCAACCATACCATTCTGGTAATGGTGTTCGACCAACGAAACCACATCAGAAAGTTTACAAGTTTAACAGAAAAGGGCACAAAAAAGACTCTGTTTATTCATCAATCATTTTCTATACTGATCATTGCCAGGTCACCACTTGGACATTTTACATGTTTAAAAGAGAGTGTCAGATCTTTTGGAAAATACTCCAAAACTTTCTACATTTTTTTCTTTTAAATTTGAAATCCATCTAAGAGTTTCCTCTTTAAGCACTTAGTTCTCACAACAAGTAATCTTGTATTTTTTAACAAGGCAATGGATTCAAAATTATCCATTTCCAATTTGGCTAAGTGTGACTAGCCTGTGTGAAAATTTGACTGACCACAGGCATACCTTAAAGTGATTTGATATTCCTCTACTGGGAAGAGTTGTCGAGACTTTGGTGCTGGAAAAGCACAGCAGGTCAGGTAGCGTCCAAGGATCAGGAGAATCAATGTTTCGGGCATAAGCATTTTATCAGAACCTGCTGTGCTTTTCCAGTACCACACCCCTGACTCTAATCTCCAGTATCTGCAGTCCTCACTTTCCCCGAGTGGGAATAGTTGATGACTTTGTCATAACCAATCCTTTAATTCATCAGTAATTTAAGGTATAGTGATTTCACTGCATATTAATCCAGTTCATCGCATGTTGTGATAACAATATGTGTAAACATGATAGGTATCCATGCCCTAATATCATAAAATTATATCTATTAGAAGAAGGCCAAGCAGTGCATCAAATTCTTTGAACATGCTAACCAGTAAGGTTCACTTTCTTCATTGTCTGAAAACCTTTCAAGAGAAATTTCAAGGTCTGTATGAACACTAAAAAGAGAATAACATCATGTGCACTAAAATGTAATTTGTTTCAACTAAATGAAAGAGTTCATGATACGTTCAGTGACAATGCTAGAGTAGGAACATGGAGCTTTTAAATAATAAAAAAAAAACATTTGAAGCATTAACTTTCTCAGATAGTGCAATTTTAAACTTTAATTCAGTCAGGCAGAAACAAAATAAAAAAGTCTTGGACACATTTAGTGAGAGATTGAATTAAGTCATTCCTCAAGCTGTAAGAGACATCAGAGACAGTCAGAATTGAACAATTCATTTGCAGATAAACCTGTTTCAACTGTCATTATTGTTCTTATTGAACTCAATGTGCATATGTTTCAAACCAACTCAATAAATGAGTCACTCTTCTTTGACTGATACTGATGCAACAGATTTGTATTTGTTAGAGATCTAGCTTTGAATCTACTGGTTTACTTATATTTAAAAACCCCTGCTGTGTTTGAAACAGTTGAAGAAAACTACTGTTAATGATGATAATATTAATTTCCATAATATTTAAAATCAAATGATTCATGATTCCTCCAGCAAAACAATACATAGTGGATTGGGAATAAATAACAAAATAGAAGGGATTTTGTTTTAGTGTTAGACAGGTGAAGCTTTTAAATTGGAATTCATGAAAGTAAGAACAAATTCAGCAGAGGAATTGAAACATAAATTGACAGCAGAAAGATTGCAGAGACAAACAGCTATGCCTTTACTTTATAGAAAAGCAAACGGGTGGAATCTTATAGGGATCTGAGTGAGGTGGATGCTGATGAGATTTTTGGTAGAATTGGGTGAGAAGTCCAATTAAGCCAATCTCCATATCTGGAGCCACCTTTTGTGATTTTGGTGATTTCTCACTCCTCAGTGCTAAGTTGCTGTTTACAGGAGATTCTGGGCTGTAAAACACCTTATTAACAGCTCAGCTTCCCACTTCACAAAAAAATGCAAAAGAATCTAGGCATCAAAACATCTTGACATGGAAATCACAGCAAGTATCTGCCAACTTCAGCTCACTGTTTACTTTGAAGGACCTCCGTGTTGGACATGGGGCACCAACACAACAGGTATATGGGCTATGGCCACGCACAGTGTGCACCAATAGACGTTAGTGTCCAACATGTGCCAGCCTTTAATAATCCTCAGGACATATTGCCGATCCACTTACAGTATGTTTCTATACTTTAAAACTGCACCTCAGGCTGTGCCAGCAACTCTCATTGTAATCCTGCTACGAGGACACTGTGCACTCACTGCACCAGGCTGCACCTCTCATTACTTTCCTTGCTGTCATAGTGTTCACTTACTCACGTCTGCCTTGCCATGCTGTTTAGTGCAATCACAAAGGCAAGAAGTTTGTCACTGTGGTCAGCAGGCCTTAGTCAAGACAAGAAGCTTGCTTAAGCAGTCATGGCACAATAAGTGAAGGATAGCCTCTTTTACAGGGGTTTATAAACAGCCAGTTAGTTGCTTGGGGCATTGGAATTAGGAACTCCTCCACACAGGGGAAGAGAAGCCGAATGTCAAGCAAGCCATCAGCCAGTTTGACTCATTCTGGCCTATTGTGAGTTTTGTTTTCTTCTGGGATGAGAGAGGCAGGTATTAAGGGAGATGAAAGTGCGTGGCACAATGACTATTTTTTAATGCAAGTGGGTAGTTATCCCCAGCAAGTGAGTAGGCTGTGCAGAAGGCATGTGGGGTTAGTGGTATCAGAGGTTGGGTGAATAAAGGAAGATGGCAAATGCAGTCGTGAAAGTACTAGATCATGAGCTTTGGTGGGAAGTGGGTACAGTAGCAAAGATAGAGGGACTATGATGTATCAGAGAGAAGGTGGAGGCACTTATGCTGACTGAGTGGAGAAGGTCATTGATCTTCTTATATTGCTGTACATTCCTACAGATGGAGTTCAACCCTGCCAAGTGTGAGGTTGTCCATTTTGGAAGAACAAATAAGAATGCGGAATACAGGATTAATGGTAGGGTTCTAAGTCAGGTGGAGGAACAGAGGGATCTTGGGGTCTATGTACATAGATCTTTGAAGGTTGCCACTCAGGTGGATAGAGTTTGTAAGAAGGCCTATGGAGTATTATCGTTCATTAGCAGAGGGATTGAATTCAAGAGTCGTGAAATGATGTTGCAGCTGTACAGGACTTTGGTTAGGCCACAGTTGGAGTACTGTGTGCAGTTCTGGGCGCCTCACTTTAGGAAAGATGTGGAAGCTTTGGAGAGGGTGCAGAGAAGATTTACCAGGATGTTGCCTGGAATGGAGAGGAAGTCGTACGAGGATAGGTTGAGAGTTCTCGGCCTTTTCTCGTTGGAACGGCGAAGGATGAGGGGTGACTTGATAGAGGTTTATAAGATGATCAGAGGAATAGATAGAGTAGACAGTCAGAAACTTTTTCCTCGGGTACAACAGAGTGTTACAAGGGGACATAAATTTAAGGTGAAGGGTGGTAGGTATAGGGGAGATGTCAGGGGTGGGTTCTTTACCCAGAGAGTGGTGGGGGCATGGAATGCGCTGCCCGTGGGAGTGGTAGAGTCGGAATCATTGGCGACCTTTAAGCGGCATTTGGATAGGTACATGGATGGGTGCTTAAGCTAGGACAAATGTTCGGCACAACATCGTGGGCCGAAGGGCCTGTTCTGTGCTGTATTGTTCTATGTTCTATGTTCTATGTTCTATGTTCTATGGTTAAGACTGAACTGACCTTGGTGAAACATCAAACAAGTTGATATGGTCTAGTTTCATGACTCTGGAACCTGGTCCGGTGAGAAGAGGAAACCTTGCATTTACTTCTCCATAGCTTAAAAATGTGTTGCTGGAATGCGTTGATTTTCCTGTTCCTTTGATGCTGCCTGACCTGCTGTGCTTTTCCAGCAATACATTTTTAAGCTCTGATCTCCAGCATCTGCAGTCCTCACTTTCTCCTTGTTTACTTCTCCATACTCAGCATAACTTCCAGGTCCCTGTTTGCAAAATGAGGCACCAATTTCCCCCATCAGCCATGTCCAGGGGAAACATCCGCAACTGTGCAGGGCAGCTGTGGACTGACAGGGCTTGTTCAGGTGCAAATTGGCTTTTTATAAATGGAGTGGGTATAAAGGATGATTGTTTCTCAGTGTCTATCTGGCAAGTGTCTTACGGGAATGGTGTGTAGTAGAGTGGAGCTAGAATCAGAACGTGAGGGATGCCATAGGGTTCAGATAAATAGTTAATGAGGTGTGTTTGGTAAGAAATCTTGCCAAGCCTAATGGCAAGACTCACTTCAGAGGATTCAGCACAACTTGCATTCAGCTAAAAAAAAAATCATCCCAATGTTCTCATAGTTAATTTTGGGATTTTTGTGTTCATAGTATGCTGAGAATTATTATGAATAACAGCACTTCTATGATAAAATTGACAAAAACTGGTTACAGTGATTAATCTGTCAGTTTTAACAAAAACCTATCAGGCTCATGTTATAATGTGGTGTAGTAACCTGGCTACCATCCTTTGGAGGGTTGTATTTGTAGTAAATTGCTTCCAAAAATCCTCCTTCCTAAATTAGATTAAAGGGGTATTCTGTAGTCTATAGTAGGGGGTGGGCCACAAATAAGTCTGTGCAGAAGAAGTTCTTGTCTTAGACACCAAGTTGTAAGTTATTTCACATTGTAACCATATACAGATAATAACTTCTGGGCATATTTAGTATTACTAGCAAGGAACAAGAAGATCTGTGTCCCCACAATGAGTCTGTGTCAAACTGATTCTTCACCCAGAGGATATTTAATATTATCAGACTGGGACAACTCAGTAAAGTTCAAACATTAACTCTTTTGGAACTAGTACATTATAAAACAGATCACTAATATGCTTCTAAAATTAGATGTGCTGGCATTACCCAGTACGCTAAATAATATAAACACATACATAACTGGAGGCAAACATTATTGAATTAACTTTATTTACACGTTGACAACAACGTAATGAAATTGGCGGAGAGGACAACTCTTACAATATAATTTGAAGAGGCCACTATAGCAATACACAAGTGATATCTACTGAGCCTATGCATAAGAAATCATGTCATGATGAAATAATGTGGGACTGCTGGAAGAAGGCACATGTAAAACTCTGCTTCTGCATTTCATTAATAGTTAATAAATGTTAATGATTTGCACTAGCATTGTGTTTCATTCTTTTCAGGCTCAAGCTCCTAGATGTTTCTTGTGGCATTTATACACATACTACACTCTCACTAGCTTAAATAATGTCTGAAATCACTGAACAAGAAGATAATGAAGGCTGGACTTGAAAAAGGAAAAGCTATCTCATCAAATTAGCCATGCAGTAAAGGTAACAAATGAATTAAGAACAAAGAACAAAGAACGATACAGCACAGGAGTAGGCCCTTCAGCCTACCAAGTCTGTGCCGATTCCTAACCCTTGTTTCAATCCACTATTTATTGCCCATATATGTTTTCTATCCCTCTGTTCAACTCTCATCCATGCGTCTATCAAGATACGCCTTAGACGTCGCTAACATGCCTGCTTCCACCATCTCCACTGGCAGTGCGCTCCAGGCACCCACCGCCAGCTGTGCGAAAATTTTTCTCTGCACTTCTCCCATAAACTTTCACCCCTTCACCTTGAACCTGTGCCCTTTTGTAGTTGACCTCTCCCCACATTGAAAAGGCTTTGATAATTTACCCAATCTACGCCTCTCGTAATTCTCCATCATGCCACTCTCAACTTCCATCTTTCCAAGAGAAAACAATCCAAGTTTATTAAAACTGTCCTCATACTTAAAAGACTCTCAACCAGGCAACATTCTGGTAAACCTTCTTTGCCCCTCTCCAAAACATCCAGACCTTCTGGTTGTGTGGCAACTAGAACAGCACGCAACACTCCAAATGTGGCCCATTCAAAGTCTGAAACAGCTATCACATAATTTGCCAACTTTTACGTTCGATGCCCAGGCCAACAAAGGCAACCATGCTATATGCCCTCTTGACCACTGCATCCACCTATGTTTCCACTTTCAGGGATCTGTGGACCTACATACCCAGATCCCTCTTAAGAGTTCTGCCATTTATTATATAATTCACCTGAATTTGACCGTCCAAAATCCAACACCTCTCATTTGTTCCAATTAAACCCATCTGCCATTTTTCTGCCCAAACCTGCAATCTATATATCCTGCCGTATTCTTTCACAATCTTCCTCACTATTTGCAACTTTGCCATTTTTGGTGTCATCCACAAACTTACTAATCATACCACCTACATTTTCCTCCAGATCATTTGTATACTGTACTACAAACAACAAAGATCCCAGCACTGATTCCTGCAGAACACCACTAGTTACTGATCTCCATTGTGAAAAACCACCCTTCTACCATTACTCTCTGTCTTCCATGACCAAGACAATTCTATCTTCATCTAACCAGCACACCCTGGATCCTATGAGACTCTATCCTTTTTTTTCTGCCTGCCATAAGGTACATTATCAAATGCCTTACTAAATTCCTTGTAGACAACATCCACTGCCCTACACTCATCAATCATTCTTGTCACCTCAAAAAACTCAATCAAGTTGGTGAGACATGACCTTCCCTGCACACACCCATGCTGATTACCACTGACATGTTCATTCACTTAGAAATGTGAATAAATCCTGTCTCCTCAGTATCTTCTCCAGCAGCTTGTGAGGCAGTGGCCTAGTAGCACCATTGCTGGACTGTTAATCTAGAGACCTGGATAAGGTTCTGGCATCTTGGGTTTGAATCCTGCCATGCCATGTAGTGGAACTTAAATTAACTAAATAACTGGAATTAAGAGACTAGTGATGACCATATAATTATTGTCAATTGTTGGAAAAACCCCCATCGTACATTAATGCCCTTTAGGGAAGGAAACAGACATCCTTTCCTGGTCTGGTCTACATGTGACTCCAGACACACAGCAATGTGGTTGACTCTTCACTCCGATATAGGAAATTAGGGATGGGCAATAAGTGCTGGCCCAATTAGCAATGCTTTCATCACATAAATAAAAAAAAAGCTTTCCCACCACTGATGTCAGATGCACCAGCCTGGAATTACCTGGATTACTTTGAGGATGCAAAGAAGTCTATTAAGGCCCCAATAATTTCCTTCCTTGCTCCGACAGTGGGCCTACTCTTTGTCTAGCTACCCTCTTGCTCCTAACATAAGTATCATATCCCCTGGGATTTTCCTTAAGCTTTTCATATCCCTTTTAGCCCTCTTAACTCTCATTTTGAGCTCCTTCCTACTTTCTCCATATTCCTCAAAAGCTTGGTCTGTTTTAGTTGCATAGACAAGAGGTATACTTCCTTTTTTTGACTAAGCTGATAATTTCTCCTGTCATCTAAGATTCCCAATTTCTGCCATTCCTGTAGTTCATTTTCATAGAAACATGTCTGGCTGCACTCTAATCAACAGGTCTTTAAAAGACTCCCACATGACAGATGTGGATTTACCTTCAAATAGCCATTCCCAATCTACATTCACCAGTTCTTGCCTAATTCAGTTATAGTTGGCCTTTCCCCAATTTAATACCTTCATCCAAGGTCTGTTCTTGTCGTTATCCATCAGAATCCAAATATTTATGGAATTATGGTCACTATTCCCAAAATGCTCTCCAACTGAAACTTTTGATTACCTGGCTGGAGTTCTTTCTCAATACCAGATCCAGTATGCCCTCTAACATCATTGGATAGCCTCATAATGTTTAGAAAAACCCTCCTGGACACACCTCACAAACTGCTTCCCATCCAAACTCCTGATTCTCAGATAGTCTCAGTCAATATGGGGGATGCTAACACCACCCACCACAACAACCCTGTTATTTTCATATCTTTCCACAATCTGGCTACATATCTCTTTCTCTATCTCCTCCTGACCACTGGGAGGTCTATAGTACAATCCCAGCATTGTGATTGCACCCTTGCTGACCTCGACCCAGAATGTCTCGTTGCAAGATCCCTCTAGGGTGTCCTCCCTCATCACAGCTGTGATATGCTCCCTAACTAGTAATGCAACTCCCCTGCCTCTTTTGCTTTATCCTTTGGCACATCTAAAACATCAATATCCTGAAACAATTCTGTCCCTCTTTCAACCATGTCTCGTGATAGCAACAACATCATATTTGCATGCATTAATCCAGGCTCTATGTTCATCTGTCGTACATGTTTCAATTCTTGCAAATACCATCCAAGTTTCCAGTTCTGCTGAGCTCAGTAACCTCTCCCTGACTGCTCTTAGTGAGGAATCTGTACAACAAGAAAGGGCAGCTTATAATAGGACATAGTAGCCTAGGAACATATTATGAGGAGTTAAGAAAAAATGCATGGGTATATGAGAGTAGCAATTTTTCTTCAACAGAACTTTTACTGGAAATTTAAACATAAATAGGTGGAATATAAAATCGGTGATTCACTTGCCTGTTTTACATTGACACACAAACTCAAGGGTTATCTCAGTAGTTCTCAACATTTTCATTCAATTAAATTTCATGACTATCTGATTTTCCTTTGCTGCTGATCATGTTATTGCCTTTATTGTGGGGTTTAGAATGGTACAACAAGCTACCTTCATGAAGGATCATGAAGATGTTAAAATAGTGTTAAGATTTCTACTATAAACTTGTTAATCAGATAGAGAACCAATTTCTTCCTGGTTCCTTGTGATGAACATTGACGAATAGAGAATTTTCCTCAATACTAAGTATGTTTTTTTTTTCAAACATTTTTATCCTTTTATTTTTATTTCAATAATCCTTACCTGTCATGAAAACCACTCTTCATTTTAGTTTGCTTTTCCCTTGGCATTCTTATCCATTAAATTGTTGTCTCTACTGCCAATATAGCTTAGCTTGCTTTCTGAATTCCTCTTTGGAACATATAATTAGTCTGATGAGTGACAAAAATATAATGACTGCATCAATATAACTCAGTACAAACAATTGAATTTTGCATGTGTTAAGTTGCTAGTTAAAGAACTATGCTCAGAGTTTGTAATACCTGGCGATACAGAACAATATATCCTTGTTTTACATTGTGTTCAGTTCATCAAACATTTTTGCCACAAAAATTGGATTGTATCATTGATTTCAGTGCCCATAGAAAAGGAATAGAAAAAAAAAATCCAGTATTTGTAGTCAGTATTCTTCGACTCCTGTCCACACATGTAACCAAGCTAAAACACAACCAGAATTGATGATAATGACATACAGAGTACAATAGGGATCAACTCACACAAACTAGATACACAGCTGAGGAATGATTCAAATAAAGACTAATTTTAGGCAAGAATTGAAAAAGTAAATGAAAACAAATCAAGAGGATGTGATTTGATTTAAAATAATTTATGTACCAAAGCTATACTAAGGCATAGCTACAAGTTTACATGGCAGACACATTCCTGTCAAGCTACACTGTATATAGTAACCTGTTTAGATGATGCATGCATTTGGTTCCCTTATTCAGCCATGGTATGAATAGTGTTCCAATGTACCCACAGCCAGGTTATGGTGGTTGAGTAGAAGAAGTGCCAAGATAACTCCCAATCACAATACACAAGATCTTGTAGAGTTTTAGAGAAAATGAATGAAAGCAAAGTGTCTGATTTGTAATTCAGCTGTAGACAGAAGCAAATTATTATCCAATACTTTCTGGAATGCCGCCCTTTCTGCGTAGTCCATTCCTTGATCTCGCAATGATGGAACCATTCCAATGAGTTCAGACACGTGATTCTATTACTTTTGACATTTTTCTTACTTATGAATATTAAAGACATTAATCCTATTAAAACCACTTATGTCTAAAATTTGTCACTAATTAGATCATTTTGAAATATTTAATATGTCATCAATTTATGTGCTGGCATAATTACTGCATTAAAAGTGGTCCCTGAGTATCAAAGTAAATGAATTATTGTCCATGTTGCAACTATCACTTGAATAATATAAGACATTCATAAATTCATGATATTCTTTTATTTATCTTCATGTACTAATTAACTTTACATTGATGATATAAATCTACTTGTCTAAGGCAAAGTTGTGAAATTTAAGACAAAAGCATTTTTGAGGAAAACTCATTAATTTTAAACTGCAAGAATAAGTCAGTTGGGAAACAAATTTATTTAAAATCTTGAATATAATCCCAAAGCATCACCAACTGTTCACTCCATGTTATAACAGAATGCAGGTCAGAGATATAGGTGACCATGCAAATGATGAAACAAAGAAACTAGGAGCAGGAATAGGTCACTCAGATCTTCAAGTCTGCTCCACCATTTAACATGAGCATGATTATCTGATTATAACCTTAACTCCACATTCCTGCCTACCCTTTCACTGCCTTGTGTATCAGGAATCTATCCACCTCTGACTTAACAAAAAATAAAACATCTTCATCCACCATCATCCAAAGACACATGACCCTCTGAGAAAAGAAAATAATATCCCCAGCTGTCTTAAAAGGGTGACCGCTTCTTTTTAAAATGGTACTTTCTAGTTCCAGATTCTCCCAGAAAAGGAAATCTCCTTTCCAAATTCACCCTATTAAGTTCGTCCAGGATCCTATATTTGACTATCAAGTTCAGCTCTTATTCTTTTAAACCCCAACATAAATAAGCAGAGTAGGTCAGGCAGCATCCAAGGAGTAGGAAGGTTTTCTGATGAAGGCTTTTGCCCGAAACGTTGATTTTCCTGCTCCTCAGATGCTGCCTGACCTGCTGTGCTTTTCCAGCACCACACTCTTGACTCTAATTTCCAGCATCTGCAGTATTCACTTTTGCCCGGAAATCAGCTGAGTCTGTCCAACCTCTCTTCATAAGTCAATCCACCAATTCCAGGTATCAATCTAGAATTATAGAGTCATAGAGATGTACAACACAGAAGCAGACCCTTCTGTCCAACTCGTCCATGCCAACCAAATATCCTAAATTAATCTAGTCCCATTTGCCAGCACTTGGTCCAAAACCCTCTAAACCTTTCCTATTCATATATCCATCCAGATGCTTTTTAAATGTTGTAATTGTACCAACCTCTACCACTTCCTCTGGCAGCTCATTCCATACATGCACCACCCTCTGTGTGAAAAAGATGTCCCATAGGACCCTTTTTTATCTTTCTCCTCTCACCCTAAACCTATGCCCTCTAATTCTGGACTCCCCTGCCCCAGGGAAAATACTTTGTCTATTTATCCTATCCATGCCCCTCATTATTTTATAAACCTCTATGAGGTCACCCCTCAGCCTTCGATACTCCAGGGAGAACAGTCCCAGCCTATTCTGCCTCCCCTGAGAGCTCAAATCCTCCAACCCTGGCAATATCCTTGTAAATCTTTTCTGAACCCTTTCAAATTTTGCAACCCTTTCAAATTCCCTCCAACATATCTGTATCCTTCCTTAAATAAGGACAAAACTGTAAACAGTGCTGCAAATCTTGTCTCATCAGTGTTCTGTGTAACTGCAGTATAATTTCCCTACATTTGTATTCAATTCCGTTGTAATAAACAATAGTATTTTATTAGTTATCCTATTTACCTGACGTACGGCATTCTAACATTCTATGATTCATGTATAGGGTAAACAGATTTCTCTGCATCTCATTTATATCTCTCTCCTCATTTATATAATATGCCTTTTCTACATTCTTCCTGACAACATGGATAATTACAAATGTTTTCACATTGTACTCTAAATGCCAGATCTTTGCCCACTTACTTGTCAATACAATTTTGAATCTTCCTTTCATTTTCCTCACAACTTTCCTTGCTAACTCTCTTTTTGTTTATAGCAAATTTGCAAACATGCTATGGTCCCTTTATTCAAGTTATATAAATTGTAAAAGGTGAAAGCCCCAACACGGATCTCTATGGTAAACCTCTCATTACATCTTGCCAACATGAAAAAGATTCATTTACACCCACTCTCCGTTTGCTTTTAGCTATCATTCTTCTCTCCAGCATGACTATATATTACCCCCTGCACCACAGGCCTTCATTTGCCACATTGACTTATGATGTGGCACCTTATAAAATGCCTTCTGGAGATCTAAGCACAGTGCATCTACCAGTTTGCCTTCATACACAGCACATATTAATCCTTCAATGGTTCTCAAAAAAATGACCAAATTTCCTTCAGGGACTGGACCACACAGTGAAAATTTTGAAGGAAGTTGCATGCTGACATATTAACAGATTATATTTTTCTGTCTGTGTTTGGCTAAGATTTCCACAGCTCAGGAATCTGAAAAAGTAAAGGAAATGAGAAGAATGAAATCCATTCAGTTAATGAATTTTAAACATTATTTGTGAGCTATGCAAGTGCCAAGCAATGGCACCTCTAATCAGAGTCAATCAGAGCATCACCCTGTTAGAACCCTCAGTAAATTTTAATGTTTAATTTTAAATTTTAAAAATAAATTTTGACTTGTTACTGTGAACTATGAGGTGATGGTGACCTTTTTATCGTGGACACCAATTTGTGAGGCCAGGCCTGGAAATTAATTGCAAGTTAGTTCTTGATCAAAAGATTCCACAGATGTTTTGACACCAGAGAAAGCAGTATTTTTAGACAGATCGTGGATGTTTAAATGGGAAGAGGGCCTCATAGAGAGTCAACCAGTCTGGCAGGAAATAACTAGAATTGAATTGTTTTTTGGACTGTATTTCTGAGACAAGTTTGGCTGTTAATGATACAGCATGAAGATTTGAAAGCTGTTTGTCTGACCTCCCATTATCAGCCATTGGATGTTCAAAGAATAGAAACAAAGTTATAAGTATTACTGAAACTTACTCAGAGTGAACTGAAAAGGTGACATTCATTGATGATTTCTGAAAATCAACAACAAATAATCATATACACCGATGGAACAATGCATCATGAAAACCACTGAACCAATCTAGCCAGTTTTTTTTTATCATTTATCCCCTAACTGTGTTTGTTTTTCTGTCTGATTGTTATGAGAATGGGGCTGAACATCAAGGTGATTGCATTTAAATCATAGACATTAATTAGATTAAAACAAAAAAAAATACAGCTGCTGGATATCTGAAACAAACAGAAATTACTGGAGATATTCAGCAGGTCTGGCAGCATTTTTGGGAAGAACGCAATGTTAATGTTTCAAGTCAGACGACTCTTCAACAGAAGCTAAAAGTGAGAAACTGGATGAGTTGTGCTAAACGCAACCCACATATGTGATTATGGACCGAGGAGTATAATGGGCCTTGGATTACATGAGAATGGGTCACTGTGCTGAAAGCAACCCATGTCATAACAGGACTGGGGGTGGTTGTGGGTAAAAAACATGGATGGATGGAATCAGGTTCCAAAGTTATTGAACTCAGTGTTAAGTCCTAGATACTGCAGGTGCCCCAAGTGGAAAATGAATGCTGCTCTTTGAGTTTGTGCTTAGTCTCATTGGAAAACTGCAACGGGCCTGTGACAAAAGTGCTGGTGTAGGAATGTAGTGCTGCACAGAAATGGCAGGCAACTGGAAGCTTGGGGTCATTTTTGCTGGTAAAACATAGGTAAAACATAGCAAAGAGGTCACCCAACCTGTGTTTCATCTCCCCAGTGTAGAGGTAACTATATTGTGATCAATAAACACAGTAGACCAGATTGAATGAAGGACAGGTTATTGGCTGGAAGGTGTGTCTGGGACTTTGGGTGATGAGGAGGGATGAGGTAAATGGACAGGTATTACACCTTCTGAGATTGCATAGGAAGGTGCCGTGAGAGGGTGAGGAGATGTTGACAATGGAGCAGGAGTATGCAAGAGTGTCTTAGAGGGAACTGTCCCTACGGAATGTTGACAAGGGAGAGGAGAGGAATACATGTCCGGTCATGGCATCCCATTGGAAATGACAGAAATGGCGACTTACAATCCTTTGGATGCAAAGGCTGGTGTTGTGATAAGTGAGGACTGAGGGACCCTATCATTGTTGTGGGAGAGAATGGACGGGGTGAGGGCAGAAGTACAGGAGATGGGTCGAACGTTGATAAGGGCCCTGTTGGCCACAGTAGCAGGAAATCCTGGCTTCAGGAGAAAAGTAGACATTTCTGAGGCTCCTGTGTGGAAGGTGGCATCCTCAGAACAGATGCAATAGAAATGAAGGAATTAGGAGAATGAAATGGAGCCCATAACAGAGAGACAGGGTGTGAAGATGTAACTGTGGGAGTTGGTGGGTTTGTAGTGTATATTGGTGGCCAGCTGATGCTGGGAAGTGGAAACAGAAATGTCACAGGTGGGAAGGGAGGAGTTGGAGATGACCAGGTGAAGGTGAGGGAAAAGTGGAATTGGAAACATAACTGATAATTTTTTTCCAATTCTGAATGATAGAGGGAAAAAACATTGGTAATGTCATCAATGTACCAGAGAAGGATTGTGGGTGGGGGGGGTCAGAATAGGACTGGAACAAGGAATGTTCAACATGTACCAGATGGAAACAAGCATAACTGGGGCCCATGCACGTACCCATGCCCACACCTCTGACCTGAAGAAAGTGAAATGAGTTAAAGGAGAAATTATTCAAACTGAGGATAAGCTCAGCAATGCAGAGGAGCGTGGTGGAAGGAGATGGTTCAGATCTTCTTTCCAGGAGGAGGTTGGAGCCCCTGAGACCACCTTGATGAGGGTGTTAAGGTTTTTCTTGTCCATAGTGAAAAGGAAGCACTGTAGCCCGTGAACTGGAAATTTTGAAACTGATGTAACATGTCAGAAAAAAAAGGATGTAAAGAGGTAATGGATAAGGAGAGAAAAAGTAGAATTCAGGTAGGAAGAAATGAGTTCGATGAGGTAGAAAAAGGCAGAAACAATGGGTCTGCCTAGGCAGTCCTGCTTGTAAATTTTGGAATGAAGGTAGGAGCAGGCTGTATGAGCTGGGAGGCTGTCGGTGAGATCCCTAGATGATATGAGGTTGGCCACAGTTGTGGACACAATGGTCCAATGCTCAATGGTGGGGTCATGATCTAAAGTGCGTGAGGAGGAGGTGTTTAAGAGCAGGAGGTCAATGTAAAGGTCAGTATGCCAGTTTATCATATTGCTTAATTTTACTCTGCTAAAGTTGCTGCATTGTTAATAAATTAGTAAATCATTTGTCAGAGTGACAAATCCAGAGTCGAGAATCAATTATCACCAAGTGTGGGATTGATTGGTCAAAAAGTCAGGCTAGAAATCATTGGGGTCCATTTGACAGTCTTTGAATGTTTTAATTCCACTATATTACAAATACAGAGGTTGGGTGGCTGATTTGAATCAGCTTTTGGTCACTATGTTGTGACAACTCCTTGACATTCAATGGTATTACCATCACTGAATCCCTCACAGTCAGATTCCTGGCTGTTACAACTGACCAGAAGCTGAACTGGACTCAGTGTATAAATTCAATGGTTACAAAAGCAGGTCAGAGTTTGGGAATGCTGCAGAGAATAACTAACCTCCTGCCCACCAACCACCCTGAAGTTTGTCCACCACCTACAAGACACCAAGCATGACTGAGATGGACTACTCCCCACATGCCTAGATGAGTGTAGCTCCAAAAAACACTCAAGAAGCTTGACATTATCCAAACAGCTCACTTGATTGTCACTACATCTACAATCATCCACTTCATCCACCCCTGACAGACACGAGCATTAGTATATACCATGTAAAAGATACATTGAAGAAATTCACCAATATCTTTACACAGCACCTTTCTGAATCATGACCACTTCCATCCAGAAGAAAAAGGGGAACAGATGCACAGGATAGTACCACCCGCAAGTTCCCCTTCAAGCCACTCAGCACACATACTTGAAAATATATCATAATTCATTCAATGTCACTGGGTCAAAGTACTGGAATTTTCTCTCTAATGACTTTATGGGTCTGCCTGCAACACATGGACTACAAAAGTTCAGGAAGGTAGTTCACGATCACCTTCTCAAAGACAACTGGAACTAGCAATAACCTTAGGCCAGCCAACAACGCCCACATTCCACAACTGAATAAAAAAGTGTTTGACAACCGACAGGGACACGATGACTGAAGGGCCTTTTTCCAAGCTGTAAAATTCCAGGACTATGACTCTAAAGTTGCAGGTCAATCTCCCAATGCTACAAGTTGATTCATTAGGCAGAGATGCACATAACCACAGTGTGGATATATGCTTCAATTCACAAAAAGTGTTGTGGCAGAGTCAGACTATACTCTGTATGTTCTGACAAACCCTTCCATCATCATCCAAGTACCTGCACACTGTAAAGGTCACATCCATTATTAACTCTTCTATTATTGAGTCTGCTTGGGCTGCCATAGGAATTGTCAGCAATTTAAGTCATTCAGCTATTCATAGATTTGAGCAATGTATTTGAGCAATCAATTTAGCCCCCTCCTGATGGGCAACTGACAGCAGCTTTAGAGAATTATGCAATTTTATAATTTGTCAAGATTCTCAAAGGTTCAGGGTCAATACATTTTTATCACATAATGTGAAATATAAAAAAACTCTCAAATTTTTGGTTATTTGTGATAAACTTATGCAAATCAATTAGGCAGCTACAAAATGCCATAACTTTTAGGTAGCACACCACTGAAAATTATATCCTCAAAGTGGACAAACAAGACAGTAGTCAACTGTTACTGTCATTAATGGTCAAAGATTCTTAGATCCAACAGAATGTTCGCTGAGCATATCATTTACAGTGTTCTAGTGGTTGGACCTAAAAGAGGCAGAAATAGTTAAGATTTTCAATGTTTTTTGCAATGTGCTGCTACAGAGCTTTACCCTGTGAAGAAGTTTCAGAAGAGGATGACACACAGGTCCAACAGGAAATATGAAGAGGCAGTAAGAGGGGTCTGAAGACATTAAATGCAAAACTTGATGATGCCAATTTTTCACATAGTACACAACTTTCGATATGATGAGACTGATTCACATTTTCCCAGGTTCATCCAGATTATGTCTTTATTTATAATATGCTAAATCCTCTAGCAATTAAAAATCACAAATTTGTATTGCCAAATGAAGCACAATCACAAACCTTAGGAACAATTATATTTGTGTTTATTTGCAATGCCAAATGTTTTGCAAACCATTTTGTGTTGTGACCAGGTAAAACAATAAGATATAACACAATTAGGCCATTCGGCCTATCAAGTCTGCTCTGCCATTTGTTCATGACTGATAGGTTTCTCAATGTATGCCTTTTCTCCGTAATCTTTGATCCCCTTACTAAGCATCTATCAAGAATCTATCTATCTCGGATTTGGCCTCCTCAGCCTTCTGAGGCAATGAATTCCATAGATTCATCTTCCTCTGTCTGAGGAAATTCTTTCTTACCTTAGTTCTAAAGGGTCACTCTTTCACTCTGAGGCTGTGCCTCTGGGTCCTAGCCTTTCCTACGATTGGAAACATCTTCTCTGTATCCATACCATCCAGGCCTCTCAGCATTCTGTAAGTTTCAATGAGACTCCCTGTCATCTTTCTAAATTCCATCCAGAATTTGCTCACCTCTTTGTGATTTGTCTCTGTCGGTCACATCACATATCTTTACTTTGTTTTAACACCTATCTATTTTACTTCAACCACACTTAGCTAACCAGATCAAAAATGGAGACCAAATTCCACGGTTTTCTTGTGTGAAAGAGAGTCAGGATTTATTCACTGCTTCACCAAAAAACCATCAAACATGCATATAAACATAGGTATTAAGTTTAGAAAGAAGGAGGAGGAAGGGTGCCTCCAAAAAATAGGAAGGTAAAGACAGTTTCAGTTTCAAGTTTTTACCGTCCTTGAGTTGTGAGAGTGAAACCTCAGTCCCAATACTGTTCTGTTTCTTCTGGAATGGTAAAAATTGCAAATAACATTGATTTCTTGGCAAACAAGCATCCTTCCACGATACTTTTTCACCTATGTCAGGTTTTGAAATTGAGAAGAAAGACAGCCTTCAACATCTTTGCTGCTATCAGCCAATGTTGATTTCTCTTTCCTTTGTTGTTCAATGTCTGATCTGATATGGAATTCCTATGGAGATTTTCATATCTTTTTCATTGTTTCATTCCAAGCTGATAGTAGTCATAGCAACCTTTTGTCATCGAAGAGATTTGTTATCAAACCAGTGTGAATAAAACAAGATTTTCTTGATGCCTTACTGAGTTTCAGTGAAATGAAATCGTACTTCCAAAGTTGCCTTTTATCCACATGAGTTGCCTGGATTTGTCTGGAGATCACAACAGCCATTTAAGGTATGCCATTTTTAAAACCATTTTTAACTCATGAAGGGATTAATGTCAAATGTTGCAAATTGATTGTTGATAGGTTAATTTCAATATTATCATAACAATTAGCCTCCAGTGTTTGCTGTCAATGTACACCAACTGATGAAATTGCATGGTGAATATGCTTAAACCGTTAGCCTTCAAAGTGCTACCTGAGTGGTTGAATTTAAGACAGCTGACTGTTCAGTCCAAGAACAAACCTCTTGAAATGGTTATAACTCTTTTCCTTCGTGAATATGTTGCAGGTCATTTATAGAGTCCAAGAAAGCAATGCTAAGAAAAGTTAAAAGGCTATTTAGATATGAAAAGATCAAATACCTACGTTATGAGTCTGATGTTACTTTTTTTTGGTCAGCTGTGTTAATAATGTGGCACAACATTCAATATCTCATGTTATCTCATGTGTGGGATTGCTTTTGAGTCCTCAGGCCACCTTGTGCAAGCTAAATGAATATTTAATAGATCAGTGCAAATTTTGTTTAACAAATAATCAAACTTAATCCATTTTTGTCCAAGAGATGAAAATATCCTTAAGGGTACCATTACGTTTATCCAACAATGAATGCAAAATAATATGTGCATAATCTACAAACAAAACTTGACAATAAGTCACTTCATGTTGTAGTTAATACTTGCAGTTGTACAACATATTAAAAAGAACCAGTTGAACTGAGCTGAAGGGCTTTCAGCTATAGTGAGGGCTTGGATCGAATAGGGCAGTCTAAAGATGTATTATGGTGTGTTTAACTGGGTAGATGATGTCACAACATTGCATAGTATTGTTTTGAGTAGAAAATTAAGATTAATGCATGTTTCAATGTCACACATATATATGCAATTATCCAATGGACTACCAGTTAAATACAGCATTGTGACAGTAAAAAAACACCAAAAGAGAATTCATCATCATAAATTAATGTTTTCTTTTTCATTAATGTCAGCACCTTTCCAGCATTAAGAGAGCCTAAAGCACAATTTCACTTCAGCTTTATGAATAATTTCAATTATTTCTTCTCTCTTCCTAGACCAAACCTCCCACAGTTCCTTTTGCATCCTACCTCTCATTCCCATTAATTTTTACTTACTCTACCATTTCTACTCTCTGTCCTTTCCATTGTTATACACTCATTGGGACTTTTTGAATAACTTGTCGAAACTATGACAAGTAATCACAAAAGGACACAAATGCACAGTTCAGCCCATTTAGTCTCAAACAGCTTTTCCAAAGTGCCACATTGAATATCTTACTAATTTGCTCTTGAATCCATTTCTCTGTAATTTTCTTTCATTTTTCAAGCATTTATCCAATTCCTTTTTGAAGGTTACTATTGAATCAAAGTCTGGCAGTCTATGAAGCATGATATTTTATAATGTTGTGTACAAATCTTTACCTCATTACTAATCACACTTAAACCTGAGTTAACAACCCTTCAGTCATTACAAACATTTTTTTTAATCATTTACCCCATCTAAACATCTTATGATGTTTAAAATGCTTATCAGATCTCTCCTGAATTGACTTTCCTCTAAGGAAATCTAGCTTCTTCAGTCTATCTACACAACATCAGTCTCTCATCAGTGGCACCATTCTGGTAAATCTGCAAATTCTCCAAAGCCTGCATATCCTTTCTAAGGCATGTGCCTAGAATTAAATGTAATACTCCAGCTGGCGCTGAACTAGTCTTCTATAGGATTAGCATGCTTTCAGGATCTTTTAATCTATAAGCCCATAAACCCATAATCCTGTTTGTTTTTATTAATCTGCACACAAAACATCCTTGGTAGCTCTCTTTATGCAACAACCCCTCAGCCTTTACTATCCATCTTTTATAGCATCTTGTCATTCTTCCTACTAAAATGGGCCACCTGTCATTTGTCTGCACTGAATTTAATTTATCATGTGTGCACACCATCTCCACCAACTGTCTGTTCTCTTGAAGTCTATCATTGAATAAGGTAGTAACAACGCAAAAAATGCTTTGTCTAGCAGGATATAAAAATCTGTTCCTAGGAGAGGCTAATTAGTTCCCAAATTGTTGCTTTTAGTGTTAAAGGTATGTAATTAAACTAGCAATGTGTTCTTACTCAAACTGAGCCTGATTTATCAGAATAGACAACCATGAATACACTTCCCTTGGGGGAGTGGGCAGAGGTTCTCTGGACTGAATCTGGAGATGGAGCAACAATCTTATGAGGAGAGATTGAGGAGACTGGATCTGTTCCTCTGGAGTTTAAAACATTGAGAAATCACCCATGGAACATTATACAATTCTTAGAGGGTAGGCAGCATCGATGCAGAAAGGATGTTTTCCCTGGCTATGATATGTAGAACCAGACAACACAGTCTCAGAATTAAAAAAAATTTTGAACTAACATGAAGAAGAACAGGGAGGCAATGGTCTCCTGGTTTTATTGCTAGACTATTAACTCATCTGATGATCTGGGGACCTGGTTTCAAATCCCACAATGGCAGATGGTAGTACTTGAATTCACGAAAATAATGTGGAATTTAGGGTCTAATGAAGACTGTGAACCATTGTCAATTGTTGGGAAAACTCACCTGGTTCACTAATATTCTTTAGGGAAGGAAATTTGTCATCCTTACCTGGCCTACATGTGACTCCAGATGCAGTTGACTCTTAATTGCCCTCTGGGCAATTAGGAATGGGCAATAAATACAGGCCTAGCCATGGATGCCCACATCACATGAGTGAATTACTCAGATGGTGATGAATCTTTGGGGTTCTCTACCACAAAGGGCTGTGGAAGCTCAGTTATTAAGTATGTTCAAGATAGAGGTTGATAGATTTCTCATTACTAATTATATCAAAGGCAATGGGAATTGCATGGGAAAAAGACGTTCATGCTAAGTCATGACTTAGAATGGCAGAGCGGGGTCAAAGGGCTGAATGGCCTATTTCTGCTTGTAAGCACCTTAGATGTAATGCAACGAGTTATTAAATAATATGTTATGAATGTATTTACTATTTAGCAAGATAAAGCTAATCTTTTGCCAAAGATGTTGAGTGGGACTTCTTCCCACATGGTCAAAGGTAAAGTTACCATAGTCTTACTGGAACATAGGGCTGCTATGAGGGAGATGACTGGAAGCAGTCTAATCCAAGGGTCACCATGCCTCAGGTGAGGGGAAGGGTTGAGAAGGACAATCCTTTGCTGTAAACTCAGCTGGTATAGGAATAGATACCATACTGTTATCATTACTTTGCATTGCAAACTAGCCATCTAACCAACTAGGCTATATGACACCCATATTATCTGTAACTTAGACAAATAGCAACAGACGTGTTGGGTGCAGCATATCTGAAAAGTGTGCCTCCAACACATCTGACATTAAAGCCTTCATTTCTAGCTTCGTAATTGTTCCACTTCCAATGTTGCATCAGCTACAAATTTCAAAATTGTGCCCATTTGCCTCAAATTTAAATGATTAATAAGTATAAATTATTTCAATAGTCCCAATGATCTTCAAGAGATTATGCCTCTTTCCCTCTCTCCAGTCCAAAACATAAACATGTACCAAAACTTTCCTTCTTTCTCTCTACTAATCTTGTCTTAATGGTGCTAATAACTTCTGCCATTTACAGAGTTAAACTGTGCTAACAAGTCTAACATGTAAAACTTTACCAATGTGGATGGATGTAGGTTTGTTTGCTGAGCTGGAAGGTTCATTTTCCAACGTTTACCACATTAGGTAATACCTTCAGTGAGCCTCCGGACGAAGCTGTTACCTAGTATGGTGATGAAACGTCTGAAACAAACCTTCCAGCTCAGCGAGCATACCTACATCCAGAACTTCAACCTGAGCCAGAAATCTACTTAAAACGCATTACTTTACCAAAGTCTTTTGAAACTCCAAATTTGCAATATCAATTGCACTGCCCTTTTCCATCTTCTATGTCACCTCATCATAAAGCACAAGCGAAATTGGTGCATTCCAAATGAAAACAGAAATTTCAGAAAAAACTCTGCAGGTCTGGCAGCATCAGTGGAGAGGGAAAAAAACACCTAACATTTCAAGCTCGTATGACTGTTTTATAGATCATGAAGAAATTCTGTAGATGGTGTCAGACCTACTGATGTTAAGTTGCCTTTAAACAAGGTTGAAATCCTCTGTTCTCTGGTATCAGCCTTGCATGTAAGGAGGATTTGGACCAAATGGCCTGTTTCCACACTGTAAGGGTTCTATGGTAGATGTTGCATCTATTATTTTCTCACCTATTTCTTCTCTTTTTTTTATGTTCAGCCTGATTTCTCCTTGTATAGTCAAGCTGACATTGATCATGTGCCTTATTTTTCTATGGTTTCTTAGTGTCTAACTTTTTTTTTTAATCAGGGTCCTCTTACATTGTTCATTCTTCCTTTGCCTCTTGAAAAGAATTCTATTGCTCCATTATACTTTTTTACTATTAGTTATTGGCTCCAACATATACATGCTGGATCACTCCTCAATTTAATCAAAGTAGCCATTCTCCAGTTTATTTTAATAATTGTCCCTTGTTCTTCTCTATAACGTGATCCAAACCTTACAATTCTTTGACTACTTTTCCTAAGATGCTTAAAACATTGAAATAGAACATTGGAAAAGGACACCAAACAATAGAAAGGAACTGTGGATGCTGGACATCTGAACAAAGACGGAAATTGCTGAAGAAATTCAGCAGGTCTGGCAGCATCTGTATAGAGAAAGCATGGGTGATATTTTGGGTCCAGTGAACCTTCTTCAGAATGGAGAAGGACTAAGAGTTGGCCATTTGGCCCCTCGAGTCTGCTCTGCCTTTAGTATAATCATGGCTCTCTCCACCCTGGAGGCTCCCTGCGTCCACTCCTGATGAAGGGCTTTTGCCCAAAACGTCGATTTTCCTGCTCCTCGGATGCTGCCTGACCTGCTGTGCTTTTCCAGCACCACTCTAATCTAAACTCATGGCTGATCATCCAACACAGTGCCTGGTTCTCATTTTCTTTCCATGTCCTTTGATTGTTTTAGTCCTAAGAGCTATACCTTCATCTTTCTTGAAAGTTTTCAAATTTTGTCCTCAACAGTTTCCTGTGGCAAAGAATTTTACAAGCTCTCTACTCTCTGGTTGAAGACTTTTTTCTTATCCTTAGACTGTGATCCTTGGTCTGGATCATCAAGAACATCTTTCCCATTAATCCTTTTAAAATTGTATAGATTTCTATGAAATCCTTTCCTCATTCTTTTAAACTCTAGTGAATATAGGCCTAACCAATTTAATCTCTCTCCATACATTGGTCCTGCCATTTCAGGAATCAGTCTGAACTGCATCTTGCCCCACCTCATTCTTCTTTGCATTGTTTCAATAACCAGAACACCCTTCCTCAGATAAGAAGATCAAACCAAATACAATACTCCAGGTGTGGTCTTACCTTGCTCCATAATTGTGACAAGGTGCCTCTTCTCCTGTATTTGAACCCTCTCACTATAAAAGCCAATAAATCATTTACCTTTTTCTCCATCTACTGAATCTGCATGCTTACTTTCAATGATGGGGCTATGGGGTGGGTGGGGGGGGGGGGGACCCAGATCTCATTCACTTCCCCTTTTTTGAATTTATCATGATTCAGATAATTATCTTCCTGATTGATTCTGCTATCAAAGTGGATAACCTCACAAGTACATACTGCATCATGTACTTGTCCATTCATATAACTTGTCCAGGTCGCAATGAAATTTCTCTGCATCCTCCCCACCCACCCAAATTTATGTCATCTGCAAACCTAGAGAAATGACATGTAGTCTACTAATCAAACATCAATAATACAGTTTATATTATGAGTAGCCTAAGCCCTACAGTATCCCAATAGTTACTATTTGCTACTCACAAAAGGACTCATTTATTCTGAATCTTTATTTTCTGTCTGCTAACCAGTTCTAAATCTATTTCAGTACACATTCTCCAATCCACTGTATCCTGATCCTTATGTGGGACCTTAATATAAATCTTCTGAAAAACTAAGTAAAGCACATTCACTGGCTTCCTTATATCTATACTAATAGTTTCATACTGAAAATATTCAAGCAGATTATTCAAGCACAACTTGTCTTCACAAATCTATGATGACTCTGTATAATTTTTTCACTATCTTCCTAGTGCTCTAGCATATTTCCCAACTACTGATGTCAAACTAATCATTCTAATTCCCTTCTTTAAATGTGGGGTTACATTAACAGCCCTCTAATCCACAGAAACTGTTCCAGAGGCTATAAATCCATCAGTATGTATCCTATTTCCCAAGCCACTTGCTTACTCTGGGATGAAGTTCCTCAGGCACTGGAGATCTATCTACCTTTAATTTAGTTAGCTTCCCCAACGTTACTTTCCCACCAATATTTTTTTAATCCATCTTTTCCACTAGTCCCTGTGCTTCCCCATATTTTGAGATGATACTTGTGCCTTCCTTTGTGAAGATAGAACTAAAGCTTACCATTTCTTTACTCCTGATTATAAGTTACTGTTTCTGAATGTATGGCATCTGTATATGTCTTTTTTTCTCTTCACATACATGCAAGTTTTTACTATTGATTTGCCTGCTCCCTGCAACTTACTCTCATTCTCTATTTTCCTCTTCTTAAAAAAACTGTCTTTGTCTCAGTTTGCTTCCTCACAATGGCATTTGTAACACTGAGTTTGCACAGTCTAAATCACTAATGATATCTTCTGTGATTACTATATTGGCACACCAATTTTTAAATTAAGTTTTCAGAATTGGGATGCTTCAGCATAAGTTATACTTATTGGGTATTCTCAACAAATAGTGGTGAGGCTTCTGTTTGCATTTCAGCAGTCCCTAATCTGATGGCAATGCTATAAGAGATTGAATTCTTGAATAGGTTTTGAGTTTGTGATTTACTATTGAAGTAAGGTGAGATAGTGATGAAGTAACGTTGGTTAGCTGCTGATGTGCATCCTGACAATAGGATATACTGCAGTCACAGTACACCAGTGATGGATGTCAGCTTTTAAGACCAGAGGAGCCAGCATCAATCAAGCAGGCTACCCTATCCCGAGTGATACATCTTAACTTTCTTGGCAAACAAATTCTCAAATGGTTTGGCTTCACAGTGCGTTGGCAAGTATACAAACCAAGACAGAATGTAAGAATCATGCATTTTCCCTGCCAACTCCTCCTATGATTGAAGATGCAGTCTACACCATCTACTATTAACTTAATAATTAGGGATCGCCAGAAACCATTGCTGTAATGGGGCAGATTTGCAAGCAAAAGGATGTGAGTCACAAATTAATCATCACTGTCAATTGTAGAAACTTTTGTTGTGTGGTCCTGAAATATACATCATTGCAGGTGTCACACAGAGAAACACGAGCAGCTCAAACCTGATGCCACACAGAGCAGCAGAGTGCAGTATTCGACAAATTAGGTGAATTTTTCTAGGCATTCTGCCAAATAAGAGGTAGCAACAGTATTTTATAATTAACTGGCACAACTTGTCCTCAATGATGATTATTTATTCTGAAATGCACAAATCAATCATTATTTAGGAAAAAAATTCTTGTTAGGCTAATACATATGCATTCAGATAAATACCAGGTTCTAATCTTACTGCTCTATGATCAAAAGATTATTTCATGAACCCTACCACCTAATGATAGTTGTTCTGCTCCACATGGTTCTCTGCATCTATTTCTAACATTCACATGGATAGACTTAAGGCTTACCACTCCCATTCATCTCACTGAAGCTGACTGTCTGTCATGGGGTCTTCACCTTGCCCATTGCTTCCCAACTTTTCCAGACTTTTCCCCATAATGGAAGCATTTCATTCCTGAAAACATTCTTATAAAACTATTCCACACTCTGTCAAATGCATTCACATCCTTTTTGTTGTGTGGCCATTCCAGATGACATCTATCCTGTGACTTACATATCCACTGGATAGACGAAAGTGAGGACTGCAGATGCTGGAGGTTAGAGTCGAGAGTGTGGTGCTGGAAAAGCGCAGCAGGTTAGGAAACATCTGAGGAGCAGGAGAATCGACGTTTCAGGCAAAAGCCCTTCATCAGGAATGGGGCTGTGAGCCGAGGAGGTATCTCTCCACCCTCTCGGCTCACAGCCCCTTCCTGATGAAGGGCTTTTGCTCGAAACACCAATTCTCCTGCACTTATCCACTGGATATTCTACTGTTGTACTACTCTAGCAGATTCTGTAGCTGAACCTTCACAGATAATAGTTGCTGACTATGAGCATCTCAAAAGGCCCCTGTTGAGTCACATATACCTCCATCACTCATGCTGAAGTCACTGGAAGAGCATCATGTAGAAGGACTGGAGTAGATAAGGTAATGCTGAACACAAGTATTAAGAATGTTCAGCTGGGTGATAATTAACACACAGGCATTTATACAAGGCAGCATAATGATCAAGCTTATTGATATTGTGTGTAGAGAGTGTTCCTGCAGCAGCTGGTGACCCTATTGCTAACAATGAAGATAAATGATAATTGTTGGGTGGTGCAATTTGAGGATCAAAGGACTGGAAGAGATTTTGAACAGGATTGTTAATGCTGTGGGAACAAACAACAATGAAAAGAAAAGTGGATTGCAAATGTGCAATGAGTAAATTGGCATTTTAGAAAATGCAACCATACTTATCCAAGCAGCAGGAGCAAATATAGCCTGGCAGAACATATCAATCAAACTGGTTGCAGAATAAATCACCAGATATTTTGAACAGCATGATGTTAATGCTTAGTACTCAAACAATCATATACACGTAGTTTACAGAGGTTAAGGTGAAAATCGTCTGTACTTATTCATATATAAACACAGAAGAGTGACACATTGTTTGTTTCCCTATGGTTTTATTGTGGATCACAAAACATAAAAGATTTTCTTCCTTTATGTCCTTTTCAAACAATGTGTGCCATGTGGATTGATATAACTAACTAGACTCTACAAATGATTTTCAGTTTACTCCTCAGCTTCAGTTCTGATGCATTCACAGCACCACAATGGTTCGACCAATATTTGCTTACCACACCTGCTTCAAAAGCAGGTGCTACTGGTAAATGGAAGCCACTGCCAAATAATATCATTCTATCCCTTTGTTCTTCAGTCCACCATTAAGAAAATGATCATTTCAGCCAGCATTTCATTGCATGCTCAAATATATCATCATTACAGCACGCATCTTTACACTTAACACAAAGACAGTTTGTTTTTTTTTGTTCTGTGTCCTGTTTATAATGCTGAACTAGAACAAGGTCAGTTCACCTTTGATTTTGCAAAACCAGACATTTTTAAGCTTCTAATTCTGAGGATGTGAGAAGATAAGATCAGAGGCTATTTTGCTATTAATGTGAAGATATCTGGACGTAACTGACAAAACTGCCAGTTGCAGCTTTGAAACCTAGAACCATACAACATAAAAAGGATCTTGCTCAGTCCACCATATCCATAAAGGTTGTTTGAAAGAGCTATCCAATTAGGCACACTCCCCTGCTCTCTCCACAAATATATATTCAACTTTCTTTTAAAGTTAATGATTCAATCTGGTTCCATTTCCCTTTCAGATATGACCTGCCAAATCATAGTAGTTTCAAAAGTAAACTCCTAATCTATTTTTTTTTCTGATTATTATCAGACCGCGTTGTTTGGTTACCCATCGTAGGGGAAATACTGAAAGGTATCAAAAATGTTTTATAACCTCTAACACCTTGATTAAATTACCTCTTCACCTTTTCTATTCTAAGAAAAGCAATCCCAGATTATCTGATCTTTCTATCTTTGTCATCAAGCAATGTTGGAAAGTAAGTCAAAAGGGATCAACAGTAAAGTTACATCTGGAACACCAGTATTTGTGTTGAGTTATGTTTACATGTCTTTTCCTAACTTTGTCTGCAGTTTTGTCCCTGTCTTACTTGACCTCACAAAAGAATCAAGTCTAAAGTGCATTCTGCATATTTGCTACCATAATTCCCAGCTGTATATTGCTGGGATATGTACCAAATGTCAACAAATTTGCATTGTTTTAAGGAAAACATGAAGATTTAAAAACAGCTTCTCTCTTCATGTTGAGTATGCACTGTTCCATCCATGGCATCATTGCATAACTTCTGTAGCATTCAGTCAACAAATATTCAGGCCTTATGATTTGAATGAAAAAAGTACTTTTCAACAATACAACCCAAAACTATTAGTGCACAACATTTCTCATTCTGAAAAATCATTTTTTCCAATGATAAAAATTCAATAGTGTTTAATATTGTTTGAAGTTTGTGATACTTTAACATCCATATATGTGTGTATTAAACATTATTCTGGTTTTGATATATGAAGGACATGTGAAGTGCATTTTACTTCCTGACATGCTGTCTGTGAGAATTATTTTAAACAGTTGAAAAATTACCCAGGATTATGATTTCACTGTCGCCGGATGCTTGGAGAACCCCTTTCCCAGTGCAAAGCCTAAATTAAGGTTTAAAGAGATTAATTCCACAGGACTCAAATCACTAAATTACATTAGTGATTGCAAAATGTGGAGAATAATTTTTGTGTTCAATTGGCAAGAACCCAGAGGAATGTTGACCTGCTGATTTTCTGCTTGAATAACTAAAGATATTTGTGTCAAAAAGTGTGGCGCTGGAAAAGCACAGCATGTTAGGCAGCATCCAAGGAGCAGGAGAGTCGATGTTTCAGGCATAAGCCCTTCATCAGGAATGTGAGCCATCTTAGGGAAATTAAAGTCCAAAGTTTGAACTTAATTTTTTTATTTGATCTAACATTTACTAAAATGCACCTTTCTGGCATCTGTATTGTATAGGCATGATCCCGGAAATGGAGGGATTTTCTTAAAAGCAAAGGCTAAACAGGTTGGAGTTTGTTGATTGGAACTTAGAAAAATAAAGTTATCTCATTTAAAAATATCGGATTTTTAAGGGGCTTAACAGAGTAAATATGAAGAGGATGTTTCCCCTCATGGGAGAGTCTAGGACTACAGGGCATAACCTGAGAATAACGGGGCGCCAATTTAAGACTGAGATGAGGAGGAATTTCTTCTCAGAGGGTTGTGAGTCTTTGGAACTTCTTGGCGCAGAAAGATGTGGGGGCAGTGTCCATGTGTCCTTTTAAGGCTGACATAGATTCTTGATCAGCAGAAGTATCGAGAGCTATAGGAAAAGGGCAGGAAGGAAGAACTGTTTACACTGGTGATTGGAAACAGTTAATAGAAATACACTCAGTTTTTTGGATCTGTTTTTCAGGAAATGATTTGAAGTGAAGCAGCAGACAGTCAGGGATTATGGGCACAAATTTAGTCGAGTGTCTTGAAATAAATTAGCTTGATCTGATAAAATGGTTGTTCTGATCTCACAATCAAAGGCTGCAGGAAAACTTGTATTAGTTATAAGTTTCCACATACACAAAAGTAAGTATCTGAATTCAAAGAACAGCTTGATTTTAGCTAAATGGATTTTCACCAGACAATTTTTTTTTAGCAGATGGCTTATGTATTTCATTGGGATTCCTCTCACTAATTCTGACTGGTTCGTTGCACATACAATTGCTTGAAATATTCAATAAAATATGCAAGCCGTTCAGCTCAAATAGCCCATGCCAAATATTCTTTTTCAATTGAGACTCCTCATAACCTTCTTCACGTAACTTGGACAATATAACTTGTTAGTCCCTCACCTTTTATGTGCTTATCAAGGTTTCCTTTCAAGTAATCTAATCTACTTGCCTCAACTACTCACGGTGGTGGTGGGTTACACATTCTTTTCATTCTTCGGAAAAAGATATTTCTTCTAAAACCTTTATTTGATTTCTTGGTAAATACTCTCTATTGATGGTCTCTAGCTTTGCTGTTCCCTATGTGGAAGTATTCTTTCTGGGATGGATTTTCATCATTGAGGTGGGAAACTCGAGTTTGGAAGTTTTTTGAGTTGATAAACTCCTTTAGAAATATGACCCTGTTTGTCATATTTTCATCGAACTGAGGTGAGGATGAGTTGGATTTGAGCTTGCAGCCTGCAGAGGCAGTTTGAAGGTGGCAAGAGCCAAGGTGGTTTAGTTAGAAGACATACCTGAGTTTTCTAAGGCTTCAGACCAGTTATGTACAAGGCTATTAGATTCTCTCGTCATTATCCACCCACACAGCTCCCTTGTCGCTCATCTCGCGTGCAACCTCCATGCTCCCCAGATACTCATACCCATTCACTGGACACTCACTCAATATCTAACATGGGGAGACCTCAGAAACAATGTGAAGATGAAAGCAAAGTGGAGCTCCCATGCATGCATCATATTGCTCAAACCAAACGGCAATGAAACCTATTCAAAGATTAATAATCCTTTAATTGATTATTTAACAGGATTTAAAAATAGATAATTATTTAAAAGCATCTTTAAACTGACAATCAAAATGTGAAATCAGACCCTTTGTACGATGAGTGATTTATAGCTTTTGAAGGTAGACCAAGCATTCATACGTAATGGAGTCATTAGTGATATTACCTCTTGGGAAATGCCAACTCAAAAAATTTCTATTGAAAATGCGGGAATCAATGACAAACCGTTTATTTCTTACACTACACAAGATGGCCTATCAGTTGGTAGTCTGCAGCATTAAGTGCAAAGAAAGCTGCAGACTTTCTTTCATCAGGCTCTATTTAAACGCTGTGGGTATGATTAAACAGGTATTTTCCAGCCTTCAAGAATTTTACATCCCGTCCAGAAATTCTTGACTCCAACACTGTGTTAAGGCCCATGAAACAGAAAATTTGGACCTCCAATCAAATCTACCACTAAGTGTCTCTGCTGGTGTTGGTTTTCTATCTGTGTGATGTACATGCCCTATCACTTTAACGAACCAGCAAAAATGCTCCCACATCAAGATTTAATCTGTCTTTTTTAAGGGTGTCCATGGTAACTCCATCTCAAATCTGCAGAAATGCATTCTTCTGTGTCTATTCCATTGAGAAATTTCCCTCACTTTAAAAACTTTTATTAGAGCAACCCTTAGCCTTCTGGTTTCAAGTAAGAAGCGACACAGCTTGTTATGCTTTCCACATAGTTAAAATCTCACAGTTTTGATATAATATTTGTAAATTTTTAATGCACCCTCTCTGGTATCTTTCTTTTATTTTAATTATATGACAATCAGAACAGTACTGAGTGTTCCAAGGGTAGTCTAATCAAGGCCCATTATGAATTTAGCATAATTTATCTTCTTTTCAATTCTATCTCTCTCGAAATAAACCTTGCTGATTTATTTACTCCTGTAATGGTCTTATTGAGTCATGTTGCAAAGTTTAGTAATTTGAATATTTATACTGACAAATGGTGACATGTGGTTATGTCACTATACTAGAAATCCAGAGACTCAGAATAGGTAGTCTTGGGACAGATTGAAATTGCACCATCGTGGTACCTAGAATTTAAGTTCAATTAAGATTTCTGAAATTTTAAGTAAAGCTAATCAAAGTAATCTCTATCATGATTGTCAAGAAATCCATCAAGTTCACAAATGATCTGTAAGGAAACAAAATCTGCTGACCTATATGTGACTTCAGACCCACAGTAATGTTGTTGGTTTTTAAAAGTCCTCTGACATGACATATTGAACTGTTACAAAGTCAAAAATACTTGGAACTGATGAACCACTGACATTGATTCAGGTTCTAGAACCACGAGAGTTCATCCAGCCTTGTCAACTCTGCAAAGTCTTCCTTATTAACATCTGGGGATTCTGTCAGAATTAAGAGAACTTTCCCATACACTAGTCAAACAATCATCTGACTCCTCATACTCAAGAGATAAGTTCAAGAAACCACCATTGTCATCTATAGGTGTGCTGTGTCTCACCAACAAGACAGACTTATCAGAGGTGGCACCACTGAGATATATTGTCAAAAGGGAATTGTCGTGGGGATCTTCAATGTTCACTTTGGATCCTATGAAGTTTAAAGGCATCAAGACAAACATGAGCAATGAAAAAATCCTAGTGATTATCACTTACTGCCACTCACAACTTATGAATAGTATTCACCTTCATTGAAAACTTATTAGAGGAGGTATTTGAGGGTGCAAAGGAGAAAAAAAAATTCTAGATAAGGAAGCAGCACTGCTTAATGATTGGCAGACGCCTGTTGGAAATAGCTGGGTTTGCAGCAAATAATGATGGAATGAGCAAGAGGAAAGAGCCCAATTAACCTTATTCTTAGTTATTCCTCTGTTGCTGATGCATCTGCCTGCGTTAGTATGGAAAGGATGGCTTCGGCAAAGTCCTTGTAAAAATAAAGTCCAATTTTCAAATTGTGGATACCCTATATCATGTTGGGTGGCTCTCGCAGCATGCTAAATGGAGTAGATTTTGAATAGATCTTCAACCCCAAAAATAGATATTGATGAGGTTCGATAATCTCATGGCACAGCATATCCACCCCTCTGCCATTACCATCAATCCAGGTAAACACTTTTTAATGAACAGTGCAGCAGATCATGCCACCTGAAGATGAGGTGTCAACCTGGTGAAACTATAACACAAAACGACATTATTAATAAACAACAGAAGTAGCATATTATATAATAGAAGGTGCTGTCTAAGGAACCTTGGTAAATCTCTGAAATTCATCCTTTAGCTCATACACACTGCTATTACTGAGCATCCATGGTGGAAGGAGCGGACATTTAAGGATATGGTACCAGTAAAGCAGCTTGCTTTGTTCTGAATGGTGTCAGATTTCTTGAGTGTTGTTGAAGCTGATTTCATGGAGACAAATGTTGAACAACATTACTAACCTGTGCGTTGCAAAGTCAGGAGGTAAGTTATTCTCTGCAAGATGCTTGCAGAATCTGACCTGTTCTTTTAACCACAGTATTTATGTAGGCAAGAGTAGGACTACAGATGCTGGAGGTCAGAGTCTAGATTAGAGTGGTGCTGATTAAGCACAGCAGGTCAGGCAGCATCCGAGGAGCAGGAAAATCGATGTTTTGGGCAAAAGCCCTTCATCAGGAATGAAGGCAGGGATCCCCCGGGGTGAAAAGATAAATAGGAAGGGGCTGGGGCTGGGGCTGGGGAGAAGGTAGCCAAGAGTACAATAGGTGGATGGAGGTGGGGATGAAGGTGATAGGTCAGAGAGGAGGGTGGAGCGGATAGATGGAAGGGAAGATTAGCAGGTAGGGCAAGTCATGAGGATGGTGCTGAGCTGGAAGGTTGGAACTGGGGCAAGGTGGGGGGAGGGGAAATAAGGAAACTGGTGAAGTCCACATTGATGCCCTGGGTTGAAGTGTTCTGATGAAGCAATGTTACCTAACTTTATATCACCAGCAAATTTGGACATATGACTTTCTAAGCCATTATCCAAGTCATTTATATTAATGTGGCCGTGGTAGCAAGCCTGTTTCAGGACATGGTTGAAGAGCCATGGTGATCTGCTTAAAATCTTCAAGATAAAGGCGGGAAAAATTCAGAGTAGAAAAATCATTTCCAGTGGTCGGTGATTCTAGAGACAGGGGGCATAGTCTGAGAACTTGGTCCAAACTGTTCAGGAGAGATGTTAGGAAGCACTTCTACACACAGAGGGTGCTAGAGGTTTGAAACTCTCATCCACAAACAACAGTTGATTTGAGGTCAGTTCTTAATTTTAAATCTGAGATAGAAAAGTTTTTGTTAAGTGAAGGTATTGAGGGATATGGGACAAAGGCGGATGTTTGGAGTTAGGTCATCAAGGATGAGCCATGGTCTCATTGAAAGACAAAACAGGCTGAAAGGATTGAATAAACTATTCCTGTTGCTGTGTCCCTATGCAGTATGGGTTCTGCATAGACAGATGGGACATGCTGTTAAGTTGATGTCTCAGTGTGGTGTAAATGAATAGTACTGCCAGCAACACCCCTAAACCAGACAGAACTCTATCCCTAATGAGAAGCATAACAAGCAAACTGTCTCTCTGCCTGCACATAATAGC
Organism: Chiloscyllium plagiosum; assembly: GCF_037043375.1. Classification (NCBI taxonomy): domain Eukaryota; kingdom Metazoa; phylum Chordata; class Chondrichthyes; order Orectolobiformes; family Hemiscylliidae; genus Chiloscyllium; species Chiloscyllium plagiosum. The sequence goes on from NW_028270144.1 coordinate 38,683,969, forward strand.
ACGTCAACATAATAGTGTTGACAACCTTTGGCTCTGTCTGAAGGGCCAATGCGTTAACAGGTATGTCATGGTATGACAAGACATAGATGTTTTGTGCATGCAGGTAGGCATGAATAAACATGAGGGGGGCTAACAAGCAGCCCTGAGATGCAGTCTGGTCCAAACTGTGAGTTCAGTGCATGCCTATGCATGCAGAATCTCTGAAGTACCCTTCCAATGCAATTTTCTCAGTGTGTAATGCAAGTCAGTGCTTCCTAAGTAACCTGCAAGTTGATTGGAGACGTGCCATAATGGTCGTGTTGGAAATCAACATCTGTAGATAAGATGCACATGCAGTTCAAGTCCATGTATTGATCCTGGGATGCTGTTTGGTACTAAGTAACATAGTCAGCAGCGAGCTGAAGTCGCCAGGTATCTGTTCTGATTACCATGCCGCCATTCCTCAACATCTAGCTTGTTTGGTACATTAAGCAAGTTAGGAAGCTGAATATTAATCAAGTGAATTGGCTCACTGTCAAGGCATTTATTAATCCCCTTAATTGACAACTCCCTACTGCCTAACAAGAAGCCCATCTCACAGATCAGCTAAAGATTAAAAGGTGGAACTAGATGAGCTCAAATTGTGCCAGGTCTAGACATTTGTTTTGATTCGGCCACAAAGTTTGCCATCGTCCATTTTGCTCACAGCCCAATGAGATTCTGTACATAATGCTTATTGAGACAACATACTGAAGTGTAAAGACACTCCCTTCAATGCATAGACATGGGCACATACAGTAGAGATGAAAAAAAAGACAAATATGCTACTGGTTTATTAGCAGAATAACAAGTAAACAGTACCATGTTCATTTCCTGCTTTAAGATGCATAGATTTATTAGGCCTGGTTGCATTCTCTCTCCTAGTCCTTTGGAAAGGACCTGAAGTTAAAAGGCTCTAAGTTTCCAAATGTGGTCATAGCTGACTTTCTGCAGAGACAGACATTTACAGGTGTAACTGAATTTTAATATCTCATACTGACTGAGTTGACTGATTGTTAGGCAAGGTTCTGTTCTTCTGCTTGGAGAAATGGTCCCTCTTGTCCTGTTAGTTTCCAGACTGCCTTGTTTTTGCCTCGAACCTTGTGTAATAAGATTTGTTACCGTCAGTCAGTTTCAAACATGTGACCACATAATCAATACTTCTATTGTCAACTCAAATGATTCAATGTTAGAAGCAATTGCTACATGGTAGGAGATGAATGGTAGCTTTTCACACCTGCTTAAGCTAAACTGGCTTTCTCAGATCTCTCTTTGTTATGTTTTGAAGTTTAGAGACACTATGTCTGGGAGGACTGTTGAATTTTTAGTTGGATTGGATACAAGGTCAATAGGAGTTATAACTTCACAAGACAATTCACATGTATCAATCATTTACATGTTAAGAAATTTGCAGAAGCATGTTCATGCATCAGGTAATTCTGACCTATCTGGCAATCACAGAGGGCATTGTCCACTTCTTCAAGCTAATTTCAAAAAGCCCACATTGACTAATGTCCATACCTTGAAGATTAGGAATAAGTTTTCTTTACATATCATGAACATTATAGTTTTTGATGTTCTATCCAGAAGTTCTTTTGCAATCAGATATATGGTGAGGGAGAGGAGTCATGGAGAGGAATTTATTTGAATCAATAAAGTGCTGATCACACTGATCACACACCTTGGTCATAAACATTGCACCAATTGATCAATGTCTTCAGGGAATGAAATCTACCAACTCTATCTGGGCTCACCCACAAATTACCTCATATTGCTGCAAGTCAATCAAGGATTGGAAATAAATATTCCTGTGTCACCCAATAGCAAACAAACTAAAGCTCTGAGGATATTGATTTTGTTTGCAATGACTGAGAAATGGTACACGACACTTAAAGTTGCAAGTGATGACTTCCCCACAAAATTCCTGCTATTCCCCTTCCGGGTGGTAGAATTCAGGTGAGAGAAATGGCATTATAGTAATTTTGGTAAATATTGAGTATTCTGTTAATTGTACATTTTTGTTTCACAGTGTACCATCCTCAGATGAGGTGGTAGTACATTTGTCTGGTGAACTGCTTTGCCCTGGATGGCATTGAGCTTCCTGAGTGGTGTATTTGCTGCACCACTCAGAAAAAAATGTGAATATTTCATCACATTCCCTTTGTCAAAGAGAATCTCCACTGACAAGGTGACCAGATAATTTGCCTTCTCTGTTGTTGCAATGTTGTTTGAGGGATGTATATTGGCTAGCACATGAAGAATAAGTCCTATGCTCTACATTCATCCATAAAGGCAGATGCAGCAGAAGAATCATATCAAATTCAAAATGTTGACTTTGTGTGTGTCTCTCTCTCCACACCTGCTGTTATTCCAACATTTTCTGTTTTAGTTTCAAATTTCCAGCATTCTTTGTTTTGATTTGGCAGATTGGTCCTCAGTTTAATGTCTCATCCAAAAAGCTTCTCCTCTGACAGTGCTGAATGAGAAGTGATTGGGCAAGAAAGAGTATGAAAGTGAGGTCTGCAGATGCTGGAGATCAGAGCTGAAAATGTGTTGCTGGAAAAGCGCAGCAGGTCAGGCATCTCCTGTTCCCTGGACGCTGCCTGACCTGCTGCGCTTTTCCAGCAACACATTTTCAGCCAAGAAAGAGTATGATCTTGAGATATTTGTTAAACGATATGGAACAGTTAGAATTGGTTGACATTAAGGTATTTTCTGACCTTACTGACATGAACAGATTCTCAAGATGCAGATAGGAAGACCTGAAAAACTAAGCGGAAATAATAAATGAACAAGACAAATCATGTTCAGGAAGTATCACAATAGTTACACAAAATGAAAAGTGAGAAAGAAATGGAAGATAAGGAAGATATTATAAAGAATATAACAAAGTTGAAGAAATCAGTGGAAGAGATATGAAATCAAAAGAAAATAAAATATTAAATATAAACAAAAGCGTGAATAGGATTTAAAATTATTGTGATAGAAACAATATGAAATACCGTTTCCACACAGTGGCTACAAGCGCAGGTCAGAGTCTAAGATTAATCTGGCAAGTAACTCACCTCCTACCCTCATAGTCTGTCCATCATCTGCAAGGCTCAAGTTTGGAGTGTGATGGAATATTCTCCACTTGCCTGGATGGGTGCAGTTCCAACAACATTCATGAACCTTGACAACATCCAGGACAAAGCAGCCCACTTGATTGGCACTGGATCCATAAGCATCCATTACCAACACCAACAGTGCTGTGTATTATCCACAAGGTGCACTCCAGAAATACACCAAAGATCTTCACAGACAGCATCTTCCAAATCCATGACCACTTCCATCTAGAAGGCCAAGGGCAGCAGATACCTGGGTACATGACCACTTGCAAACCACTCACCATTCTGACTTGGAAATGTATTGCTGTTTTTTTACTGTCACTGGATCAAGTTTGTTACCCAAAAGAATACTTCAACCTTCTCCCTGGTGTTCTCACCTTGTGTGACTGCCAAAGGGAGTTGATTCAGAATTTGATTAAACAAGCCCTTATTTAATTACTCTTTAGTTGTCAATATAAAATATATATTCAGTGCAACAATTACTTCCTACTTCATCTAACAATTTCAACTTTACCTCACTTCAGTCAACTACACTTTGACTTAATTTACATTTAATTCTAACTCTAACTTTAACTCTTTAAGCTGGTTTGAAACAAATACCACCCCAATTCAATTGAACTTTTGACCAACTGTCTTCCTCAATGTGTAGATCTTGTCTTGTAGTCCTTTTTTCTTTCTGAAGATAACTTCAGGGCATGCTCTTCAGAAATGTGATTGTTTCCTTTATGCTGATAACTTTTATCCCAAAGTGCATTCTTTCATCCAAAAACTTATCTTTTAGTCAGCCAATGACGTGACCAAACCTGATCACAATTTTTGATCTCAGCCAATGGAGTTTACAGGTAAACAGCTCCCAGATGTCTGTATTGAGCTGTAAACAGTCACATAGCATACTCCATATAAGGTAATAGCGGTGACAGTAAGTCAAGTAAACCATTATGACACCTATTTTGTTTTGTCAACACAGAAACTGCACATCACAGCTTACAGGACAAGTCATCGGAAGGATGTTGTGAAACTTGAAAACGTTCAGAAAAGATTTATAAGGATATTATCAAGGTTGGAGGATTTGAGCTATAGGGAGAGGCTCGATAGACTGGGGCTGTTTTTCCTGGAGTGTCAGAAGCTGAAGGTAACCTTATAGAGGTTAATAAAATAATGAGGTGCATGGATAGGATAAATAGACAAGGTATTTTCCCTGGGCTTGGGGAGTCCAGAACTAGAAGACATAAGTTTGGGGTGAGAGGGGAAAGATATAAAATGGACCTAAGGGCAACTTTTTCACACTGAGGATGGTGCGTGAATGGAATGAGCTGCCAGAGGAAGTGATGGAGGCTGGTACAATTACAGCATTTAAAAAGCATCTGGATGGGTATATGAATAGGAAGGGTTTAGAGGGATATGGGCCAAAGACTGGCAAATGGGACTAGATTAAATGAGGATATCTGGTCGACATTGACGAATTGCATTGAAGGGTCTGTTTCCCTACTGTATATCTCTATGACTCTATGAACTGGCTGCAGTTTTAACCAAGGTCAGAGCTTAAACTATGAGAAAGTGAGGACTGCAGATGCTGGAGATCAGAGCTGAAAATGTGTTGCTGGAAAAGCGCAGCAGATCAGGCAGCATCCAAGGAGCAGGAGAATTGACGTTTCGGGCATGGGCACAGTGCCAGGGACACAGGTTTGAATTCAATCTCAGGTGACTGTCTGTGTGGAGTTTGCACATTCTCCCCACGTCTGCGTGGGTTTCCTCCAGGTGCTCCGGTTTCCTCCCACAGTCCAAAGATGTGCAGGCCAGGTGAATTGGCCATGCTAAATTGTCCATAGTGTAATGTGTATTAGTCAGAGGGAAATGGGTCTGGGTGGGTTACTCTTCGGAGGGTCGCTATGGACTTGATGGGCCAAATGGCCTGTTTCCAAACTGTAGGGAGTCTAATTTTTACCAAAAGCGAAAAGCTATGGATAGAGAAAATCTGAAATAAAAACTAAAAGTGCTGGAAATGTTCTGCTGGACAAGGTCACATCTGTGGCACAATAAACAAAGTTAACATTTTAAGCCAACTTTAGTCAGAACGACTGTAGTTACTTACAAGAAAAGCTTCCAAAACTACATGTATTCAACAATAAAATACAACTAACAGTACAGCCAATAGCTGTTTTTGTAGCTATTGTGTTAATACTTTAGTGCATGAATGCATTTTTGCATTAACATGTTGGCCTACATTCTGTGATGATAATGACTGCAAAGCTGTCAGCATTCACTGTCGTTAATCTTCCAATACTGACAGCAGTTTTTGGAGTCTACACTTGAGTCATCATCTGTGGAAATCAGAAGTTGTCAATGATTTTATGCTTCCAAGAGTGTGTGTTTTTGACGTATTTCCAGGTTCCAGTCAACAAGAAATCCCTAACCAGATGAAATCTGTCCTTTTATGCTATTAGTCATTCAAAACTTTTGAAAAAGTTAACATTTTTTCTATTGGGGTGTAATTGGATTTTTAGTTGTGCACAAACAAGAAATTCATAAGTAATATTGTGCAGCCTCACTCACCTCCCAAATAGTACGTGGATTGCAAAATTTATCCAGTGAGATTAAAAATGAAGATTTTTAAAAAGATGTCCTTAATGATATTTCACCTTCAACTTTATTCACAAGTGCCTGTACAAAAACAAATCACTCTGCAAAATTTTTATGTAAATGAAATACCCCATGCATTTTATTTCCTGGTTTGCTGTCTGTGCAGATAATTCTATGTGGATGATCCCTTCTCTTTCTTGATGAAATTATTTGACACAGAAAGATATATGGATATGAAGCCAGTTTCAACTGATATTGGAAAGAGGAAATCAATACAAATAAGGCTTTCAAGACTTTGTGAACACCATCCTTGAAGACAATAGTTGCCTTGCTACTGACAATGTAATCTGGACCATTATGGAAAATGAACAATAAAAAATGTTTTTCAATTTCATGCATCAAATTATTACATGTCTAAACTTTCTTAAGTCATGAAATAAAGGAATGACTAAAAGACCAGAAGACATAGGAGCAGAAATTAGGCCATTCAGCCCATCGAGTCTGCTCCACTATTCAATCATGGCTGATAAGTTTCTCAACTCCATTCTCCCGCTTTCTTCCTGTAACCCCTGATTCCCTGGATGATCAAGAATCTATTCAATGACCTGGCCTCTACAGCTTTCCATGGCAATGCATTCTATAGATTCACTATTCTCTGGCCAAAGACGTTTCTCTTTATCTTCCTTCTAAAACGTCTTCCCCTTATTCTAAGGCTGTGCCCTCAGATCCTAATTTCTCCTACCAATGGAAACATCTTCTCAACATCCACTCCATCCAGGTGATTCAGTATTCTGTACGTTTCAATTAGATCCCACCTCATCCTTTTAAACTCCATCGAGTATAGACTCAGAATCCTTAAACATTGCTCATATGTTAAGCTTTCATTCCTGGGGCCATTCTCTTGAACCTCCTTTGAACATGTTCCAGGACCTGTACATCCTTCTTGAGATATAGGACCCAAAACTGGACACAAAATTCCAAGTCTGACCAGAACCTCAGAAGTAAATCTTTGCTTTTATATTCAAGTCCTCTCAAAATAAATGGAACACTGCATTTGCTTTCTACTGACTCAACCTGCAAGTTTACCTTGAGAGAACCTTGGACTAGAACTCTCAAGTCACTTTGCACTTCAGATATCTGAATTTTCTCCCGATTTAGAAAATAGTCCATGCTTCTATTCTTCGCACCAAAGTGTAAGACCTCACACTTTCCCACACTGTATTTCAACTGCCACTTCTTTGCCCACTCTGCCTAACCTGCCCAAATCCTTCTGCAGCCTCCTTGCCTCCTCAATACTACCTGTCCCTCTATCTATCTTTGTATCATCTGCAAACTTAACCAGAATGTCCTCAGTTCCTTCGTCTAGATCGTTAACATATAAAGTGAAAATTTATGATCTCAATACTGAGTCTTGAGGAACACCACTTGTCACTGGGTGCCAGCTTGAGAAAGACCCTTTCATCCCCACTCTCTGCTTCCTGCCAGACAGCCAATCTTCTATCCATATTAGCATTTTGCCTCTGACACCATGGTCCCTTTTATCTTGCTCAGCAGTCTCCTGTGCGGCACCTTGTCAAAGGCCTTCTTGAAGTCTAGGTTGATAATAACTATTGGCTCTCCGTGGTCTAACCTGCTTGTTACTTCCTGAAAGAATTCTAGTAGATGTGTCAGGCATGACCTCCCCTTGATGAAACCAGGCTGACTTTGCCCTATTTTACCATACAGGTCCAAATATTCAGAAATCTCATCCTTCACAATGAATTTCAGGATCTTACCCATGACCAAGGTTAGGCTAATCGGTCTGTAATTCTCAGTCATTTGCCTTACTCCCTTTTTAAACAGGGGTGTCTCATTAATGATTTTCCAGTCCTCTGGGACCCTCCCTGACTCTAGCGATCCTTGAAGGATCACCACTAATGTCTTCGCTAACTGTTCAGCTATCTCCCTTAAAACTCTGGGGTATAGTCCATCTGGTCCAGGTGATGCATCTACCTTCAGGCCGTTCAGTTTTTTTAATTCTTCTCCTTAATGATGGCCACAATACTTAACTCTGCCCCCTCACTGTCTTGAATTTTTGGGATATTACTTGTGTTTTCCATCATGAAGACTGACACAAAGTAAATATTCAGTTCTGCAGCTATTTCCTTGTTCCCCACTACTATCTTTCCAGTGTCATTTTCCAGCTGCCCAATGTTCATGTCTGTCGCTCTTTTGCCCTTTATAACAGGTTGTTGTTATTTCATGTTAGGATGCTTTTGTCAAGGAAATTCCAGAGTAAAAACCATCATTTTATTATTACAATCCAATCAAAATTGGAAATAGGGTGGTCTGCACTGATCGGGCCATTGTACAATAATGCATATCCCTGCCTGATAAGAGTTCCCATTCCTCCCTTTATGTCCATCTCACTCTCCCTCAGTTTGTGTTTCTTTCCCCTTCCTTCAGTTTGAGTTGCTCTCTACATCCTTCAGGTTGTGTTTCTTTCTATCTCCATCTCCAGTTTGTGCCCCTAGCTCCTTCTCTCTTTTAAAAAAATATATTTGTTCTCAGAACATGATCATCATTTTCAATGACAGCATTTACTGCTTATATCTATTGAACCTGAGAAGCTGGTGCTGAACTGTCTTCCTGACCTACTGTTGGCATAGGGTCACATCCAGTGCTGTCATTGATGGAGGGTTTTGACTATGGTGACAATGAAGGAGTGGCTTTATACGTCAAATGCAAGATGCTGTGTGACTTATAGGGAAACTTACAGGTGATGGTGTTTCTGTGCATGCATTGCCCTCATTTATGTAATTAAATCAGACAATGGGTTTGGAAATTGTTGGGTTATTGCCTCTTGTAAATGGCACAGGCATCATCAATGCAATTATGTGGTGCATAGGAAAAAAGAATTTTTTTTTAATCAGATTTTTTTGTTGTAAATAAGATCATAATAGATTCCATATGAAACAAATACTGACACAAATACACTTCAAAATTTAGCATTAAGATGGTCAGAAATAGCAAATTTACAGGAATGCCATCACTTGCACAATTCCCATCAAATTGGATTATATTCCAATTCAATACATGGGAATCATATTTTAATTTGTTTTTGAGATATGAGCAAGCACATGTCATCCATTATAATTGTCCTGGAACAGTCAAGAGTCACATGCAGCCAAATTCAGACTTTAAACATGAGAGAAAAACACAACAAAAGCTGAAATAAAATGCATAAAGCAAGGAAGAAATGAAATGCAGAAATAATAACCTCAAGAAACCATCTGAAATAAAAAAAAATGAGTGCTGAATTCAATTGTGCAATTGCTTCATGCTCGATCATATGCTCTTAAAAGTGGTGCACTACAAGCGTGGGTTTGGTCAGAAGAGCAAAGAGAAACTCAGTTGAAGCAAGAAGCTTTAAGCTTGCGACAAAAGCCTTGAAAATGAAGCTTCTGTTTACACACAGAAACTGGAGCAGCGTCTTTGCATATCTCCAAGGCACAAACTGCAATAATGAGTAAAGGAAAAAGGCATCCACTTATGGAAAGAAATAATCAGAGAATTATGGTAAATTATGTAAAGTCATAAATATGGAGAGATTAAATGGAGTACTGAGTAATAAAATAAATCAAGAATATGAGAAATGAGTAAAGATGCAAGAATATAAAGAATCACCAAGGAAGTGGACTTCCTTCTAATATAAGTAAGCTGAAAGAGTGATAAGAATGACATAAATACAAGTGAATTGATAGTGAATTTCATTTAAAAAGTGAAATAATACTGTAGTAAAGATAAATAATCAAAATGAGTTACAGATACCAAGAAAAGTGGAATAAAACCAAAAGGGAGGCTTCCTTAAAGTATCCAGAGTTGACAGAAATATGCACATATGACATTAATCTTCGCTAGGTCTGGGCCTGGAATTTGTTTGAGGTTTTCTGTTAAATACGAACTGCGTTTTTTTTTTCTTATGTCTGTATCAAAATCACTAAAGCACAATGCCATTGGACTACATGAATTAAAATATTTATGACTCACTAAAATAAAAGTTTTCCTTGTCCACAAGTCCAAGCTTGCTGCTCTGCCGTTTTGGCATGTTATCCGTGAACACAATGGAATCAACTTCTATCTCATGGTCTGAGTGGATATCTAGCCCCATAGAATGTGCCCAATTATTATTTCTGCAGTTTCAACAGAATGAAAATCAAATGTTTACAGTAGTGAGGTGATCTGTTCCTGTGCTGTGAAGACGAAAGAGTCAAATGAAATTTGAACTTTATCTTCAACTCCATCTCCGCTCTGACCGCTCACTGTACCTGGAGTGTCACATCACCTTCTGCCGTCTTCACTCCTCTGATCTGACCCCTTTGATACTACCCATTTCCCACTCTGGTTGTTGTGTCCTTTAGATGTTTGCCTGCTGACTATTTGTATCCATTTCACCAAACTCAGTTGACTCTCTGCTTTCTCCATTTTTTTTCTGAACACTATGGGCAATTTAGCATGGCCAGTTCACCTAACCTGCACATCTTTGGACTGTGGGAGAAAACAAGGGCACACCCACACAGACACAGTGAGAATGTGCAAACTCCACACGGGCAGTCACCTGAGGCTAGAATCAAACCCAGGTCCCTGGCGCTGTGAGGCAGCAGTGCTAACTACAGAACCACTGTGCCGCCCTCTCCATTTTAAAAGAAAATGTCTGCCTCTCGATCAAGCTGTCCATCACTTCTGCTCAGTTTCTCACAATGGCTTGGCAACTGATACTAGTTATTTTTCTTCCTGTAAAGCAGTTAGAAGGTTTTCCCAAGATGAAAGTGTGATATAAATTACAAGTTATTGATAACACTGCTGCTGATTCAACCATTGAGAGCATAGCTGCTTAGACTGAGGCCTGAAGACTTGCTGATCTGAAAGATCCTGGGAGGATGTCAGTGCCCATGAGAAGCAGCCCAGCATAAATCAATGCTGCCCAGATGAAAGAGGAAGGAAACAGTGCTGATTGAAGATCTGCCAGGAAACAGAGCTTCATACGGTATTAGCCTGAAACCCCTGCTCCACTACTGCTTAAAATTGGCAGCTTTAAAGCATATAATAGGAGAATAAAGATAATTGAGAGAAACTGACAGATAACTCTGCCTGAATAACAAGCAATTGTTCTTCATTCTATAGAATAATGCCGGTACTAATATACATCACAGCACGTTTTGAAACAATATCAAATAATATTAATTTTAAAATGCATGTTATCGACACAGCACAGCCTGCTGAGCATATTATATCAGGTTGTACTGCAATTATTGCAGACTTCTTTATATTTGATTTAAAATGAATCCTGAGCTGAAAAATGTGTTGCTGGAAAAGCCCAGCAGGTCAGGCAGAATCCAAGGAGCAGGAGAATCGACATTTCATGCATAAGCCCTTCTTCATTCCTGAAGAAGGGCTTATGCCCGAAACGTCGATTCTCCTGCTCCTTGGATGCTGCCTGACCTGCTGCGCTTTTCCAGCAACACATTTTTCAGCTCTGATCTCCAGCATCTGCAGTCCTCACTTTCTCCTTAAAATGAATCCTGCTGACTGCATGGCTGCTGAACTCAATGTTGTAAAAATGTTGCTGTCATGTCAGAGGCTCTCAGAACCCCATCCATGGAATTGTGCTAATCGGCATTAAAGCCGTTGTTTCAGTCTTGATTATAACTAAGATGTGCAGAAATGGAAGTAAAGCCGATTACAATAGTCTTTCTAAGTACACTAAAGAGCAGTGATGTCATCCTTCAACAACTGCAAGATAGAAAGAGAAAGAGAGAGAGAGCGAGATGGAGCATTTTTTTAGTGATCTCAGTTCCATAGAAAGTAAATCTCTGCATGTACATGTATCAGAATTTAAGATGTTCACAACACAAGTGACCTGCTGGAAGCTCAAATTCAGTGACATGACTTTTATTTTTATTGTTTTATTACATAGTAAAGACATTTAATATATTCACAGGGGTCTTAGCAAACACAATTTGAAGCACAATAAGAAATATTACAATTTAATAACACCATAACATCACAGAATCAGGCCCTTCAGTTCACTAGGTCCACATTAATTCCAAATCCTTATTTATTTAGTTACCTATTGCCTTAATATAGTTTCTATCCCTCTGTTTGCCTCCCATTCATGTATCTATTTTGATATGCCTCAAATATCTTAAAGCTAATATGTCTGCTTCCACCACCTCCACTGGCAGCGCATTCCAGGCACTCACCACCCTCTGTGTATAAAAGATTTTCTATGCATTTTTCCCCTAAACTTTCACTCGCTCACCTTGAACCTGTGTCCTCTTGTAGTTAATCTTTCCATTCAGGAAAAAGTCTCTGACTATCCAACCTAACTTAGCCTCTCATAATTTCGTAGACCTTGACCAGATCACTCTTCAGCCTCAATCTTTCCAGTGAAAACACTCCGAATTTATCCAACTTGGAGATAATAAAGACAGTAGATGTTGAAAGCCAGAGTCAATAGATGTGAAGCTGGAAAAGCACAGCCGCATCTCCACCAACTCCTGCACTTCTGCCTTAAGCCTCCTCCCCAACAACAATAAGGATAGAGTCCCTTGAATCCTCACATACCACCCCACCAATCTCTGAATCCAATGCTTCATCCTCCAACTTTTCCACCATTTACAATCAGACCCCACCATCAAAAAGGTATTTCCTTCTCCACCCTGTCTGCTTTCCGCAGGGACCATTCATTCCGCAACTCCCTCGTCAGCTCTACGCTGCCCACCAACTTCTCCACCACACCCATACCTTTCCCCACAACCTCAAGATGTGCAACACCTTCCCCCACACTTCTCCTGTCACCTCCGTCCAAGGCCCCACACAATCCTTCCAAATCTGACAGCAATTCACTTGCACTTCATCCAACCTGATCTATTGCATCCATTGCTCCTGATGTTGTCTCCTTTATATCAGGGAGATCAAACGCAGACCCGGGGACCAGTTACAGAGCACCTGTATTCTGCATGCATCGACCAACCTAACCTGTACACCCAGATCCCTCAGCATGTCAGTGCTCTTAATGATTCTGCCATTTATTGTATAATTCACACCTGAATTTGATGGTCCAAAATGCCTCATCTCTTATTTGTTCAGATTAACTTCCATCTGCTAATTCTCTGCTTAAATCTGCAATTGCCTATATCCCACTGCATCCTTTTGACAATCCTCCTCAGCATCTGCAGTTCTGCCAATTTTGGTGTCATCCACAAACGTACTAATCAGACCACTTATATTTTCCTCCAGATCATTTATATACATATTGCAAACAACAAAGATTGTAGCACTAAACCCTGCAGAACACCTCTGTTTACTGATCTTCAAAAGCACCCTTCCACCATTGCTCGCTCTTCTAAGACCAAGCCAGTTTTGCATTCATCTTGCTAGTTCACCACAGTTCCCATGATATTCTACTTTTTTGTAGTAGCCTGCCATATCAAATGCCTTACTAAAGTCCAGGTAAACAACATCCACAGACTGTCCCTCTTCAATCATTCTTGTCACCTCCTCAAAAAACTCAATCAAGTTGGTAAGACAAGACCTTTCCTGCACAAACCCATGCTGCCCATCACTAATAAGTCCATTTGTTTCCAAATGTGAATTAATCCTGTCCCTTAATATCTTCTTCAACAATCTACTCAACATTGATATCAGGTTCACTGACCTGAAAGTATCTGGATTATCTCTCCCTTCTTAAACAAAATAACAACATTGGTCATTTTCCAATCCCCTGGAATCTCTCCTGAAACCAATAAAATCTGTTAAAGGTCCAGGTATTTCCTCCCTTGCCTCCGACAGTATCCTGGAATAGATCTCATCTGACCCTGGAGACCTGTCTACCTTAATACCATTTTAAGACACCCATCATTTCCTCCCTAATTATGTTGAACTCCCTAAGAATATTCACACATCTTTCCCCAATCTCAACAGCCCTCACATTCCTCTCTTTGGTGAATACCAATGTCAATTATTAATTTCCTCCGGCTCCACATATAATCTCCCTCCTTTATCCTTGAGTGAGCCGACTCTTACCCTACTTACTCTCTTGCTCCTAATATATGGATTAAATGTCTCAGGGTTCTTCTTAAACCTGCTGGTCAAGGACATTTCATAGTCCTCTTTAGCCCACGTAACTCTCTGCTTGAGCTCCTTCTTCCTCAGGTAGCAAAAAATAGATATTTGATCAGAAGATACAGTTTTAATGGAGCACTAGTTTGAACCTGCAGAGAGAAAGTGAGAGGGATGAAGAGGGAAATAGAATTGAGCAAGGAATTAGAGAACTTAGGACCTAAGTACCCAAAATCACAACATATATGATTGCACATTTTAAAATAAGGATGTCCACTACAAGGGGTTAGAGTTGGAGGAACAGAGTTCTTGCAGAGGAGTTGTGGAGCCTAAGAACGCTACAAAAGTGGGGAAGCATGTGGCCATGGAGGTACCTTATTAGGACCCAAGGCAAGTCATTGAGAAAAAGGGGATGGATGAGTACATTATGGTTAGTATTAGGATATGGGCAGCAGAAATTCAATTGGCTCAGATTTATGGAGGTTGCAAATTTGCAGGTTACTCATGAGAACTTTGACATTAGAACATTATCCAACATGAATGCGAACCTCAGGCATTTTTAGGTATAAGTTGGATAAGAATGGGTCAGCCTTAGATCAATTTGTCTATATCCATCTGTCCACACGGATTCTGGGTAATCCAAGATGGAGGACAGGAAAAATTTCTGGCTGTAACAGGCTGCTCTTTTTTTGAGGTATTTTAGGTGTTGGAGGTGATTTCCTCAAATTCCAGGAGCAGCAATTACTGTTCTATATGCTGTTGCATTGTTTTGGAACTTTGGAGAAAAATAAGTCAAAACAACGACACTTTTAAAAGGGACAGGAACAGACAAAGGAAGTACATAGTCAGGTCAATGCAGGAGAGAGAGAAACAAAATAACCCATACATTGACACAGCAATGAACCTGCGCAATTGCTGCCTTTGCTGTTGAATTCATGTATCGCTGGACATTGGAGTGCATCTGGGAAAATCAACAAACAGTGAAATTCGCAACTGATCTTGGAGGAACCTGTTTGGGAGAGGTCACAACACAGAAACAGATAAGTGAATAGTTTTAAGTGTGGCCTTGTTGTAAGTCTGCTGTAGTGAGTACAGTGTGTTCTTCCTTGATTATATGTTTTAGTGAGATATATGTCTTGATTAAACTTAAACATATAAGCCGTAAATATTAATTTAGCCCAGAGCAGTATTTTGTAAAGGAATAAGACAGTGTTATTTTCTGGGTCTGCAGATTGGAAGAAGCAAAAATGAGCCTTAGTAGAGTGATGTGCTCTTCTTGTCGGATGTGAGAGTTTGGGGAGAGTTTACATGTTACTGAGGAATATATCTGCAATAAATGCCATTGGTTACGAATCCTATCAGATTGAATGGATCAGTTGAAGACACAATTAGAAGCAATGTGGAATTTACAAGAGCAAGAGAGTGTGATGGATAGCAGTTATAGGTAGGGAGAAAAGTCGCAGATACAGTCACATAGATGGATTAACTCTAGGAAAGGTAAGAGAGGTAGGCAGGTAGTGCAGGAGCTTTCTGTGGCTATCCCATTTCAAACAAGTATGCTGTTTTGAAAAATGTAGGGGGTGATGGATTTTCTGGGGAATGTAGCACGAACAGCCAAGTTTCTAGTATCAAGACTGGCTCTAATTCAATGAAGGGTATATCGGGTTCCAAGAGATCATTTGTGTTACGGGACTCTCTAGTCTGAGGCACAGACAGACATTTCTGTGGCCAGCAGCAAAAATTCAGAATGGTGTGTTCCCTCCCTGGAGCCAGGATCAAGGATGTCTCAGAGAGGGTGCAGAATGTTCTTAAGGGAGAGAAGACCCAGAGGTCATTGTGCACACCTGAACCAACAACATAGGAAGAGAAAAGGTTAAGATTCTGAAGGGGGAATAGTTAGGCAGGAATTTCAAAAGGAGGTCCTCGAGAATAGTAATATCTGGATTACTCCCGGTACTATGAGATAGTGAGGGTAGGAATAGGAGGACAGGGCAGATGAATGCATGACTGAGGAGCTGGAGTGTGGGAGAAGGATTCACATTTTTGGTTCATTGGAATCTCTTCTGGGGTAGAAGTGACCTGTACAAGAAGGAAGGATTGCACCTGAATTAGAAGGGGACTAATATATCAGCAGGGAGATTTGTTAGAGCTGCTTGGGAGATTTAAACTAGTAAAGTTGGGGCTGGAACTCAGGGAAATAGTGAGGAAAGAGATCAATCTGAGACTGGTACTAAGACTGAGTTGAGAAAAGAAGTGAGTCAAACAGTCAGTGCAGGCAGGGACAAAACAGAGAACAAGGTAGGACTGATAAACTGCATTTATTTCAATGCCTAACAGGGAAGACAGATGAACTCAGGTCATGGTTAGGAACATGGGACTGGGATATCAGCAATTACAGAAATGTGGATCAGGGATGGACAGCACTAGCAGCTTAATGTTTCAGGATACAAATGCTACAGGAAGGCAAGAGAGGAGTGGTATTTTTGATAAGGGATAGCTTTACAGCTGTACTGAGGGGGGATATTCCCAGAAATACATCCAGGGAAGTTATTTGAGTGGAACTGAGAAACAGGAGAGGGATGATCACCTTATTGGGATTGTATCATAGACCCCTTAATAGTCAGAGGGAAATTGAGAACCAAACTTGTAAGGAGATCTCAGTTATCTGTAAGAATAATAGGATGGTTGTGGTAGGGGATTTTAACCTTCCAAACATAGACTGCAACTGCCATAGCATTAAGGGTTTAGATGGAGAGGAATTTGTTAAGAGTGTACAAGACAATTTTCTGATTCAGTATGTAGATGTACCGACAAGAGAAACTGCAAAACTTGACCTACTCCTGGGAAATAAGAAAGGGCAGGTGACTGAGGTGTCAGTGGGGCCAGAAACCATTACTCTATTAGGTTTAAAGTAGTGATTGGTAAAGGATTTACCAGGTCTAAAAGTTGAAGTTCTAAATTGGAGGAAGGCTAATTTTGACGGTATTAGGCAAGAACTTTCAAAAGCTGATTGGAGGCAGATGTTCGCAGGTAAAGGGACAGTTGGAAAATGGGAAGCCTTCAGAAATTAGATAAAGAGAGTCCAGAGACAGTATATTCCTGTTAGGGTGAAAGGAAAGGCTGGTAGGTGTAGGAAATGCTGAATGACTAAAGAAATTGAGGGTTTGGTTTAGAAAAAGAAGGAAGCATATGTCAGACATAGACATGACAGATTGAGTGAATCCTTAGAGTGTAAAGGCAGTAGGAGTATACTTAAGAGGGAAATCAGTAGGGCAAAAAGGGGACATGAGATAGCTTTGGCAAATAGAGTTAATGAGAATCTAACGAGTTTTTACAAATGCAAAAGGGTAACTAGGGAGAGAATAAGGCTCCTCAAAGTTCAGCAAGGCGGCCTTTGTGCGGAGCCGCAGGAAATGGGGGAGAAACTATACAAGTACTTTGCATCAATTGTATGTGGAATGCAGTGTTTACTGTGGGAAATGACATGGAAGGTATAGAATGTAGGAAATAGATGGTGACGTCTTGAAAAATGTCCATATTATAGAGGAGGAAGTGCTGGATGTCTTGAAACATATAAAGTGGATAGATCCACAGGACCTGATCAGATGCACTCTAGAACTCTGTTGGTAGCCAGGGAAATGATTGTTGGGCCTCTTGTTGAGATATTTGTATCATCGATACTCTCAGGTGAGGTGCCAGAAGACTGGAGGTTGGCTAACATTGTGCTACTATTTATGAAAGGTGGTAAGAACAAACCAGGGAACTATAGACCATGAGCCTGGCGTCATCAGTGACTCATTGGTTAGTACTGCTGCCTCACAGCGCCAGGGACCCAGGTTTGATTCCACCATCAAGCGACTGCATGGAATTTGCATATTCTCCCCACATCTAGATGGGTTCCCTTTGGGTGCTCCAGTTTCCTCGTACAGTCCAAAGTTGTGCAGGTTAGGTGGATTGTCCATGGGAAATTTCCCATAGTGTCCAGGGATGTGCAGGATATCTGGGTTAGCTACAGGAAATGCAGGGTTCCAGAGATAGGATAGGGGGCTGCGTTTGATTAGGAAGCTGTTCAAAGAGTTGATGTGGGCTGAATGGCCTGTTTCTATACAGTAGGTGTTGTATGATTTAACTTCTGTGACATTATAAAAATCAGTATAACACAAAGTCAACATGTGTTAATGAGAGACCAATGAGCCTGACGTCGGTCGTGGGCAAGTTGTTGGAGGGAATCCTGAGGGACACGATGCACCTGTATTTGGAAAGGCAAGGACTGATTAGGGGTAGTCAACATGGCTTTCTACATGGGAAATCATGTCTCACAAACTTGATTGAGATTTTCCACGAAGTAACAAAGTGGATTGATGAGGACAGAGTGGAAGACATAATCTATTTGGACTATAGTAAGGCATTCGACAAGGTTCCCCATGGGAGACTGGTTAGCAAGGTTAGATCTCATGGAACACAGTGAGAACTAGCCATTTGGACGCAGAACTAGCTCAAAGGTAGAAGATAAAGGGTGGTGGTGGAGGGTTGCTTTTCAGACTGCAGGCCTGTGACCAGTGGAGTGCTGTAAGGATTGGTCCTGGTTCCACTAATTTTCATTATTGTAGACACCAAAATTGGACATGTAGTGGAGAGTGAAGAAGGTTACCTCAGATTACAATGGGATCTTGATCAGATGGGCCAATGGATTGAGGAGTGGCAGATAGAGTTTAATTTAGATAACTGTGAGGTGCTGCATTTTGGGAAAGCAAGTCTTAGCAGGACTTAGACACTTAATGGTAAGGTCCTGGGGAATGTTGCTGAACAAAAAAGACCTTGGAGTGCAGGTTCATAATTCCTTGAAAGTAGAGTCACAGGTAGGTAGGATAGTGACGAAGGCATTTGGTATGCTTTCTTTTATTGGTCAGAGTATTGAGTACAGGAGTTGGGAGGTCATATTGCAGCTATACAGGATGTGGGTTAGGCCACTTTTGGAATATTGTGTGCAATTCTGGTCTCCTTCCTATCGGAAAGATGTTGTGAAACTTGAAAGGGTTCAGAAAAGATTTCCAAGGATGTTGCCAGGATTGGAGGATTTGAGCTATAGGAACAAGTTGAATAGACTGGGACTGTTTTCCCTGGAGCATCGGAGGCTGAGAGGTGAACTTATAGAGGTTTATAAAATCACGAGGGGCATGCATAGCATAAATAGACAAAATATGTTCCTTGGGGTGAGGGAGTCCAGAACTAGAGGGTATAGGTTTAGGGACAGAAGGGAAAGATATAAAAGAGACTTAAAAGGCAACTTTTTCATGCACAGGGTATGGAATAGCTGCCAGAGGAAGTGGTGGAGGCTAGTACAATTGTAACATTTAAAAGGCACCTTAATGGGGATATGAACAGGAAGAGTTTTGAGGGATATGGGCCCGGTGTTGGCAGGTGGGATTAGATTGGATGGGATGTCTGGTCAACACGGATGAGTTGGACCAAAGGGTCTGTTTCCGTGCTGTACACCTCTATGACTCTCTGTCCTTTGTTGTTGATTATCAAAAGGAGAAGCGCATGTAATATATAACACATGCATATTCAGGTATCCCCATTATACCACTCACTGAAATTAAACTTTACATAAACCAGATGTAACCAAGCATCATTAAATATTTGACATATCAGTACAATCTCCGTGGGGGCCCCATAAATAGAAGTAACTAAATTTATCAAACAGTCCTTAATAAAGAAATTAACAACTAAATCTGTTTTTGATTTGTCAAGTTTTACTTGAACACAAATAAAAATCAACATAAGTTAAACATAAAACATATTAAACTATAAACATGAATTAACATGGCAATGTTAACAAAGATACATTCTAGATAATCATAATTACCTGTGATATTCCTTAGTCACATAGCTATTCAGTTCCACAATTTGTTCTTTATTCGCATAAGTTAGGTCAGGAGGCCTGTCAAAAAACACTTTCTCCTTCAAATTTCATAGGTACAAATATCATGTGTAAAGCAGACTTGTATGAACTCTCACTCCCAAAGATCCTGATATTGCTATTGCTATGTGGAGTAATGATATAGAAGTAATACCACTGAACTTGTAAACCAGAAAACCTAGTTTATGTTCTGAGGGTATGGGTTTGAAGCCCACCTAGCAACTGTGTAACCACTGTTGATTTTTGTAAAAATCCATCTTGTTTACAGATGTCCTTTAGGGAAGGAAATCTGCTATCCTTACCTGGTTTGGCTTACATGTGGCTCCAGTCCCACAACAATGTGGTTGACTCTTAACTGCCTTCTAAACAATTAGGGATTAGCAATAAATTTTGACCTAATCAGTGACACCCACCTCCCGCGAATGATTTTTAAAAATGTTTAAAGTATAAACTATAATCTTAGTTGGATAATCAGAAATACTTTCTCAAATGACCTAGCAACAGAAGACCTGGAAGCAGTGTAACTAGGTAGGAAATTTCGACTAAAAGCTGTGCAGATGCTAAAAAGCATCACAAGCAAATGAACCAGAGTGTAAAGACAAAACAATATACAAAGACTGACACAAAGGAGAAGCAGAGACTCAGAGAGAAGAAATCAAATTCTTGTGCAAATAAATCCCTTTCAGAAAGTGGTCAGTTTTTTTGTTGGTTTACAGTAAAGGGGACAGAATTACTTGGAGCAAAAAATTGGGAGCTAGTTGAAAAGGATTAAAAAGAAAGTACCCCACCCCCCAACCCCTACTAAGTGCTGGTTCCCATGGTGGCACAGTGGTCAGTGCTGCTGCCTCATAGCAGCTAGGAACCAAGTTCAATTCCAGCCTTGGGTGACTGTGTGGAATTTGCCCATTTTCCCCATGTTCTTGTGGGCTTCTACCAGGTGGTCTGGTTTCCTCCCACCATCCAAATATATGTAGATTAGGTAAATTAACCATTGTAAATGTAGAATTATAGGGTGGACACTTAGCTCTTGGCAGGATGATCTTCAGAGAGTTGGTGCAGATTCAATGGGCCAAATGGCTTCTTTCTACACTGTAAAGATTCCATGATTCTGCTTCAAACTTGTTTAGAAACAATTAAAGATTCCAAAGTACTGCAAACCTTGGTTTACTGTACTGTTTATTACAAAAATAGCAGGAAAATGATCTGTTGATTGATTTATTCATTTTCAGTTCTGCAGACAAGACAAATATGAGGCAAACTGAGTTTTGATGTTGATCAACATTAATATTAACATTAACATTAACAATATTCACTTCTGCAGAGTTCCAGAATTCGGTGCATAACAAATTAATAAAGATCCCTCATTCTCCTCTGCATAAAGGTGCTTCATTAAATTCTATGTTCTTTTGAATTTCAAAGAGAGGAAATGATAACATTAATACCAAATAATCATTACTAACTGTGCTGCAATTTGTGTTGGACCCTTTAATTCACATGTTGTAAATGTCTTCTGGATGGCTGAAATCCAATTCTCCTTATAGTACCTCATTGTATGCTGTGGTTCTGTTCGCCGAGCTGGAAGTTTTTGTTGCAAACGTTTCGTCCCCTGTCTAGGTGACATCCTCAGTGCTTGGGAGCCTCCTGTGAAGCGCTTCTGTGGTGTTTCCCTCGGCATTTATAGTGGCCTGTCCCTGCCGCTTCCGGTTGTCAGTTTCAGCTGTCCGCTGTAGTGGCCGGTATATTGGGTCCAGGTCGATGTGTTTGTTGATGGAGTTTGTGGATGAGTGCCATGCTTCTAGGAATTCCCTGGCTGTTCTTTGTTTCGCTTGCCCTATAATGGTGGTGTTGTCCCAGTCAAATTCATATTGCTTGTCGTCTGCGTGTGTGGCTACTAAAGATAGCTGGTCGTGTCGTTTCGTGGCTAGTTGATGTTCGTGGATGCGGATCGTTAGCTGTCTTCCTGTTTGTCCTATATAGTGTTTTGTGCAGTCCTTGCATGGGATTTTGTACACTACATTAGTTTTGCTCATGCTGGGTATCGGGTCCTTCGTTTTGGTGAGTTGTTGTCTGAGAGTGGCTGTTGGTTTGTGTGCTGTTATAAGTCCTAGTGGTCGCAGTAGTCTGGCTGTCATTTCAGAGATGTTCTTGATGTATGGTAGTGTGGCTAGACCTCATTGTATTTTTGCAAACTGATTAGAAAAATATAATGTATAGAAAAATAAGAAGATATTTAACATTAAACACCTTAATAAGACATTCAACCTACATTCCCTGTTTATGCAGCAGATAATATACCAACCAAATAGGCTAAAGTCTCCAGTTATATGAAAGAATTTAATTCAACCGATCAGTGAAAACGTCAGTGGCATTGCAGTCACACTTTGCTGAGCAAGAAAGGTTGACTGAATGAAAAATAGACAAATTTTAAAAATTATCTTGTGATGCATTTCTGCATTTACCTTCCATTCAGTTTTGACTGGTATAGATAATTTGACTTTGGAACTCAGGAAAACCTTTCCAGTAAAACATAATAGAAATAGGAAACTTTTGTCCTCACTGAAAGAAGTGGATGCTGAATTAATTGAAGTTTTCAAGACTGAGATCAATAGTTCTGTTATGTAAGGGTATCAAGAGATGTGAAACAAACGTGGTTAATTGGATTTGAAGTGCAAATCAATCACAATGTAAGTGAGTGACAATCAGGGTTGAAGGGGAGTAACTTGCTCCTGTTCCAGTGTTCTCATATCTGCTTTAACTGCTTGTTATCTTCAGCAGTGCAGCTTAGGTTTCAGGGGAACACTTTCTGCTTGACAACTAAATTTTGATTCTGGCTTTGAGAGGCAATAAATGTGTAGCTAGTTTTCTTTTCAAATTCTGCTTTTTAAAGTCAATTGATCACTTCTGCGAAGTACAGCCTTTATATTAAAACACAGATTATCTGGTCACTTTAAACAACTGGATTATAAATGTGTGAAGACGTTTCCAATGTTTCTAACAAAATTGTGAGCTTGTGTGAAAGAAAGGTGCTTCTTGTCTTATTACAAATAATGAATGGACGAAATCTTTACAAATGCATTTATGCTGCCAGTGGAGGCTATTTTCTGACTTTGATGCTGCAGTCTGGATTTGCTATTGTTGATAATGAATACTGGAAGTTTAAAAACACTGCCTCAAACTTTCCTGTATATCCTGCAGGCAGTCAATGTTCCTTGTTGCTGTGCAAAGTTGGAAACGTGACCCTGTGTTATGCCTGTCAATGCTTTGCAAGTTGAAACATGGGGAGCATTTTGGACTCAAGAGAATCAATGCATGCAGGCAGTGCAGCTGGGGCAAGTGTATCAAACGTTGCTGCTGACCTGTGCAGTTAAATATCTCTGTCCAGATGACTGACACAGGCCAATGTGCTTTAATGACTAAATGGCCAAAGTTGTGAGCATTACATTAATTTAAATTTAATTATTACAAAGACTGGCTGAAAGAGGAAAGGAAGGGGAGGAAGCATGCAGGAGGGGAGGAGGGGAGTAGAAGAGGAGGAAGGGAGAGGAGGAAGAAAGAAAAGAGAGGAATGATAGGAAGGAGGGAAAGGAGGGAAGAAATGAAGAGAGAGAAGGGAGGGAGTGAAGGAAAGGAGAGGAATAAAGAAATTAGGAGGCAAGTAGGGAAGGGAGGAAGGGAACAAAAGATGGGAAGGATAGAAGAGGAAGAAGGGAGGGGAGGTACGTAGAGAAGGAAGAGTGGAGAAAGGAAGGATAGAAAGAAAGGAAGAGGGGAAGGAAGGGAAGGAAGGAAGGTAAAGAAGGAAAAGAAGAGAGAAAAAGAAATCAAAGGAAGGGAAAGAAGGAATGGAGGGAGAAAGGAAGGGAGAGAAGAGAGGGAAGAAAGGGAGGTAGGAAGGGAGAGAAGGAAACTAAGTGAAGGAAGGAGAGGGAGGAAAGGAGGTTAAAAAGATAGGGAAGGAAGGGAGGAGAGGAAGTGGAAGAAGAAAGGGGAGAGAAATGAGGGAGGGAAGGAAGAAAGGAAAGAGAAGGAAAAGAGGGAAAGAAGTGATGACATGGAAGGAAGAAGGTTGGAAGGGATGGGGGTGGGAGGGGCGAAGGAACACAGAAAGAAAAGAAAGTAAGTAAACAGAAGAAATTGAATGATGGAGGGGGAGGAAAGGAAGTTAAGGAAGAAAAGGAAGGAATCAAGAGTAGGAGGAGGAGGAAGGAAGGATAGGTAAGGGAGGGAGAAAGTAAGGAAGGCAAGGTAAGGATGCATCTTCCACCCTGCAACCGGCATTCCCCATGACTAATCCACTGAACCTGCCCATCCCTGGATACTGTGGGCAATTTAGCATGGCTGATCCACCTAACCTGCATATTTTTGTACCGTGTGAGGAAACCGGAACATATGGAGGAAACCCTAGGAAAGATGCAAACTCCACAGACAGTCACCCAAGAGTGGAATCAAACCCAGGTCCCTAGCACCGTGAGGCAGCAGTGCTAACCACTGAGCCACCGTGCATATCAACGATAATGAATCCACTATCATTCACATCACTGTTTGAAGCATTTACAACAATCTTCAGCCAGAAATGCCAAGTGGTTGATCCATCTTGGCCTCCTCAGCATCTCAATTGCTCGTCTTCAGCCAATTTGATTCACTCCATATGATATAAAGAAACAATTAGAGGCATTATATATTACCAGCTGTCACTCAAGATCTAAAACCTGGATCTCTAGTTAGTGCAGATGATGACACCTCTGGTACATCTGTTCACCCAGGCTGTGCGAACTGTCAACAATTCATCACTTGCCCTAGGATAGGCATTCTACATAACTGGGTGATCTTGTTGTATGCTTACCTTTGGGCTGTTGACTATAAACTGAGGATTAAAGATTCATAAAATTGATTTCCTGAAGGGAATACATTGATCACGTTTCCACACAATTTAATGTGTATAAATATAAACTACGGCCAGAATTTTATGGCATTCCTGGATGAGAGTGAGTGGTTGAGGGTCTACAGGCAAAGGGATTGCCATACAATTGAAGCTGTGCCAATGGCACCATGCCCCCATCTACCTCTCAAGTTTACCAGTAATGGAAGGTGTATTAAAAACCTGCTTACCCTTGGTTCATTTGAGGCCAAGAAATAGTAAATTAGTAGTGATTTCAGGGTATCATCCCATCACTGACTGGATTTAATCAACAGTGGAGGAGGTCGACAAGTGACTTGACCAAACCTTACCACACAACAGTCCACCCCCATCCCACACACACACATACTGATCTCCACTCTACTCCCTCACTGACACAGCTGCTTCAGCCATTAGCAGTCACTCTATCCCTCCAATTCCCCACACCCACCACAACCCTATTTGATTTACCATAAGCACTTAACATCACTCTATAGCTTCCCAGCGTATCTTTGGGACCTTTTCCTGGTGCTGTAGAGAGGGAATATGCCTTTCTGTGCGAAGTCTCAGTCCTCAAATTCCAGACGATATGAGCTCGGTGGATTTGGACTTATGTTATTTCAAACAGCACAAAATATTGCAGATACTCAATACATACTGGATGCAACTTGTGCTTGATATTTCTCAATTATTGAGGTTGGTTTGAATAAGCTAAATCAAGTTTTGCTACAAAACAATTAGGCAGAAGATTTACCCTGCAGTGTTGACAATTTTCAGGAAACTTGAATGCAGGTACCTCTTTGCAAGATTGTTGTAAAAGCCGAAATAAGTTTTGGTGTGACCTGTGATCCAAAAACAAAACCTGGCCATATACTTGATCCAATTCTACATCATTGACATTTTTCCTGCTCTATCGAAAGCATACATGTTATACTCCACCAGATCCAAAGTTGGCCTGTATGTTCTGAGCCCCCAAGTCAAAACTGGGTTTCTCTAACTTAATGACCCCCTTCTATTAACTGTTTCTTTTAAAGATTGATCTTTGGATATAATCACCACATATATATCAGTACAAGTGTTCATTGTATCTTTAGATCATTAATGACTAGAATAACAACATCTTTTCCAGTGATGCTTAGAAAAACTTTCATCACCCCAAAATCCCAATTTTAGCCTCAATTCATATTAGTAATGTGCAAACAGTATTGATAATTGCATGAGTAAGTCCTTTATTGTGAAAAAATATATATGCATGTTTGATATTTTTACTATGTTTATGGAAAGACAGACATCAACTCACATATATGAAAGAAAGCTCAGGTGTTGCATGATAGCACGGCGCACAATATCTGTAATTAAAGCTTTATATCTTTCAGAGCACTTTTTAAAAAATCGTATGGAAAGTGCCAGTCTACCACATGTAGAGCTAGAGGCATGTATTGCAAAGACAGACCCTTCTGTCCAACTCGTCCATGCGACCAGATACCCTAGATTAGTCTGGTCCCATTTGCCAGCATTTGGCCTGTGCCCCTCTAAGCCCTTCCCGTTTGCGTGCCTGTCCAGATGCCCTTTAAATGTTGTGGTTGGGCTGGCCTCCACTACTTCCTCTGGTAGCATATTCCATACTTTTTTTGTGTGAAAAAGTTGCCCTCAGGTCCCTTTGCCCTTTCACCTTAAAACTGTGCCCTCTAGCTTTGGACTCCCCTACCCTGGGGAGAAGACTTTGGCTATTCACCTTATCTATGTGTCTCATGATTTTATAAATCTCTGTAAGGTTACCCCTCAGCTTCCAGTGCTCCAGGGAAGAGAGTCCCAGTCTGTTCAGACTCGACTTGTGGCTCAGACCCTCCAGTCCCGGTAACAGACTTGCGGATATTTTCTGCACCCTTTCAAGTTTGACATCTTCCTTATCGCATGGTGATCAGAATTGAACACAGTATTCCCATGTGGTTGTGGGCAAGTCATAGAGAGTCAAGCTGTAGCAGGCCTGCCCCCATTGGAGTCCACACCCCTTTTGAGAGACCTCTCCCTCCAGACTGCAGCCACCTCCCTTCTCAGAAACACTATCCCACACCGGCGTGGAGGAATGGGGGTCTGCAATGGCCTCTCCTTGGCGTGTGTACAAGGACTGGATTAGAAAGGACTGGTTCAAGATGGCAGCTCACTACTCCTCTCCTGCAACACCACTGCCTTTTCAAGAGGGCACCCTGAAAGTGTGTAGGGGATGTGATTTAGGTGATGGGTGAAGTAGAGATGGGTAGGGAAATGATTGGTCTCTGGCAACCAGACTGACTTTTAGTATAAGAGTTGGGACATCATGTGGAAGTTATACAGGATGTTGGTGAGACCATTTCTAGAATATTATGTCCAGCTTTGGTGAGCCTGTTATGGGAGGGATGTTGTTGAGCTGGACAGTGTTCAGAGGAGATTTGTGAGGATGTTGCCAGAAATGGAGGATTTGAGTTGTGTGGGCGTTGGGTAGGCTGGGACTTTTTTCACTCGAATGTAAATGATTGAGAGGCGATCTGAAAGAAGTTTATACAATAATGAGAGGTATACATAGAGTTAATGGTGGTTGTCTTTTCCCAAGAATAGAGGATTTCAAGACCAGGGGGCACATTTTTAAGGTGAGAAGAAAAGTTTAAAAAAGACATGAGAGGCTTTTTTTTTACACAGAGGGTGGTTCACTTGTGGACTGAACTTCCCAAGGAAGTGGTGGATGGGGAACAGTTACAACATTTAAAAGGCATTCAGATAAGTAAGTGAATTGGAAAGGTTTATAGGGATATGGACCAGGAGCAGGCAGGTGGGATTAGTTTAGTTTGGGATTGTGGTTGGCATGGACTGGTTGGACCAAAGGGTCTGTTTCCATGCTATATGATTCAATGGCTCTTTAACTGAATATTTGATGCAATAAATAATAAATCAGATATTATTAAGAATTTATTGTCCAACCATATTCTAAGCAAAGAGGAACTCCCTTAATTCTAAGCATTATAAGTGATCCAACAAAGCAAATAAGTATCTAACTGAGCCTGATATATTCTTAAAATGACTGAATGTACATAAATATTAAGATGGAAATCTTCCTGTTTGAAAGCTCACCTCAAATATACTCAGTTCTGATATAATCCAATAGTCCCGTTCTTGTACAATCTCACATTACAAGACGATTGTGCAATAACAACGCCATTTAAACTAATTGGGCTGGTATCGCCTTATAGCCAATACAGGTAAGGAAACTTCGCATTCTACAAATAATGATCTAAATTCTTAAATCGCTTTAAAGCCAATTTGCGTTAAATCAGAACCAACTGTCCTCATTAGTCTGGTCAGGGCAATGTTTGAGATGGCTGTACGAACAATCTGCCAGTCTCTGTCCATATGAAGCTTTCAAATGAACAAAAAAATAGACACAAGCATTGTTAGCTGGACAATAAAGATTTTAATGTTTAGAAAATGCAGCAGGATGGATTAATAAAACTGTGAAATAATAAGCAAAGATGCAACAAATTTAGATTAATTTACAACTAAATTTAAATAATCACTTAAATTCAGATTTCAAATCATAATCACATATAATACAGACGATTACAAAGTTCCAATTGGCTCTGCGAATCACTGCATCCTATGCTATTATCTTGTAGCTAAGAAAGATTTCAAAATTAATCCTGGATTTATAATGGACTGCTCTCAGCAGGGTAGTACTGAACCACTACTATAATCTTCAACATCCCTGCACTTCAAAGGATAATTCAGCCCAGATTCTTGCAACTAAAAATGAGGCAAGTGACTTGTGCTCATACAATTATAGCTGTGGATGTTTAGACAGGGGAAAGTGAGGACTGCAGATGCTGGAGATCAGAGCTGAAAATGTGTTGCTGGAAAAGCACAGCAGGGCAGGGAGCATCCAAGGAGCAGGAGAATCGACATTTCGGACATGAGCCCTTCTTTAGGAATGAGGAAAGTGTGTCCACCTGGCTAAGATAAAAGGTAGGGAGGAGGGACTTGGGGGAGAGGCGTTGGAAATGTGATAGGTGAAAGGAGGTCAAGGTGAGGGTGATAGGCCGGAGTGGGGGTGGGGACGGAGAGGTCAGGAAGAAGATTGCAGGTTAGGAAAGCGGTGCTGAGTTCGAGGGATTTGACTGAGACAAGGTGGGGGGGAGGGGAAATGAGGAAACTGGAGAAATCCGAGTTCATCCCTTGTGGTTGGAGGGTTCCTAGGTGGAGGATGAGGCGCTCTTCCTCCAACCGTTGTGTTGCTATGGTCTGGCGATGGAGGAGTCCAAGGACCTGCATGTCCTTGGTGGAGTGGGAGGGGGAGTTGAACTGTTGAGCCACGGGGTGGTTGGGTTGGTTGGTCCGGGTGTCCCAGAGGTGTTCTCTGAAACGTTCCACAAGTAGGCGGCCTGTCTCCCCAATATAGAGGAGGCCACATTGGGTGCAGTGGATGCAGTAAATGATGTGTGTGGAGGTGCAGGTGAATTTGTGGCAGATGTGGAAGGATCCCTTGGGGCCTTGGAGGGAAGTAAGGGGGGAGTTGTGGGCGCAAGTTTTGCATTTCTTGCGGTTGCAGGGGAAGGTGCAGGAGTGGAGGTTGGGTTGGTGGGGGGTGTGGACCTGACGAGGGGCTCACAGAGGGAGTGGTCCTTTCGGAACGCTGATAGGGGAGGGGAGGGAAATATATTCCTGGTGGTGGGGTCCTTTTGGAGGTGGCGGAAATGACGACGGATGACATGTTGTATATGGAGGTTGGTGGGGTGGTAGGTGAGGACCAGTGGGGTTCTGTCCTGGTGGCGATTGGAGGGACGGGGCTCAAGGGCGGAGGAGCGGGAAGTGGAGGAGATGTAGTGGAGGGCATCGTCGATCACGTCTGAGGGGTGATATGATGTATATGGAGGTTGGTGGGGTGGTAGGTGAGGACCAGTGGGATTCTGTCCTGGTGGCGATTAGAGGGGCGGGGCTCAAGGGCGGAGGAGTGGGAAGTGGAGGGGATGCGGTGGAGGGCATCGTCGATCACGTCTGGTTGGTGACATCATGTATATGGAGGTTGGTGGGGTGGTAGGGCAAGACAGGGCAAGATGAAGTCCAGCTTTGATGTCTTTCATACTGAAATAGGTTATATTAGAGATGAGAGAAATGACATTTCAGCAGGCTGTTAGAGACAATTGAACAATTCCCAACATTGGCTAGTGGTTGGTGAATGTAACTGCACAAATGAAAGTCCCTAGCTGTTTGTGAAACCTGAAAAATGATCTACACATTAAACTTTGACCAAAATGCTTTCATGTGCAATTGTAACTCCACAAGAGATATAGGCAATGCAGATGATCAGTTACAGCTCGTGGATCCAAAATAGTTTTATGCCCACTTGAAAAATAATAATTGAATTTATGTAGTTCCTGTTCAGACAAGACAATCTGATATCAAATGGAGTGCCTCTAATTGAAGATCTCAAGCAATGACACAACTAAAGATGATGCAAAATAGGATCCAATGGCAGACATGAGTAACAATATGAGAGAATGAAATGAACCAGCGAAATAGTCCCATGAGTTCATTCATTACCTCTCTTATAGGTCATATGTACTTTATTTTTCATTAAGGCTGACTCTTGCTCTTGGTTTGAATAATCAAGCCAATTTCATCTTGACAAGCCACAAATTGGATGCTTGCTGGTATACTGTGTTTAAACCAGAAGGTCCAAATGGTGATAAGACAAATTATCCATAACAACATAATGTTGCTGCTTTAAATGCAAGTCTAGTATACATCTATAGTTATACTAGGATGCCAGAGTTCCAAAATGATGATTCCTCTTCAAACCATTGCAAACCACACTATGGAGAATAAAACACAGCACAACAGTCCATGGTATTCATTTTGTGCAGGTTCTCTGACTAAAAGCACAATTGAAATAACATTTCATGGGTCATCTAATAAGCAAACATACCTTTAAAGAAAGGCTGCATTGGAATTGTGAAATCTTGGAGATGCCCATTTAGAATCATTGCTTAGCCATAGAGTCATAGAGATGTACAGCACAGAAACAGGCCCTTCAGTCCAACTTGTCCATGTCAACCATATATCCTAATCTACTCTAGTCCCATTTGCCACCACTTGGCCCATATCTGTTTAAACCCTTCCTTTTCCTATACCCATTCAGATGTCTTTTAAATGTTGTAATTGTACCAGCTTTCACCACATCCTCTGGCAGCACATTTCATGCACACACCACCCTCTGTGTGAAAAAGTTGCTTCTTAGGTCCCTTTTAAATTTTTCCCCCTCTCATCTTAAACCTATGCCCTCTAGTTCTGGGCTACTCCACCCAAGGGAAATGACCTTGTCTATTTACTCTATACATGTCCTTCATGATTTTATTAACCTCAGTAAGGTTACCCCTCAGCCTCTGATGCTCCAGGGAAAACATTCCCAGCCTATTCAGCCTCTCCCTATAGCTCAAATCCTCCTGACAACATCCTTGTAAAACTTTTCTGAACCCTTTCAAGTTTCACAACATCCTTCCGATGTGCACTCAACATTCCAAAAATGGCCTAATCAATATCCTGTGCAGTTGCAACATGAGTTCCAAACTCCTATACTCAATTTATCTTGTGAAAAAAAAGGAAAGATAATAGAAGACTGGATTATTTCTAACATTTAAAAACTCCTATGCTCTCAATGGAGAGCCTCGCATCATTTCATATCATTCATTCAAGCTAATGAGTCTGGATGAGATCATATGAATTTGCCATCCAGTCAGTCAATTTGTGCAGAAAGCCAATGCAATTCAGGAGATTTTCACTTTTAACAAAAACTGTATCAAATTTTGTCTGTAACTCATTTGAGCATCTAAATGTGTCTCTGATTTGCTTTGTGTTTAGGTTTTACATTGCTGAAAAAACATCAAAAGTAGGGCGATGGTGGTCACCTCTACTTAACTGGAATTACAGGCGGCAGTTGTACTAAGGATAGCTATCCTTAGTAGCCACACACTCAGATAACAAGCAAAATGAGTTCGACTGGGACAACACTACTATTATAGGACAAGCCAAACAGAGAACAGCCAGGGAATTCCTAGAGGCATGGCACTCATCCACAGATTCAATCAATAAGCACATCGACCTGGACTCAATATACCGGCCACTGCAGCGGACAGCTGGAACTGACAACCGGAAGCGGCAGATACAAATCAATATAAATACCGGAGGAAATGTCACAGAAGCGCTTCACAGGAGGCTCCCAAGCACTGAGGATGTCACCTAGACAGGGGACGAAACATCTGCAACACAAATGCCCAGCTCGGCAAACAGAACCACAACAACGAGCACCTGAGCTACAAATCTTCTCCCAAACTTTGACCAGAAGATTAAAGCACCCACCTCTGAAGATTCAACATAGAGTCATAGAGTTATAAAGTGTGGAAACAAACCCTTCAGACCAACTTGTCCATGCCAACTAGATATCCATAACTGTTCCAATCCCATTTTCCAGCATTTGGTCCATGTCCCTCTAAACCCTTCCCATTCATGCACCCATCAAGATGCCTTTTAAATGTCATAATTGTACCCTTTTCGACCACTTCCTCTGGCAGCTTGTTCCATACACTTCACCATCTTCTGTATGTAAAAGTTACCCCTCAGGTCCCTTTTAAATCTTTCCTCTCTCACCTTAAAACTACACCCTCTACTTTTGGAGTTCCCTATCCATGGAGAAAGATCCTGGCTATTCACCCTATCCATGCGGCTCATGCTTTTATAAACCTCCATAGGGTCACCCTTCATCCTCTGGAGTAAAAAATAAACTGATTTTTTTATACCAGGTGTTTGAGGGCTTTAAGATTAATTGGAAATCCTTCGTATCCTTTCAGCCAATATCCTTGCAGCCAATATGTCTCTTACATTTCAGTTTAACTCAGCCATTGACAGTACTAACTGTACAAAATCAGAAATATCTGAGCTCCTACTGCATTTGCCTCAAATTGGCCAAGTTAAGTGAGGTCAGATGGGATTCCTAGGAGAATTCATTGATAGCCCAACAACACGCAAAAGCACAATATCTCAACAACGGAAAATAGGAGGAAATCCAACTTCCCAGCTTAAATGTATACGCATGGAAAATCTTTTATCTTGATTCGTCACTATACAATTTGTCCAGTTCAGATTAGAGTGGTAGTGGAAAAGCACAGCAGGTCAGGCAAATCGAGGAGCAGGAAAATCGATGTTTCAGGCAAAAGCCCTTCATTAGTCCAGTTAGTACAGTTAAGCCCATCATTTTGCACTTTTGTAACTAGAGTACAATTCTCAGGAAGAATAATGCAAGATGCAAAGTGCTGACAAACTTAAGGAAAGGTGACCAAAAATACAAATTAGAAACAGGAGTAAGTCAATCATCCCCTCAACCTTGCTCTGTCATTAGATTTTATTAGATTAGATTAGATTACATTACATTGCAGTGTGGAAACAGGCCCTTCGGCCTAACAAGTCCACACCGACCCGCCGAAGCGCAACCCACTCATACCCCTACATTTACCCCTTACCTAATACTACGGGCAATTTAGCATGGCCAATCACCTGACCTGCACATCTTTGGACTGTGGGAGGAAACCGGAGCACCCGGAGGAAACCCACGCAGACACAGGGAGAACGTGCAAACTCCACACATTCAATAAGATCACAGCTGCTCTGGTTATTCCATATTCCTGTCTATTAGATTAGATTAGACACAGTATGGAAACAGGTCCTTTGACCCAACAAGTCCACATCAACCCTTCAAAGAGTAACCCACCCAAACCCGTTCTCCTACCCGATAATTACCCCTGACTAATACACCTAACTCTATGGGAAATTTAGCCTGGCCAATCTTTGGATTGTGGGAGGAAACTGACACAGACACAGGGAGAATGTGCAAACTACACACAGGCAGTCGCCCAAGGTAGAAATCAAACCTGGATCCCTGGTTCTGTGAGGCAGCAGTGCTAACCACTGAGCCACCATGCCATCCCCAATACAATAAACTTTCACCTCTTGCATTTTGAGAATATATCAGCTGCTACCTTTGAAATGTTCAAAGACTCTGTTTCCACCACCTTTTAAAGAAGTGAGTTTGAAAGAAATCATGAGTGCCCAAGTGAAAAGAATTCTCCTCTCTCTGTCTTAAATGGGCAACCTGTTCTTTTTAATGAGTGACTGGTAGTTCTTGAGTCTCCTAAAGAGGCAACAGCCTTTCCACGAGCTCATGGGATATTATCTATTCTGATCCAGCCACTTCTTATTCTTCTCAGCTCCAGTCAACACAAGCCTAACCTGTCAAATCTTTCTTCAGAATATAACTCGTTATTCCAGGTATTGTTTTACTAAACCTTCTCTGAACCTCTTCCATTTACACCCTTCCTTTAAATAAGGTGACCAAACTGAACGCAATACTCCAGTGTGGTCTTACCAATGTCCTGTATAACTGAAGCACAACCTTACTGCTGTTGTATTCAATTCCACTCAAATAAAAAATAAAGTGCTGTTAGCTTTCTTAATTACTTATTGTACCTGCATGCTTGCCTTTTGCAATTATACTTTAGGACACTCAGATCTCTCTGCATCTCTGAGTTCTGTAATTTAGATAATATGTTTTTTTTTTAATTGCTGCAAAGAAAAGGACAATTTCATATTTTACCAAATTGTATTTCACTTGCCAAATCTTTTCCCAATCACTTAAGCTATCGTTATTTCTTTGCAGCCTTTTTATTTGCTCCTCACAACTTATTCTCCTAAATAACTTTGTGTCCTCAGTAAATGCAACAATCAAATCTTAGATTTCTTCAGTCAAATATTGAAGCACAGCACTGATCTCTGTGGCACCCCACTTCATTACATCAAACAAAGCAGGAAGAAAAAAATACCACAGATAACTTAATGAATGTATATGTCAGACATCTGATTGACAGAAGATGAATGTGCCAGTAAACTATCATATATACTCATGTATATACTGATTTCATTTATATGATGACCCCTGGTTTCTGACCAAAATAGCCTGTCTTTTCCATACATCTTGCATATAAGTAGACCCTATTATATCACAATAAATTGTATTCATTCATACATACCTGTAACTCTATTCATTACTACTATATTACTACTACTATATTGTGTCTTTATTTATTCATTCATAACTCTCCTTACCGCATTTGGTTTACCACAGCATGTTTTGATTCATTCATTCAGACCAGTAATAAGTCTATCGGTACTTATTGCACTTTGTTCACTAAACATCTAAAAGTGATTATAGATAAAAGTGCAGCATGAATTTCAGTTCCTTAAAACTTGTGCCTATGCATTAGTCGACCTCCTAAATTCTCTTTAAAAAATCTTCAAACTTCAACCTAGACACGAGTATATATGGTACCAAAAAGCTATCTGAATAACTTCTTTACATCAATGGCACGAGTTGCAGAGAAAGGCAGAGAGAGAAGATAACAATATCATTCCTCATCCTGGACTGAGTTATCTGCCCTCAACTCAGCAAATGATAATTACACACAAATTATTTTCTGTTCCCACATTAAGAAGAGAAATCTACCAGAGTTCTATTCCCATGTCTATGACTTTTATTAGAATTACTTATGTATGGATATTTAATAGAAAGAAATTATATGTCCTCTATATGAAGTCTTAATTAATATAATGATATTTTTAGTTTTGTGAATAGGAAATGCCAGCAAACATGCAATGTAAGCTTTATGTAAAATGATGATTATACCAGTGAGGGAACATAGCATACAGTTTGAATCATAGAATCCCTACAATGTGGAAACAGGCCCTTCAACCCAACAAGTCCACACCGACTCTCCGAAGAGCAACCCACTCAGATCCATTCCCCTACCCCATTTCTCTACATTTATCCCTGACTAATGCACCTAACCTACACATCCCTGAACATTACAGACAATCTAGCATGGCCAATTCACCTTCCTTGCACATCTTTGGATTGTGGGAGAAAACAGAAGCCCACACAGACAGAGGGAGAATATGTGAACTCCACACAGACAGTTGCCTGAGGCTGGAATCAAATCCAGGTCCCTGGTGCTGGGAGGCAGCAATGCTAACCACTGAGCCACCATGCCACCTGTGCAATGCTTGAATTCATTCATATTAGGAAAGACTCTGATTCACCCAGGTGATACTAAGAATAAATGCCTTTGTTTCAAAAACGAACACTCTGATTCTGAACTATTCGACTAGGGTGATTTAGCAATGTGTTTAAAAGTCCAACTGCATGAACATTTCTTGTGGGGGAGTCAACAATGAGAGATCATTGATTGAAAATTTTTAAGAAGGGTTACGCAAAATATTTTAATCAATAACCTCTGACAGTCTGGCATGACTTACCTGTAGAGAGTGGGGGAGGTAGAAACGATTGCATTTTTAAAAATAATAAGTCATTGATATTCAAAACAGAGCAGGATACAGGGCCATGAAGAGAGGACAGCAGGAGGTTTTGTTTTGAAATGTTGTAGCAAACAGTAAATAGAGAACAGTGGACAAAGGCTTTCCTCCTGTGCTGCAATCTGCTATAATTCTATTGAAATTCTGATATAAATATGGCATTAATAATAAATGACAGTTGAACAAAAATGTGATGATATAATTTATGATGTGGGCTGCCATTTATGTAAATTTACTTTAATTATTTATATTGTCACCAATGAGATTTGTTCGGGTGTCACAGCTTCCTTTTTATTCAATTTGATTATCACCTCACATTTTAGTTGCCACTTTTCCAACTGATTCCAATAACAGACAATACCTATACATAAAGAGCTTTTGGAATATATATTATTTATCATACAGATGTTAATACATTTGTGTATGATGCTCTTCATTTAAAAAAATTCTGTTTTATTTACTTAGAGACAGTTGTGTGGAATGAAAGATTGATTTGACTTACATTTACATGTTTGTACTAAGTTCAGTGAGAAAAAAAAAATTGTTGTTCATGTGCACATAAGATGTTATTTTCAGCAATGGAACTGTTCTTGAAAGCATCTCATGGCCTCAGTCTTCAACAGATTCTGTTAACTGTTGCCACAGTACTTGGCTCAGCCGAGGCAGAAGTCCCCATGAGGTCAGCATTAACAACTCAGTGACAATGCACAGTGGACATAGGAGCAGAAGATAGGTTTGTTGGAGACACTCAATAAACTGAGTCAAAGATTAGAAGAGTTTACCAATGTTATTTATCTCATGCTGGTTTCAGCATATGAGTGTCTAGCTGTCTCCATGACACCTAGACAGACAAGTCCAGCAGAATGCTTAGTGTCTATCAGAAATAAACCCAGTTATATACTCTACCGATGTAGCCATTGGTGCTCAGAATCAACAGTAAGGTGATAGGAAGACACGGAGCTTTGACATCATTCCAGGTGTGCCTTCTTCGATAGGAATAGGTGATGTCAACAGGCCTGGATATGAAGGAGAAACCACACACTGGATCCTGAGAGGTTTTCTCTTAAGGTACTTCAGAGGTGACAGGTCAATCCACCCTGCCTATGATCCACAGCTCTATGGAAGTTGAAGCCAAGGAGGCAGAGCCTGCTAATGGCCAGTTCACACTTAGCTACATTGCAGTAGGACTACTCCCACATTTCCATCCACAAACAGCCCCCCCAAACCCCAGCCCTGACCCCCACAATGAGCTGAGACGTCTATCACTGCACAAAGGAGCTTATGTTCCCACAAACCCACAGTTTAACATCAGCTCTGCGACTTTCTGCAGATCTTTGGAATGTGTTTTAGATTGTTGACCCTCAGGTGACATTTTGAAGATCACTTGCATGTTAGGAATAATTTGTTATGATAAATGGGATGACCAGGATTGCTTGTCTTGTGGCCAAGATCTGTACAATGTGCCTCTGGTGAAGTGATGAGCTACATATGTATCTTAATGATATGGCAGATATGTGCCATTTAGAAATTGTTATTGTCTGATTAATGTCATTGCCATCGAAGGTTCTCATATTGGCTGGAGAGAAGCCTGACCCCACTGAGTGTGTTACAATGGTTTTTCATATTTATTGTGCAGGTGAGATTTGCTCGAAGATGGAAAGTCTTTGCTCTCACAAGAGTAAGGTGCAGGTTTGCCAGTTCTTCTAGATGCCCCATCCTCCACTTCCTCTTCCCACCTTCAACTCCCACAAATTTCATGTTCTTTCTGACTATGAGTCCCTGTTAACGGCATTAGCTAAGAGTATCTGCACATTCCTTCCCAGTCTTTTTTTTATTGATTTATTAATATTCCCAAGCATACCCCCGACCCCCAAGCCTTAGACCTATCACAGAACAATGGTCTACATTTTTAGACACTGTTCTCCACAATTGAAGCCAAAGTCACTTGCAAAGACTCTACCTCCTGTACTATTCCATGCTGCTCCAATACTATATTGGCTCCCACTCTTATATCTGGAATTGCCCCCTTCAGAGTTATTGTTCCCTCTAATCTATCATTGTGTTGGCTGTAATCCCAATACTTCAATATTCCATTTGCTCCAACATGTCATGTACTGGCCCCTGATGACTCATCTTGACATCCACAGCCCAAACCCCGAGGATTCACTGTGGTTCACTCCCCGGACTGATTTATGAGGACAGCCCCAAATGAGGACAGCCTCACCCCGATCAACCTTTGTATAGCTCCCAACATAGGTCCCAATAGAACCGATTGGTAAAA
Organism: Chiloscyllium plagiosum; assembly: GCF_037043375.1. Taxonomy (NCBI): domain Eukaryota; kingdom Metazoa; phylum Chordata; class Chondrichthyes; order Orectolobiformes; family Hemiscylliidae; genus Chiloscyllium; species Chiloscyllium plagiosum. The sequence goes on from NW_028270144.1 coordinate 38,722,320, forward strand.
CTTGATATGAATGACCGATTGTTGCCTAAAGCCTAGACTGAAAGGAAAACGATCCCTGGGTCCTTTATATGAATACTGGCAGCACAAAGAACCTGACTGGCTATAGTCAAATCTCTGTTCCAAGATGTTTCAATGCCCTTGACTGCATGATCCCATCACCTGACTGACTGTGGTTCTCCTTGACTCCATGAGATATGGCCATTTGTTTGAAGCATGTGCATATTTTTGCAGTATTGATTGCTGACACATTCTGTAGGTGTGATATTGATGCATTACAGTGCGATGCCCCCTAGGTTGTTCAGTGTTGGTAACCATAAGAAGCTGCCTGACCTTTTGTCTGTTCTTAGATGCCAGTGAAGACTAAACTACTGTGAATCTGTGAGTTTAGAAAGAAGTGACAATGCACTAATAAGTGAGATAAGACATAGATACACTATACCTGCAGATTTTTACTGATATGGTAATGCACTAAATAACAAGTCAAGACAACATTGAAATGAGGGGCCAAATGAGTGAGCACTAACCCAAAACTAAAATTGCTGGAAAAACTCAACAGGTCTACCAGCATCTGTGGTGGGAAAGTAGAGTTAATGTTTCAGATCCAATTACCCTTCTTTAAACCTAGGATCTGAAAAACTCCAAAACTACTGACCTGACCAATACCACAAGGCCTCAGACACATCCTGAGGTAAAAACTGCCCCACAAAACCACAAAAAGTAAGGAAAATCAAGTACTCACCCAACAAAATCCAATACAGGTCTTACCACAGCAATGGACTCAACCCAGACTGAAGGCCTACATAGTCCAAAGTCTTCATCGAGGTACCTGGTACAGCTAGTGGGAACAGCCAGCTGGACTTCAAAATTGCATTGTCCTCAGTGGTGAGCTTAAACTCCTAAGACCCCAAAGTTTCCAACTTAGCTAGCAGTGAGGAAAAGGCAGGTGGTGACAGTGCAGAACTCCAAGGGTAGGAAGCCTGATTAAAATGTCTGTGATTAAAACTGTTGTTAGATTCGAATCTTTATTTAATTTAATAGTATAATGAATTACTGTACTCTGTATAATTGATAGTGTCAATTTCACTGTTTGGTGCTTTTACCTTTATTTCTTGTATTGTACGTATCTTTTGTATTGTAGATAAACACACAGATTCTTTTGACCTGAAACATCTGTTTTTTGCCTTCTTCATTTCACATTCCCTAAATAAGTCCAATGTCTAGAACAAGGGATCTGGGGGTAATTTGAACCACCTTAAAATCTACAAATTACTGATTGCAAACCAGAACCCGACACTAGACACCAATCGTCAATGCTATTTTGCCAGTATTCCCACTTTCCTGTCCATCACCAAAGGTCTGAAAAGCTCTGGTTCTGCTTAGAAATAATTGATTTCTGTGTAAACATTATGTATGACTCTTTTAAGCTATTTTCATTCAGAAATGAAAACATATTTGGGAAAAAAAATGATCTCAGGCAACGAGAGTTGTGATGGACAAGATAGAAATTTAAACATTTCAGCTGGGATCTTGCAGATTGGGTTGGGTGGTCCGGGACCAGTAAAGTGCCTGGGAGATGCATCGGTTGGCAATCTATGTGCCAGGCCATTTATTATTGGAGAGAAGGCCAGTGCCACTGCCACTCACTGACCAGAGGCCGATAGCTAATTAAGCTAACTTAGTGATCCAATTGAGGACCATTTTTCAGAGCTGCCAGAATTCTGTCAGTGGCAAAATAGACATCTGTCAATTGCTGAGTTTGAACTTGTCAACCGCTAGGAGATGATGCCTTAGGAGATGATGCCTAAGCAGTTCCCTTGGATCAATGTGGCTGTTGGGAGGTGGGGGGAGGTGGGGAGAGGTGTGAAGCCATTGCATTGGAAATTCCACATGACAAAGATGGGATTACTAATTCTGAACAAGACAACCATGGCTTCTCCTTCAAATCTACCTACCTAGCCATAGGACAGGGTCAACTTTCTTTTACCTATGAGGGAACCTCAAAAATATTGACACCCTCTTGGCCACCCTAAGACACAGTATCTGCCTCCTGTCTGGATGACACCAGATCAGGCTGCAACATGGAGAATCAGTCCATTATCCTTAACTGTCTTGTACGTATCCTTTCAGAGGAAACTAGAGGGTTGGAGGATATTGTCCTTTGGTTTAGTATTTATATGGCTGTTCGTTCACTATATTATTGGACTAGGATGTATTGGAGCTTCTTTTTGCATGACAAGTGTTCCAAAAGAAACACAATGCAAATAAGAGTTAACTAGGTTAAAATAAATTGAGATATACATGCCCTTTTACCTTGGGTTAGTCACATGCTAAGCTACCACGAACTACCTGACACTACCTTACTTATGAAATCCTCTGAAATTCCTTCTCCTGAATTCCACATTGAAACTCAGACATGAAAGCAACCCGGGATTGTTAAAGGTGAATGATGAAGTCGATGGTGTTGGTGAGGAAATGCCTACCTCCTAAGTGATGATATTCAGAGCACTGGGCAGAAGTCACATCGCGTCAACACTGACCTGTGACCTTTGCGAAGCTTTGCTTTAATTAAACAATTGGATTCCCCGGTCCGCACCAGCTCTAAATCAGCTGCGAGATGCCGGACGAGGCCACTCGCCTGCCATGGAAGGACGACGGCACCGCAGCTGGGGCAATCCACAGGAAGGTCCCGGCGAACGCCCAGAGTTGTCACCGGCCCAGCCCCGCTTTACACCCCAGTCTGACTGTCCCAGTCCTTAGAGCCAATCCATATTCTGAAGTTACGGATCTGACTTGCTAACTTGCCTGACGTCGGTGATGGGCAAGTTGTTGGAGGGAATCCTGAGGGACAAGATGTACATGTATTTGGAAAGGCAAGGACTGATTTGGGATAATCAACATAGTGTTGTGCATGGGAAATCATGTCTCACCAACTTTATTGAGTTTTTTGAACAAGTAACAAAGAAGATTGATGAGGGCAGAGCGGTAGATGTTATCTATATGGACTTCGTTGAAACTTTATTGCTGGAACAGCACAGCAGGTCAGGCAGCATCCAGGGAACAGGAGATTCGACGTTTCGGGCACAGGCCCTTCTTCAGGAATGAGCAGAGAGTGTTCAGCAGGAGAAGATAAAAGGTAGGGAGGAGGGACTTGGAGGAGGGGAGTTGGAAATGTGATAGGTATCACATTTCCAACTCCCCTCCTCCAAGTCCCTCCTCCCTACCTTTTATCTTCTCCTGCTGAACACTCTCTGCTCATTCCTGAAGAAGGGCCTGTGCCCGAAATGTCGAATCTCCTGTTCCCTGGATGCTGCCTGACCTGCTGTGCTGTTCCAGCAATAAAGTTTCAACTTTGATCTCCAGCATCTGCAGACCTCACTTTCTCCTCTATATGGACTTCAGTAAGGTGTTCGACAAGATTTCCCATGGGAGTCTGGTTAGCAAGGTTAGATTTCATGGAATACAGGGAGAACTAGCCATTTGGATACGGAACTAGCTCAAAGGTAGAAGACAGAGGGAGATGGTGGAGGGTTGTTTTTCAGACTGGAGGTCTGTAACCAGTGAAGTACCACGAAGATCGGTGCTAGGTCCACTACTTTTCATTATCTATATAAATGATTGGGATGTGAGCATAAGAGGTATAGTTAGTAAGTTTGTAGATGACACCAAAATTGGAGGTGTAGTGGACAGCGAAGAAGATTACCTCAGATTACAGTGGGATCTTGATCAGGTGGGCCAATGAGCTGAGAAGAGGTAGATGGAGTTTAATTCAGATAAATACAAGATGCTGCATTTTGGGAAAGCAAATCTTAGCAGGACTTATACACTTAATGGTAAGGTCCTGGGGAGTGTTGCTAAACAAAGAGAACTTGGAGTGCAGGTTCATAGCTCCTTGAAATGGAGTCACAGGTAGATAGGATAAGGCGTTTGGTATGCTTTCCTTTATTGGTCAGAGTATTGAGTACAGGAGTTGGGAGGTCATGTTGCAGCTGTACAGGACATTGGTTAGGCCACTGTTGGAATATTGAGTGAAATTCTGGTCTCCTTCCTATTTGAAATATGTTGTGAAACTTGAAAGGGTTCAGAAAAGATTTACAAGGATGTTGCCAGGGTTGGAGGATTTGAACTGTGGGGAGAGGCTGAACAGGCGAGAGCTATTTTCCTGGAGCATCGGAGGCTGAGGGGTGACCTAATAGAGGTTTATAAAATCATGAGGAGCCTGGATAGAATAAATAGGCAAAGTCTTTTCCCTGGGGTGGAGGAGTCCAGAACTAGAGGGCATAGGTTTTGGTTGACAGGGAAAAATATAAAAGAGACCTAAGGGGCAACTTTTTCACACAGAGGGTGGTGTGTGTATGGAATGAGCTGCCAGAGGAAGTGGTGGAGGCTAGTACAATTGCAACATTTAAAAGGCATTTGGATGGGTATATGAATAGGAAGGGTATAGAGGGATATGAGCCGGGTGCTGGCAGGTGGCACTAGATTGTGTTGGGATATCTGGTCGGCATGGGCGAGTTAGACCGAAGGGTCTGTTTCTGTGCTGTACATCTCTATGACTCTTTGATGATCTTCAGAAGTCAGGTCATGCAGGTCCTCTTGTTAAAAGAAAGGGCTTTTCCCAGCCTCACATGGAAGTCACAGGCACTGGAGATGTACTGTAAATGTCCTCAAAACTGTCTCAACTTTGTACTATGCCCAGAAAAAGCCTATTTGTGCACATTAGTGGGATTTTTGCTGTACTATTCTTAAAGCGGAGTGGGGCTGATTCTGAGGAAATTCTAGATCCTTAAAAATCTCCGTGATAGTCACATAATGAATAAGCTATTTTGTCCAAAAGCCACTCCTCTACTTTTCATCATTCGATAAATGATTTGGATGTGAGCATTAGAGGTATAGTTAGTAAGTTTGTAGATGACACCAAAATTGGAGGTGACGTGGACAGCCAAGAAGGTTACCTCAGATTACAACTGGATCTTGGTCAGATGGGCCAATGGGCTGAGAACTGGCAGATGGAGTTTAATTTAGATAAATGCGAGGTGCTGCATTTTGAGAAAGCAAATCTTAGCAGCACTTATACACTTAATGGTAAGGTCCTAGGGGGTGTTGCTGAATAAGGAGACCTTGGAGTGCAGGTTCATAGCTCCTTGAAAGTAGAGTCACAGGTAGATAGTATAGTGAAGAAGGCATTTGGTATGTTTTCCTTTATTGGCCAAGAGTATTGAGTATAGGATTTGGGTGTTCATGTTGTGGCTGTACAGGACATTGTTTCGGCCACTTTTGGAATGTTGCATGCAATTCTGGTCTCCTTCCTATCGGAAGGATGTTATGAAACCCGAAAGGATTCAGAAAAGATTTACAAGGATATTGTCAGGGTTGGAGGATTTGAGCTATAGGGAGAGGTTGAATAGGCTGGGGCTGTTTTCCCTGAAACATCGGAGGCTGAGGGGTGACCTTACAGAGGTTTATGAGGGGCATGGATAGGATAAATAGACAAAGTATTTTCCCTGGGGTGGGAGAGTCTAGAACTAGAAGGCATAGGTTTAGGGTGAGAGGGGAAAGATGTAAAAGAGATCTAAGGGCAACTTTTTCACACAGAGGGTGGTGTGTGTATGGAATGAGCTGCCAGAGGAAGTGATGGAGGCTGATACAACTGCAACATTTAAAAGGCATCTGGATGGGTATATGAATAGGAAGGGTTTGGAGGGATATGGGCCGAGTGCTGGCAGGTGGGATTAGATTGGTTGGGTTGGACGAGTTGGACCGAAGGGTCTGTTTCTGTGCTGAACATTTCTATGATTCTATGACACTGCTCCTAGTCATGTAGCTAGATTTGTACATAGACTAACATTTTATTGAGGTGGGGCATGTAAGGGCATAAAATGTATTCAGCTCAAATAGAAAGAAAAAATAAAAACTTGCATTTATATCGCACCTTTCACAATCTTAAGATTTCTCAAGGTTCTTGACAATTACTTTTTGAAGGAATTCAGCAGTCAATTTACACAGAGTTAATTCCCACAAATATAATGTGATAACAGCCAATTTTTGTAAAACTTATTGAGAGGTTAATATTGGCCAAGAACCTGGAGATAAATCCTCCACTCTTCTTTGAAATTGTATCATGGAATTTTTCATGTTCACTACACAAAGCAGTGAGACAGCGCTTTGGTTTAATAGTTCATCAGAAAGGTGTTTTCCTGCAACAGAACTGTAAATGATGTCACAGGGATATCGGTGACCCATCTGATTTACCTCAACTTCATTGCTGTAAGGTATTACATAAGCTGATAGTTCATTTACAAATCTATTTCATGTGCTGTTACTCAAGGACAGTATCTGCATTTTGAACTTGAGTATTTTGGAGGCTCAGTTAAGAAGCTTGTTGCTAAATTGATGTGTTTTTCCAAAAAGTAGAAGGCTACAATGTAAGCAGCTCATTTCAAATCTATTTAAAAATATAATTAATACATAAGTCCGCATTGACATGCATCTATCTGACATAAATTGGGTGATCTGGCATCCACCAAAGACTTCATAAGAGAACAAATTTGTTTTTTGTGATTTGGCTTCATCTCAATATTGGAGGTGAGGTTCTGATAGCTCTGCTAATTGACAGCTTACTACTTGTGAGGGTAAGAGCTCAGCAGGATCATGACTGAAATGGAAAAGGCGAAAGGAAAGTCTGGTGGAGCAGCCAATTGATGCGGCCATGTAAAAACCTCATTAAGCAACAAACCTCAACCACATCTTTTTGTTGTGAACACATGTTTCGTTTTGTTCCTGAGGAAAATATATATTCCTGGTCTTCAATGAAATCAACAATAATTCCAAGAATGTCTCATTGCTCCTAATGCCAACCTTGATGTCTAAACATCCATGTTGATCACTGTTTGCCTTTACAACATCAACTTTGACATTGTTCTTTTAATTAGAGTTAGCATTGCGTTAGGTAAGTGTGAGGTATGCTTGATGTGTAGTTGAGAGTGTAAAATCGTTAGAAGTCAGAAGGTTTTGCCCTTATCATGTTGCAATCAGAAAATATAATGCAGCAATTTGATTTCTGGGTGTCATTCATACAATTCTACCCATATTGCACAGTCATCAGTTGAGAAACTCTTTTCACATTAATTTTGAAATACGGGCTATCATCAGTACTATACAAGTAATGCCGATCTAACAAAGTCAATACACTTTAGGCACCACAGAAATCACCCTTTCTGCTATTCAGTCAGATTATCTCCACTTCATTGATAGACTTCTGTTCTATATCCCTTGATACTCTTACCTATTAATAAATGAGCAATCTCAGAAAATTCACAACCCTTTCCCTTTTTTGTGTGTATTGAAAGATGCTTCTGGATTTCACTATTGAATGATCTGCCTCTCATGTTTTTTTTAAGACTGGATCCCTTTGTTCAGAATACCTGCAGAGAATAAATAACTTCTATGTATGTATCCTTTTGAATACTTCTTATCATTTTAAATATCTCATTTCAATTATGCTTTAATTCTGGAAATTGAAGGGAATACAAACCAAATTCATGCAGTATTCATCAGAATATAACCCTTTAAGACCTGATATCACTCTGGTAACTTTCTTGTTTCTACTCCAAGGTCAATATCATTACTTTGATGTAGTGGTCGAATGTTTCCGATGGGATTTGACCAGTACAGTAAACAACTGCAGCTTCCCCCCATTGTGTTCTGACTCTATTGAAATAATAGTCAATATTTCATTTGCTTTAATTGTGATTAAAATTTATACAGCGTTTCCAATTTCCATAGTCCATGTGTCAGGATTCACGAAAGTGTTTGCTTCCCCTGTTTCTAATCACTATTATAAAAATATTCTCATTGAACCAGAACAATATGTTTTTACTTCTCTCCTGCATTGAACCTTGTAATCACATTGACCTTTGTCACTTCATGCTCCAATATGCAACTTTCTGTGCCTCCAAAATTGTTGATGTCTGCAAATATAGATAGATACTTTTACTTTATCCAAGTTATTCATAAAGCTGGCGAAAATCTGCAACTCTAAAACAGATCCCTCAACAATGCTTCTTGTCACATTCTGCCAGTCAAAATGCATTTTCCATATGAAAAATGCAATGCACTATCTCAGCATAAATAGCAGCCTAATTGAATCTCACTGGTCTCCAGTGGTTTTCCATTATAACAAAATGTAATCATGGCAAGACTAAAGAATTTATAGGTTTATGACATTAATATTCATTAATGGTCATTTTGTTGTGGCCAGCTATAGAGTTTTATCTCCTAGTTGATTATTCCTTTATATAGTGATATGAAATTTAACTCCTACCTTGTGCCATTTGTCGTTTGTTATGTATTTAGGGGTTTAGCCACAGTGACAATTCCCTTTCATGAAAAAGTTCAATGTAGGTCTAATAGGTTTATAGAACTCACCTTTATGTGTTAATTAGGTCCTTGCAAATTCCCAGGAGGCACTCCAATTACCTTGAACAAGGTCCATGAGAAAATTTCAAAGGGTTGGCCTGTGGAAAACTTCCATCGTTTTCATTTTTAATTGCGGTTGTCCAATTATCAACTATTCCTCTCGAAAGAAATTAGACAATACAGAGATGAAAATTATTTCTAGTATGTTCAAGCATATTCAGTGTTAGCAGGATGTATGGGTCATTTTCTATCATTCAATAGTTTGTGTTTGAAGTCTAGCATTGTTCAGTATCCCAAAGTAATGCTGTTTGAGTCCATGGCACTTTCAGCAAGAACTCTTCATTTACAACTTGATTTATACACATTTAATGAAAGCAAAACACAATGGATGCTGAGAAACTCTGTAGATCTGACTGTGTCTACAAAGAAACAAAAAGAGTTAATGTTTCAACTGCATCTTTCCGGAATTGTTCCAAACCACCATTAGGAAAGGAAAGGAAATCTACCATTCTTACCTGGAGTCTGACTTACGTATGATCCCAGACCCACAACAAAGTGATTGAATCTTAACTGCTTTATGACATGATCTAACAAGCTACTCATTTGTATTAATACTGAAATGATCTCAAAAAGGAATGAAATTGAACTGATCACCTGTCATTGATAAGGTACTGAGAACAACAGCAAACACAACTTTGTTAACCCAGAGAAGTTTTCCTTTCTAACATTTGGGAGTGCAAAAATTTGGAGATTCACCCCTCAGCCTTGTCAAGTAATAGACTGAAATAGCCATAACCTACAGAAATGTGCCTTATTCGCAATGACCCAGCAACATCATTACCATTCCTGCTGTTGACATACTCTTTTCACACGTCTGTCCTGCCATCCTAGATATCAGCCCCATAACCTTTGCAGCACTCCTTCCATTTTAAGAACATTCTTCCTCAAATAAGGACACCAAACCTGCACACAGTACTCCAGGAGTGGTCTCACCAAGGCTCTTTACAATTACAACAAGACATCCCTACTCCTGTGTTCAACTGCTATGATCAGAAGGCCAATATATCATTTGCCTTCTTTACCGTTGGTGAGCGAGATATTTTGTTGCAGATATCTTAAATAATCCACTTATCAGCTCGCTCTTATTAATACCATGTTCCCATTCATTTATTCATAACCCTTTACTAACCCGTTGCTAGTTCTAACATGCTTTCAGGAGAAAGTGAGGACTGCAGATGCTGGAAATCAGGGTAGTACTGAACCACTACTATAATCTTCAACATCCCTGCACTTCAAAGGATAATTCAGCCCAGATTCTTGCAACTAAAAATGAGGCAAGTGACTTGTGCTCATACAATTATAGCTGTGGATGTTTAGACAGGGGAAAGTGAGGATTGCAGATGCTGGAGATCAGAGCTGAAAATGTGTTGCTGGAAAAGCGCAGCAGGTCAGAGCAGCATCCAAGGAGCAGGAGAATCGACGTTTCGGGCATGAGCCTGAAGAAGGGTTCCTGAAGAAGGGCTCATGCCCGAAATGTCGATTCTCCTGCTCCTTGGATGCTGCCTGACCTGCTGCGCTTTTCCAGCAACACATTTTCAGCTAACATGCTTTCATTCATTCATTCATAAAACCACATTCTTGTAGTGCATTTTACTATTGCAAGATGGACTAAATTAAAACATTACTTTCAAATCCATTACTGCTCCTTCACACTTTCAACCCTTAAAATGCCTCTTGACATCAAAAGCTTCCTCTGAATGAATATCAAAGATTATTAACCCATTCAAAATCAATACCCTCCTGACACCATGCCTCCATGATCCACCTGAAATTATGGAAAGATTATAATATTAATCAGCTCTTACCGACTGTCTCTCAGGACCTGCATAGATTACAGAACATCAAACAGTTTCCCCAACTAATAAATACATTAAACAGGGCCACTGTTGAAACAGTGCTCCCATGAAATTGCATGAACATATGATACTCACACCAGCAAATTGTAAACAAATCCCACAACCTAGCTGCGGCAATCAGTTTAATATACTTTACTCTTTTATTAATTTCTAACTTATTTAGAGCATATAGGACTGGTACTTTTACTAACATTTACTAACTTAACTGATAAATGGACTAACACCTCTTAATTATGCAACCAGGCTGGACAGGCACACTAATCTGAGTAGCAGTCAGCACTTAGTAAATGTTTAAACAATTGCATGCTTCCCAAGGACAGATGTCACACAAACTTTTGTGTACAATAGATAAAACTATGTAACACTATAGTGATAGAACTTTAATATATCTAAGAACTGTATATAAAGAAGCTAATGTACGAACTGTACTTCAGGATTCCACCACTAATGCTGTTGCTGAATAAAGAGGCTATTTTCAATCGTTATTTGAACACGATCCCACACCACCTACTGCATCTGCATTCTTATTTTCAGTGGCTGCTGTATTAAGTCTTGTTGAGCCTTTCCCTTCCCTAATCGATCATGATTCAGATAATAATCTACCGACCTGTTTTTGTTACCAAAGTGAATAACATTACATTAATTCATATTATACTTCAATTGTTATGGATTTGCCCACTCTTTCAATTTTTTTAAATCACACTGAAGCACCTTTGCATCCTCCTCACAGCTCATTTCTTAACCAGCTTGGATCTGCGATCGTGGAGATATTACCTTTAATTTCCTCATCTAAAGTCATTAGATTATCCGAGTGTCAATTATCTGAATTCCGGATTATCTGAAAAAGATCTCAAGGTCTCGACAGAAACATTACATCAAAGAGGTGTTTCAACACTGATCGTGTCTTTTGCTTACAATGAATAAAAATGAACTCAGCTTCCTGAAATGCTGCCGAGAACAGTCCTGGCCCATGATAGGAGCCCAGACACCATCTCCAAATGACTGACCTCTCTCTCCCAACACTTTCCCTGGAGTTCTACATAGCGGGTACCCTAAACTCCCTTTCCCCAAGTACTCTCTCCATTATTGTCCTGTACAGGGCAACCTGTCAAAAGATTGGTGTGTGTGTGTGTGTGTGTGTGTGTGTGTGTGTGTGTGCGCTATTTTGAGACTCATCCCCCCAAAGGCTGCAGCAGTCTTATCGTTGGTGTCCAGTCCAGCTGCCCTGGGGCAGTGGTGGGGGAGGGGAGTGGACAAGGAGGACAGAGTGGCCAGGTCGGATAGTGGGAGAGGATGTGGAGGCAATGTGGGGGCTCGCGTGTGGTGTGCTTCTGCCTAGTCTCCTGAACGGGGATCGGACTTAGCAAGAGCTCGCTGTGTCAATCCTATTCAACTGGGCGGAGGCTCAAGAAAAGCTGCAGGTCCTTTACACACAAGTGTGTGTCTGTTCAGAAACAAACCCTGAAACAGAGAGAGGGAACAAGGCAGGCAGAGCGAGGAAAAAGGAAACTTCAGAAAACTCCAAGCCCCAGAGGAGAGGCACTGAATCAATTAACCAAATAATCAATTATCCAAACGCAATAGTGCCTGCCCATCTCGTTCGGACAATCGAGGTTCCTCTGCATACATTGTGAGTAGCTGGGGTCCAAGCTCTGATACTTGCATTGTTGCGTTGGATGCAGCTTGCCACTTGGAAAAAGTTCAGTGTATTTCACCTTTTAGTTTTCTGTCTGCTAACTGACGCCAATACACCACCCCAAATAGTTCATATCCAAATGTGGCTCGAGCTGACAATATCCAAGTGTAGGCTGACAACTGAAAGTAACATTTGTGCCACAGAAATTACAGGCAATGGTCATCGCAAACAAGAGAGAATATACTAATTGCCCTAGACATTCAGTGGCATTGCCATCACTGAATCTCCCGTTATCAATATCTTGAGTTACCCTTGAACTGAACTGGACCAGTGCGATAAATATTGTGACTACAAGAGAAAGCCAGAGTCTGAAGTGGTTATGTGAGCTGATGTTTAGTGAGGCTGGTGATTTACTGATGCTGACTTGCATGAGCATAGGGTGCAGGGGAATGCAGAGACATTATTGTGAATAACCAATTCCATTCTAGTCGAGAGAAGCATTCCAGTGAGGTGCAGATACCAGATACTCACTATAATTTACATCGGGCATTAACATTGTCTAGTTTCTCAAAGAAGGTGAAGAGAATGGGCGGCACGATGGCACAGCGGTTAGCACTGCTGCCTCATAGCGCCAGTGACCCGGGTTCAATTCCCGCCTTAGGCGACTGTGCGGAGTTTGCATATTCTCCCTGTGTCTGCGCGGGTGTGCTCAGGTTTCCTCTCACAGTCCAAAAAAAATGTGCAGGTTACGTGAATTGGCCATGCTAAATTGTCCATAGTGTTAGGTGCAGGGGCAAACGTAGGGGTCTGGGTGGGTGCGCTTCGGCTGGTCGGTGTGGACTTGTTGGGCCGAAGGGCCTGTTTCCACACTGTAAGTAATCTAATAGAAGTGAAAGTGGCATATAAATAAGGTAGGTTGGGGCTTCATTGAGATTGAAGTGCATTAAAGTAAGATAGTCACTCTTCAACAGTGTAATTCTGAAGTTAATGTTGAAGACTTGAGAGCAAAATCAGGAAAATTAGTCTCTACATTGAGAATCAGATGTTTTTCATTCTCAACGTATTTTCTCACCTTCTCCCCATCATTCACACTGCAGCATGGAGGAGATAATGTTCAGATTTATCAGACCAAAGAGTTTATTGTGAAGATAGGTTTTTGTTGCACCCTCACATTAAATATGGATCTACATGGAGTTAAATAGCAATCCTATGAATCTAGAAACGTTTCAGTCTTCTACATATTAACAATTCCCACATCTCCACAGTTACACAATAGGTGGGATCTTATAGGGGTCTGAGAGACATGGGCCAAGGTAAGAGTTATGGTGGTAAAGGATGAGAATTCTGATCATGCTCAGCTCATGCTAGCAACAGATTACCCCATCTTTTAGCACAAGCAGCATGGCAAGATGCATACTAGGAAGTGACGAGATGCTAGTTGATAACAGTTATTGCTTGTTTAATGCCTTGTTGTTGGTCCAACTCACTTTACTAATATTTGTCTTTCTACCATACCAAAATTGGTAAAGATTATTGCCTGTTTAATGCCTTGTTACTGGTCCAACTCACTTCAGTTATATTCTTCTTTCTAACGTACCAAACTTGTGAAAACAAATTGACTATCGAGAAAACTTGACATGGAGACCAGAATGGGTATCTGGCAAATTCAACCCATCTCTTGTTCCGAATGACCTTCATGATAGACACCAGGCATCAACATCTCAGGGCATGCTCCATGGGAAAAATCAACATCCACCTCATGCCCTCTGACATTGGCATCCTTGATATGCCAACCTCAAAGAACCTTCATTATACATCTCTAATCCACTTACAGGATGTTTCTGCATGTCATTGTAATGTTGCAGCAAAGACACTGTGCTCTCAGGGACATTTACCCAGCTCATTGACTGAGCCAGGCTACATCTCCTGGTTCTTCACTCACTAGCAGAGTACTCAATCACTTTGAACCTGAATGCTCACAGCAACCCTGTCTTGCATTTGCCTTGCCTTGCTTTTATGCATTCAGAAATAAGAGGCTTGTTTTACTTCTGTGTTGCCTTGTCATTGAATACAGAAGAAGGAAGATTGCCATGCATGTCAGCAGTCTTCAATGTCGACAAGGGGGGGTAGACATAGCTCATGGGGTCCTGGCATAGTAGGGAAGCCTTGGTTTCCTGGGCTGGAGCTAGGAAATGGTCAGTCAACCATTCGAGTTAGTCAGAGGTAGGATCTTACCTACATCAGGGGGAGAAGATCCAAATGCTGCACAATCCACCACCTGTCTTGAGTATTCACACCCTATTGGGAGCTGTTTTCCTCCTGGAATGAAAGAAGGGAAGATTAATGAAGAGGAAAGTGGGTGACACAACTGCTAATTTTAGTTCAGGTGGGGGGGTGTCCTATATGAGTGAGTAGGCAGCGCAGACAACTTACACAGTTAGTGTTGCCATGAGTTTGGATGGGGGACAGTGAATGACAGAAGATATTGTTGGCATTAGTAAGAGTGTAAAACATGAACATTGGTGAAAGGTGAATACAGTAGTAAAGACAGAGCAACTCTAAGGTGTCAGAGAGAAGATGGTTGCACTTACTCTGGTGGATTGGAGAAGACCATTGACCTTTTTTCTGCACTTGGCAACCTTGGACCAGTCTGACATGGTCTGGTGTCATTGTCTCCACAATTGATCTTGGACAAAGATAAAGTTCTGCCTCAAAATAAATTGAGGGCAGCATGGCAACTCAATGGTTAGCACTGCTGCCTCATAGCATCAGGGACACGTGTTCGATTCCACCTTCGGTGACTGCGATGAGTTTGCAAACTCTCCCCATGTCTGTGTGCGTTTCCTCAGGGTGCTCCAGTTTCCTCCCACAGTCCAAAGTTGTGTAGGTTAGGGGGACCATGGTAAATGCAGGGTTACAGGGATAGGGTAGGAAGCTGGGTCTGGTTGGAAAGCTCTTCAGAGGATCGATGCAGACTCAATGGACTGAATAGCTTGTTTCCACTCTGAGGGATCCTATGATCCAACATGACCTCCAGGTCACTGCCTGCACAGTGAGGCACAGATTTCCCCTTCCCATTTCTGGGGCAAACATCAAGAATCCTGCAGGACACCTATACACTGACAGTGCTTGTCACTGCATAATGAGCTTTTCAAAGATGGCACTGGTATACACGATGCCAGTGAATTCTGGGACATCTGTGGAGTAGCAATTTGTTCTGGAAATGCTGTGTGGTAAGATAAGGCTAGAATTGGACATGAGAGACACCATACAAGGGGAGGTAGATGTCTAATGAGACAACTTGGTAACATAGTGGGCAGCACGGTGGCACAGTGGTTAGCACTGCTGCCTCACAGCGCCAGAGACCCGGGTTCAATTCCCGCCTCAGGCGACTGACTGTGTGGAGTTTGCATGTTCTCCCCGTGTCTGCGTGGGTTTCCTCCGGGTGCTCCGGTTTCCTCCCACATCACAAAGATGTGCAGGGTCAGGTGAATTGGCCATCCTAAATTGCCCGTAGTGCTAGGTAAGGGGTAAATGTAGGGGTATGGGTGGGTTTCGCTTCGGCCGGTCGGTGTGGACTTGTTGGGCCAAAGGGCCTGTTTCCACACTGTAATCTAATCTAATCTAATCATACAGCAAGAAAACATGTTTGGGCCTTGCAGTGAAAAAAAACTCAATGCAACTCAATATAGTTTAGGATTCAGCCCATAACATTGGTTCAGATAATGCTTTGACTGGAGTCATTATTTATTTCACAAAACTGTTACCAATTTGCAAATTATTTTTCTGGCATTTTATTCTTCAATCTGAACACCAAATTAACCAGAGACCTGCTTAAAACTTATAGAAAGGTGAAGATCTATAAAAAAAACTATTTCTAATCCGCCTCAAAAGAAAGTTAAGAAATTCATATTAAAGACCATTCTGGATCTGATTACCATTTGCCCTCTGACCTTCACACCTTTTCATGTGCCTTTTTTTAATTGGCATCTGTTTACTGTCAAATCAGAGCTTTCAGAGGAGAGCATTGGAATTTCAGAAAATACATATACCAAATGGCAGTAAAATTACAGCAGTTAAATTAGTTCCCAGCAGAGATTTGGATAAAAATCTCCACATTTACAAATTAAACACCAGATGCAGTTGATTTTGTGTGTTTCTTTTTCCCACACATAATCCATGGGCTTAGTTTGGCTTCACTTTAGGTTTACAAATATTTCTCCTGAATTATAGTTAATTCTATCCATCAACTATATTTCAAAGTTTCACTACCTAAAAGCATTGTAAACAGGCTTCTTCGCCACGCCAGATTATTTGTTAATGGTGACCAGCTGAAATTTCTCAAATAAATCATTATTACATTTCAGCTTCAGTTGCTTTGAAACTCTGCTCTGAAAAGCAGGGATATATCAGAAGACTTTAGTCTTCTGGATATTTGAGAAGAGAGGCTAGAAATTTATAAATAAAACAAAAACCAAAAGTATTTCAGATTTCTGGGATAGTAATGCAACTGAGAAATTATCTTCCCCAATGTATTGCATCAAAAGTTAGCCCAAAATATAAAAGGTTTAGATGCAATGCAAGTCTTTGCTTTTGTGTTGAAAACTAGTGAAGCTCCAGTCCTCCCAGGTTACATAGGACATAGAACAGTACAGCACAGGATTGGCCATTCAACCACAATGTTGTGCCAAACATGATGCCAAATTAAACTAATTCTTTCTGCCTGCCCTTGGCCCATATTTTCATTTTTTGCATATTCATGTGCTTATCTAAAAGCCCCTTAAACGCCCCTATCATATCTGTGTCAACCACCATCCCTGGCAGTGTGTTCCAGACACTGTAAAAACAAAATCCATTTGAAGTAAGAGTCATGTATGTACTGAACTTTAATCCATGTAGGACTTCAAATAAAACATGAGATTTTGGGTTGGACCTTTGTACATGACGCGACCTTTAGTGAAGCAGCTGTAAGCTAATGCATCATGTGCACATCATAATGGGTCGCACTGAGTTCAACAACAAAGGAAATTCTGCTGGCTGGTGATACAAGTTAGAATGGGTCACACATGCAGGCTCCATCTTCTCCAATTGCTTCTCGAAATATTAAGCAGGGTTGAAAGAAATTTCCCAAGCTCTCCAGAGACTCCTTGAGTACTTTAAAAGAACAATGCAAAGTTAAACAAAATTCGAGATGATCTCCTGATGGTGACAATTTCTGCCTGTGGTGCACCAAAGAAACAGATTGGCAGTTCATCTCCTAAGTTTTACTTAAATTTGTATGCAGTTTTATTCCCAAATCACTTTCTTGCTTCTGAGACTGCTATGCAAAGAATGTCTAAATGTGAGGCTCAGTGCAGTGATTTTTTTTTGCTTAGCTACTGTAATATAATTGTAACAGTCTGCTTTATAATTCTGGTATGATTTTGCTCGAATGAATAAGCCTTTAACTTAACTTCACGTTTTCTGCCTTTCAGTCATAAGTTGGAGTGTTTCCGTCTCACACCAGTCAGCTTTGTCAAGAGTGCGTATTAAATAGTGATACAATAATGTAAGGCAAAGCTATAGACAATTTGTAGAATGGGGTTGCACAATTATCAAAGTGGTTAAATTGGTCATTTTCTTTTGGATTTCTTGAAAATTAAATCTTAGCCAGTACACACAAACTTTCCTTCAGATGAGGTTCTGGAATATTTTACCTCCACTTGAATAGAAAGATGGCATCTTATATCAACTAAAAGATTACATTTCCAACAATGTGTCACTTTTAGTCAGAGTCAAAAGTGCTCTGCATACAGTGCGGAAATAGACCCTTCGGTCTGACTTGTACATGTCAACCAAGTTTCACAAACTGAACTAGTCTGACTTGCCTACATTTGGCAGCTATCCCTCTAAACCTTTCCTATTGATGTACCTGTCCAATTTTTTTTTAAATGTCGTGACTGTACTTGCATCCACCACTTCCTCTGGCATTTCATTCCATAACTGAATTACCATCTGTGTGAAAAGTTGCCCCATCACATTCCTTTTAAATATTTCTCCTATCACCTTAAAATTATGCTGCCTAGTTTTGAACTCCTGTACCGTAAGAAAAGGACCTTTGTTATTCACCTTCTCTATACCCCTCATGATTTAAAAAATCTCTATAAGGTCACCCCTCAAGCTCCTAAAATCCAATGAAAAATGTCTCTCCTGATAACTCAAACCCTCCAGTCCTAGCAATATCCTAGTAAATCTTTTCTGGACCCTCTCCAATTTAATAATATCCTCCCTATGTGAGGGCAACCAGAACTCTACACAGCACTCATAGAAACATAGCATTCTTACAGTGTGGAAGCAGGCTATTTGGCACTTGTAGTCCATGTCAACTCGCTGAAGAGCATCCCACCCGAGTCCTATGCAATCACAATATAATGAACCAATTCCTGTACTCAATGGTCTGAGCAATGATGGCAATCATGCAAATGCCTTCTTCACCATCCTATCTATCTGTGACATAACTTTCAATGAATATGTACCTGAACCCCAATGTCTCCATGTTTGACAACACTCCCCAGGGCCCTACAAATTAACTCTGTATGCCCAGCCATCATTTGTCTTATCAAATACAACACATTGCATTTATCCAAATTAAATTCCATCTGCCACTCCTTGGTCTATTGACTCAATTGATCATGATCCCTTTGTAACCTTAGATAACCTCACTGACCTCAATATCACCAATTTTGGTGTAATCTGCAAACTTAATAAACTTACTAAACTTCTCAAATTCTCATCCAAATCCTTTATCTAAATGACAAACAACAGTTGACCCAGCATTGATCCCTGCAGAATATCACTTGTCACAGGCCTTCAGTCCACAAAACAAGCCTCAACCACCACCTACTGTCTCCTACTATCAAGCTGATTTTCTATCCAATTGGCAACCTCTGCCTGAATTCGACATGATCTAACTTTACTAATTAGACTGCCATACAAAAGTAAGGTGGCAGTGGTGGGGTTGGCAGTGTTCGACTCCTGATTCTAAGGCTTAACAGCTCATGGGAACCATGCAGTGTAGCTGGCTGCATCAACACCATTTCGCACATTTTCATCCTTTGGTGACATTGCAGCTTTGATGTCTTTCTGCATTTTTGTTCATGGAGGAGTGCATTATGGGTGGGCCCCACACAGCCCAGATCAATGACCGCCTCTGGCTCTGGTGTTGAGCTTTCAGAGGTTTCAGCTTCTTTATGGAGGAGCCCGGATCCAGGATCCCAGTGACCGATA
The DNA here is from genome assembly GCF_037043375.1 of Chiloscyllium plagiosum. NCBI lineage: Eukaryota > Metazoa > Chordata > Chondrichthyes > Orectolobiformes > Hemiscylliidae > Chiloscyllium > Chiloscyllium plagiosum. The sequence goes on from NW_028270144.1 coordinate 38,741,553, forward strand.
ACCAGTAGCACGCCCATTGGTTCAGCTCTGATGCATTGGTTGTGGGAGTGGAAGTGATGGCTGAGGTGAGCCCATAACCAAGACCCTGGAGCCCATTACAGATGCCCTGGCCAATGTAAAACAGAGAGCGGAGGATAGTATTGAGTAACAAGAAGAAGATGGAAAGATGAACTCTATCGCAGTAAAATCTTGCACTAATTTCAGTGTTTCGAGGTGGTTCCAGAGCCTGGCGACACTGCATTTTGAATGCAAGAAAACACTTTTCATTGTATTTTTATATTTACATGACAATTAATCTAAATCTAATCTGAATTTATGCAGAACCTTGTCAAAGGCCTTATTACAGTCCATGTAGACAACGTCTACTACTCTGCCCTCATCTATCTTCTTGGGCACTTCCTCATAAGAGTGAATCAAATTTGAGAGACATTTTTTTGGAAGGCACAAAGCCATACTGTCTATCCATAATCAGTCTTTGTCTCTTCAAACCTCTTCGCAAGTTTTTTACTCTTCATTTCAGGTATGTAATTTATGACTTGTAGTATAAAATAAGTCAAGATTTGTTCAATTTCTCCGCCATTTCCTCAATATATGATTTTTGTTTTCTCTGTTTTTACCTTGAGGGAACCAAAGTTCAAAGCAACCACTTTCCTTCTTTTTACATAGCTGTAAAGTCTCTTATAATCATGGCTGATCTGTGCTAATATTTCTTCCCCCCCCCCCATCCCTCCTTTTTTAAAATAGATTTGTTGGCAGCCTTTTACTTGATTCTAACATTCTCAAATTTTAGGTTCACTAATATTTCAATGGAATATCATAAACTGTTAATCCAAAACTACTTATATTACTCATTAAGCCACAGATGGGGGTTCTTTCTTGCTGAGTTTTGTATTGCTTAGAGGAATTAATTTTTATTGAACATTTTAAATTGTTTCTTTTAATGTTTACCAGCTTTTCCTTTTTACAATACCTTTTACTCTGCTTACCCAATCAATCTTAGCCAATTCTCCTTTCACATCTATACAATTGGTTGCAGGTTTTAGATATTCAGAAGGTAATAAGTCAGCCAGAAGAGTATTGGAATAATACTCAGAAGGCAGTAGTATTTCAAAAGGTTCTAACAATGTTCCAAACTGATGCCCAGTGGGATATCTATTATGTAGTATAAATACAGTTCATAACTTAGCTTACAGTTGCTACTTTAACAAGTGGACGAAGAAGGCTTGATTCTGAATAATCACAATAGGAAAAAAGAACAAGTCAAGATGCATTACAGACTACAGCATTGATTGATTGATGCTGAAAATGTAAGAGCTGTGAAATTAAATTCTGTGAAATTAAATTTACTGTTTGTAAAAATAGTTTTTTTTGTTCACTCATGGGATATGCATATCACTGTCATGGGTAGATATATTGCCCATCTTAAACCATCCTTGAAAATGTTGCAATGAGCCAATTTCTTGAACCATCACGGTCAATCTGCTAGGGATGGGTTTCCATATTGGAGATTTTTGCACTCGATCCAGATCAGAATGGAACGGCATTTATTGGGGCATAAAATTGTTTGACATGCTTGAGTTGCCATGTTAATTGTCTGAGACTACTGCAATTTTACTAATGGTGGCTAGTGTTGGACAGCAATTGAGACACTTTCAATTAATGGCCACTCAAGGAGCTTCTCCTGCAATTGCTATTTTATCACTGATACGGGATTGCCTGTTCCACTTTAGCAGCCTAGTTGTGGGCTAAGAGAGTAATCCCTTCTGTTCAGATATTCTGTGCCCAGCAAGGGCACTCCACAGTAGTGAATGTAACTTTTGCATCTTTCCCTCTTGCTGAATCACACCCCTGGCTCCCTATTGTGGCCCAATGGACATTGGTGAGGGCAGCTTGACTATCTCAGGCAAAACTGCACAAGTTACCGCAGGGTCAGGCCTTCAAAGATGCTCAGTGAAACAATCTGCAGTCCCAACAGTGGCCACTGCTTCAGAGGATCAGTTAGTTTGAATGGCTGTTTTGCAATGCAGAATGTGGGTTCAATTCCTGTACTGGCTAAGGTCACTGTAAAGGTGCAGCTTTTTCTATATTACCCCTTTCCTGAGACCTGGTGACCCTCAGGTGAAACAACCATCAGTCATCTCTCTGTCGAGAGCAGCCCTATGGTCCTCTGAGGCCAAAAATGCAATTTGGGGGTTAAAATATAGAGAATTACATGTAAAGCCAATTTTAATAAGCATGCTAATGCAATACAAGATATTTCTGAGTCTATCTTTTATCCAAGAGTTTTAATTCACGATTTACAATACACGAGTTCAATTTTCACTCTGTTACCTTAAGATTCATATTTTTTAAAACCTAGAAATCAAGCTTCAGCACCAGTAAAATTGATGATAAAAGCTGTTGCATTGTCACAAAATTCCAGATGGTTTGCTAAATGGTTTAGTGAAGAAATTGTATGGAGTTAACTGGTTTTGCCTATATGTAGTTCAAGCCCACAGCAAGATGGTTGATGCGAAATCTGTTTTCTGAAATGTTCCGATACAGCATTTATTTGTATTGAAACCATTACTTCAGCAACTAGAAATGGACAGTAAACGTGTACTTTTCTAAATATGCCTACATCTCGATGAATTCATTAAAATGTAACAAGCCCTGAGCATCACCTACCGCCACAGTACTCAGAACACAGTCCCTCACCAACTTTACTTCGCATCCAGTTATTATTGCATCATGTTTAATCTAATGTCCAAAGCGTTACATAACTCCAGGCACTTTCTCAAATTATATCGAGGTTGTCACTACACTGTTTAACCTTTCTTGCAGAAGGTTGCTGAAAGCAGTGACAGTACATCAGGCAAAGTGTATGATGAAATGGAAGTGAAAAAGGAGAAGAAGGAATCAAAGTATGAAGAAAACACCATGTGATATCTCCTCCGCTCTTACCTCTGGTCAAAGCTATGGTTTACTCATTTTCTTTCTTTTACAGTAACTGCATATAGCAGAGGCAAGCATAGTAAATTTTCTTCTGTTTGACCACATTGTTATATTTGGGCCTAACCCTAATAAATCTATGCATGGACATAATCCTTGGTTGGGTCTTGTGCCTGGGCATGAGCGATGAAACACATTCCTGCTTCAGTCCTGACAGAATTGCACCAGCAGTAATGGAACTAGTTTTCAGCACCACCAGTGCCCAAACCTGCTGGAAGACCTTTAGCCTCAATTATAATCTCAACTCCTCTTGAGAGTAAAAAAAAATGGCTACTTTCTTGATCACCTGTTCTTTGTTGTCTTCCTCTCCCCAATGTTCCAATTTGAAAGAGACTGATTGTATAGACTCTTTCTATTTTCTGTATACCACTTAAAATAAAGCTTCAAGTAATGTTCACCCACTGCTATTAGCATTATATAGATGTGCTTGGGAATAAGATGTCAGTGAACTTAAAGGTAGCATTAAACAAAATAAGACAGCATAAACATTGTTGATTCACTCGAAAATTGAACATTAACTGGATAACAAGCTTGCCCTTTGCCCAGATGACATGATCTGAAACCAAACTAATTAGGTAATTTCAGCATCCTGATTTTCACTGTGGTTCCTGCTCAAACTAAGGGTAAATGTGCTACTGAAAAGCCACACTTCTCTATAAATCTCGTGAAAAAACAGCTTCAGGGTTGGAATGGGATTCTGATGTTGGCTAACTTTACAATTCCATCCTTTTATGGCAATATTGCATAACTTGTCAGACTAAAGAATAGTTAGTTTAAATATTTCAGAGGATCTGCTCATTCATCACAACTGAATGGAAGTAACCCCTTCCACACTAACCCCTTACACACACACGCCCATTTATCATACTAATTACTCCAGGCCACTCCCCCCATGTCATATTCATGACCAGGATGGGCACTTTGCATGTGCATGCATAATTCAGATGCATTGAAGCAAAGCCACCACTGAAATGTCAGAGTAGACCTATTGCAATGTAATGATGCAAGAGACTCACCAGACGCCAAAGAGAATCTTCTTCATCCTATGCTTCAAATGAACTCATGTCAGCTCCAGATAGTGTGAGTTCCACTGAGCTTACAGGAGGGATAAAAGGATGAATTTTAGAAACACGCTGGTGACTCCATTAGGAAGAGACTCTTGGCCATAATAGATGCACCTCTCTAACTGTCTTTGTAGCAGCAGTGTGAATAGTGATTACATCCATGGGTCTTAATCTGTTTAAAAATTCTTTGAGACATATTGAATATCAAGCAAACTAGTGAATTAAAAGATATTTTGCTTTGTTCTGGGAATGCATCCACCCAATTGTTAGGAGGAGGTGGTAACAATAACAATGTTGTTTGACAAGTAATCTAGAACTCCAGGCCAAAATGCTAGGAACATATGTTGGTGATGAAATTTTAATTCAATAAAATTCTGTAATAAAAGGCTTCAAAGTATTTTCCCTGCGGTGGGGGAGTCCAGAACTAAAGGGCATAGGTTTAGGGTGACAGGGAAAAGAGATAAAAGAGTCCTAAGGGACAAGGTTTTCACACAGAGGGTGGTACGTGTATGGAATGAGCTGCCAGAGGAAGTGGTGGAGGCTGGTATAAATGCAACATTTAAAAGGCATCTGGATGGGTATAGGAATAGGAAGGGTTTGGAGGGATATGTGCCAGGTGCTGGCAGATGGGACTAGATTGGGTTGGGATATCTGGTCGGCATGGACGAGTTGGATTGAAGGATCTGTTTCCGTGCTGTACATCTCTATGAGTCAATAATGGTGACCACATAACCATTGGCAATTGCAGTAAAAACCCATCTGGTTCGCTAATATCCTTTAAAGAAAGAAATCTGACATCCTTACCTGGTGTGTACTTTTATTTTGGATTTTATCCAGGTCTGCAGCAATGCAATTGACTCTGAATTCCCCTTTGGACAATTGGGAATGGGCAATCAGTGCTGGCTTAGCTAGTGATTCCCACATTCTGTGAATGAATTAAAACAAAAGCTTGTTGCTTTGGAAGGAAGGTGTATTCAGTATTTGGTGTTGTAGTCACATTTCCTATTACACAATCTGTATGTTCAAATGAAGACAGGCAACTGCAAATGTGTCAAAAAAGGGGGTCAATCTCCATTGTTTAAAAAAAATTCAATCTCATTGAAAGTATTTTAAAAGAAACTGTTTTAATATTCATCCATTGCTTCTGATTCTTTTGTCAACATTGAAGCTTAACCCAAAATTGACAATGACAAAAATTCTTAATCATGTAATATGAAGTAGCTTTATTTTGTCTAAAATTAAATACTTTAAAGCCAATTAAAGACTGTATTAAAAAGGGTCACACACAGGTGAATATTTTATTGATTAAGTCCACCATGGATTGAGCTGTGCACATATTCTATAATAAAACAAAATGGGTCAACCTTAAGTCATAGTCCTGAGCATGAGAAAACTAAAATATCGTGAAGGCTTTCCCAGGGAGACCAAGTTCATTTTGGGGTCATTGAAATCCAAAATAAAAGTTTCTCACATCCTCATAACTAACATTTTCAAGAATGAGTGGCATCTCTAGCTAGGCAAACATGATTCAGAACAAAACACAAAGATTGAATTCATGCCATAGCTATTGACAAAGTCGATTAAGAGACTAATTTTGGAGATGTTATGTCGTGACAAGTTCTAAACTTACTTTTTGTTGAAACACGACAGATGCTAAAGTCTGAATAGTTTCTGACATGCAGTACGAGATTTTTTTTGAGATGATGTTAAATTTTAATAAAGGTCACCCACTCTTTTTTGACTCAATTATATTCAGAACTTCCTCTCATTGGTTTGTGCTTCTGGAAATGAGACATCAGCCTAACTTATCTGTTGCCAATGTCATTTATAGTTCACATCCAAAGGATGTGCAATATTGATCTAGTGAAGACATGAATCCCATATATCCATCTCATTAAAGGAACCACTCTACTTTGCTGTAATATAGTCAGGATAAGCACATCAGCCTAATTGAGCAACCCTTCAATGATCCAACATATTCAAGTATATTGTTGTCCCTCTAATTTTCATGACACCAAATTAATTATTGGCTGGTATGGATGGTTCGACGCAAACAGACTAAATAAATTGGGATTTTGTTATCCATAGTTTAGAATAATAAGAGGCGATTGAACTCATATGAACATACAAAATTCATACAACGATCAAGAGAATAGATGCTGGAAAGATGTTTCCCCTGGCTAAGCCAGGATGAGGGAAGTGCAGTACTGGAGATGTTTGAGCAGTCAGGTGGGTGTGGTGTGAGAGTATGTCGAAGGGAACAGAGAGTTAGTATTAGGAGACACAATCTCAGAAGGAGGATTAGCCAGTTTAGGGAAATTTCTTTGTTCAGAATGTGGTGAATCTTTGGAATAATCTGCCTCAAAAGACTGTAGAGGCTGTGTCATTGACATTGTTTAAGTTTTGCATTTCTAGATTTCTACATAGTAAAACCATCAAAGTGTACAGGAATACAGAAGAAAAGTGATGGTGAAGCAAAACGTAATGTTTGGTTGTATTGAATAGGGAATCAACCTTGAAAGAATGAATGGTCTACTTGTACTATTTCTTCCGACCTTACACTGTTATGTGCTCATAAACAAAATCAAAATGCTTTGTCATTAAAAGCATTCTAAATGGATAATGTTCTCACTGATTTATAAAATGCTGATCTTTTTGAAATGCCTGATAACAGCGATTATTCTGAAATACTCTACATATGACTTTGCATATAGGATTAATCTCCCTCCTCAACTTTGGTAGAACTTTCCCATTTCCAATATTTTTGGGTTTTCTTGCTGCTAAAAATTTCCTCAGCTTTCATCTCCTAATTATTGGGGGTGGGGAGGGGGGGTGGGGTCGTGTTTCTATTTATTGATCAGCAATCTATCGGAGAAAACAGAGCAGGCACTACGTACTGAAGCCAGTGTTCAGATTAAGTACAACTGATCAGCAGCTCTGTTTGTTTTTATTCATTGGATGGGGCATCACTGGGTAAACTAGTACTTATTGCCCATCAGGAATTGTCCAAAGGGTTGTTGAGGGAGAGCCCCCTCCAGTCCAGACCAACACACCTTTGTGGGTCTGAAGTCACTTGTAGGCCAGACCAGATAAAGTTGGCAGTTTCACCAAGGGCATTCGTGAACCAGGTGGGTTTTCCAAGAATGGGCAATGATTTAATGTACATCATTAGCCTCTTAATTCCAGATTTTTATTGAATTCAAATTCCACCATTTGCCATGGCAAGATTTAAATTGACATTCCCAGAACATTACCTGACTGTCTCTGGATTAATATTCTAGCTATAATGCCATAAGGTCAACACCTCCACAAAACCATTAATTTAATAAGAAGCAGGAATCCACCTTCCTTTTTGAATAATCACAAAGGAAAATAAACAGAGGTAAGATCAAACAAAGACTGCAGATGGTGCAAAGCAATGGTAATGCAAAATGATCCAATAAAGTAATCTCACTTCTTTTGATAGATATTAAAATAGCACAGGCCAGCTCCTGACTAATTTTCTATCCTTTCATGTCTAGAATCTTAATTTTAAAAGGATTGCCATAAGGAATAAAGAGATCTTGCTAAAATTGCATAGCATTTTGGTAAGATCACATCTGGAGTGCTGCTTGCAGAGTTGGTCGCATTTATAAAAAGATAAACATGCATTGAAGGCAGTGCAGCAAAGGCTAGCTCAACTGGTCATTGGGATGAGAGGGTTGTTCTGTAATGAGAGACTGAGCAAATATTGTCTGGCATTCGGGAGAATGACATTTGATCCTGCTGGGACACACAATTCGGTCGGAGCTGGGAAAGGAAGATGCTGAGAGATTGTTTTTGTGTCTAAAACACAAGTGCATAGGATAAGGGCAATCATTTACAACTGAAATGAATAGAAATTACTTCACTCACAACATTGTGGATCTATGGAATTCTCTACCCAAGAGTTGAGGATGCTCTATTGTCGAATACATTGAAACCTGAGATTTTATTTGGTCTTTGAAAAGGTATGGGGAGTAGATTGGAGGTTAAGTTGAAGTTCAAGATCAACCATGAATGGATGAAATAGCTGAGCAGAATCGACAGGCCATATGGTCTACTCCTGCTTTTAATTCTTGTATTCTTGACAAGCCAACTACAAAATTGTCATACAACAAGATTAGAAATGATAGTTGCATAATGGAGGAGAAAGTGAGGTCTGCAGATGCTGGAGATCAAAGTTCAAACTTTATTGCTGGAACAGCACAGCAGGTCAGGCAGCATCCAGGGAACAGGAGATTCGACGTTTCGGGCACAGGCCTGAAGAAGGGCCTGTGCCCAAAACGTCGAATCTCCTGTTCCCTGGATGCTGCCTGACCTGCTGTGCTGTTCCAGCAATAAAGTTTCAACTTTGATCTCCAGCATCTGCAGACCTCACTTTCTCCTCGAAGTTGCATAATGGAGGCTACCATCCTAAATTGATTATTTCTAATTAAATGCGATTGACATTCTGTGTTTGGTCGATTTAAATTTATCTCACTTTCAATTAACTCACGACATAAACAGTCTGTCAAACACCAAATACCCCTTTTGTTGAGGAATTACTGTTCACAATATTTTGCATTTTGAGCCAGTAATTATATCTCAACACAGAGCAAGCTTACAAAGGCTGCCCTTCCTGTTGTCAAGCTTGTTTTACAAATATAACATAAATTATTGTACTTGTTGTTTGTTCTGATCTGTAGTTTGAAATAAGTTAAAACATCAATTTATACTTAAAGCACAAGCACTGTGGATTGTTTGCTTGTAGAAAAAAACTTATTTTAAGCTTCATTGACTTCAACACTCAACTGTGGTGTTGAGCTCTTTGAAATCCACTTTGGTATTCTTACCCTGGGCAATCAGCTATCAGGATGGTTGATCTCACAATGCAGCATAAGCATTTCTATTCTTAACAGTTTGCATAATGCATGTATTTCCATATTACTTCTATGCCTTTAAACATGTAATACATGTGGCTGTAGACTTTCACATTTATACTGATGTCTGCTTATAGTTATTGCAGTTAAAAGTTTGGAACGATTTTCAGAAAAAAGGTCACAATAATATTAAGTAATTTTATTCAGTTTATAGTTTAAACAATGCTGAGAACACACAATTACAAATAAAATGACAAAATGAGACTGAAATGCCTTTCGAGATGTGACTTTAAAAGATTCAATGTCACATGGTTTACAGCTTGTCATAAATTCAGATAAACAATAATGTCAGTCACAATTCCTTGTAGTCTTACCCACAACATATATAGTAACTCTAAATCTGTTTATCATAATCTCAAACTGAACCTTAAATCTCATTCCGAAATGATAGTCTTCTCAAATTGTTGGTACGTCATAGAGGTATCTTATTTCCTAACTCTTCTGTTCCTCAATGTGGCAGAAAAATAAATGTACTAGCATAAAAAGATGTTTGAAAAGCAGAAATAAAATACTGTGGTACTAGAAATCTGAGGCAAAGATACAACTGCTGGAAACTCTCACCAGGTCAGATAAGACATTATGATGCTGAAATGTCAAAAATCTGCACACCAACCAAACCGACGTTTAGCTTCAATAGAGGTAGGAGATAGTGAAAGGGGCACAGTCCAGCAACCCACTCCAAAGATGTAGTTTGGTCCTTTAAATATCTGTGTATCTTGCATAAGGATGCAAGGATCTGAAAGATTAATGCTGAGGAGTGCCTTACGCACTGTCCGCTGTGAAAATGTCATATGGACCTGACAAGGGAACAGCTTAGGATCTCAAATGAGTAAGGCCTCACAATCAACCTCTCCTCATAATCACTGCAACAATGCTTTTTATATGCCTTTTACATGGTTACTGGCATGTCATATATGATGTCTTGTTTAAGACAAAAGCATCTTCTCATAAGACTGGCACGTGGGGCTTCCTCATTCACATGACACCAAGCAGGCCCTGGTGATCCTTAGCCAAAAAGACTGTGGCAGTTCCCATACTATTTACAGTATAACTATGAATATATGATTTATCTACCAGACATTGGCCATCTACCTCATAAAAATCAATTGCTTTCTACTGTCAGTGCTAGTTACCTTTTGGACACTGCTGCTTCACAACACCTGGGACCCGAGTTTGATTCTAACCTCAGGCGACTGTCTTTATGGAGTTTGCACATTCTCCCTGTGTCTGCGTGGGTTTCCTCCACGTGCTCCAGTTTCCTCCCACAGTCCAAAGATGTGCATGTTAGGTGAATTGGCCATGTTAAATTGCCTGTAGTGTTCAGGGATGTGTAGGTTAGGTGCATTAGTCATGGGTAAATATAGGATAATAGAGTAGGGGAATGGGTCTGGGAGGGTTACTCCTTGGAGGGTCTGTGTGGACTTCTTGGGCGGAATGACCTGTTTCCACACTGTAAGAATTCTATTCTGCACTGAAACTCGATAACCTCGAAGCTCCATGTCAAAACTAAGCTGACCATCATGAAGTTAGGTGGTCTACAGGTTGTGGATGACAGCAGTGTAATTATCCATTTATAACCCCCACTCAAGATATTTGCTGTCATATCACCCGATTTTGAAACAATTCTTAGAAGAAAGTAATCTCATGAAAAACAAAACTCATAGCAACCTACAACTGTCAATAATGCATACCCACAGGTGTGAAAGAAGATACTGCAGAACATTCACAGAGGCTGCCAGAACTGCTGAACCTTTCCAGCAAATTCTGATTTTGTTTCTGACTTACAACATCCGTACATCTTTCGGTTTTTATACTCTGTAACATGCTGAGCCCTTCCCAGACAATGGAAGTCCTTCCCAGACAGTGATAGTCTATTGTTACCTTTCTCACAATAGACTATCACTGATGAGAAAATCCATCAATGGATCAGCTACACCAACACAGCTTCTCAGAAGCTATAGAACCAAGCGGCATAGTGGCTCAGTGGTTAGCATTACTGTCTCACAGTGCCATGGACACGGGTTTGATTTCATCTTTAGGTAACTGTGTGGAGTTTGCCTGTTCTCCCCATGTCTGCGTGGGTTTCCCCTGGATGTTCTAATTTCCTCCCAAAGTCCAAAGATGTGCAGGTTAGGTGGATTGGTTATGCTAAATTGCCTGCTGTGTCCAGGGATATACAGGCTAAGTGGATTAGCCATGGGAAATACAGAGTTACAGGGATAGAATAGGGAGATGGGTCTGGATGGGATGTTCTTTGGAGAGTTGATGTGGACTTGATGGTCCGAATGGCCAGCTTCCACAGTGTAAGGGATTCTAAAATTGTATAATTCTGAGTGTTGGACAATTGACACTCCACAAACCACCAACTCTTCTTCAGCACTGAGCAACTGTCATTATCACGCTCCTAAACTGAATTGAGACCTGGACTATACATCTGTGATACATGAGGTTATGACAAAAGTTTCATTAACAATGCCTCTGCTACATTCTTCAGATTCAATGGGAGAGCTTTCAAACAAATGGTGGTGCTATTAAATTCAACTTCATAGACATTAAGTTAAAACTCCCTTGAATTCAATGAACAATGAACTGAACACTGTGTCTTCACCAACCATCTAACTCGGCACCACCCTCTTGAACTGTCCCACCTGTCCATCTTCCTTCCCACCTATACGCTCCACCCTCCGCTCTGATCTATCACCATCACCCCATACCTGCATCTATCTATTGCCTTCCAAGCTATCTGGCCCCAGCCCCACTCCCCTCCTATTTATCTCACAACCCCTTTCTCCACCCCCACTCTACATTCCTGATGAAGGGCCTATGCCTGAAATACCGACTTTCCTGCTCCTTGCATGCTACCTGACCTGCTGTGCTTTTCCAGCGCCACACTTTTCGACTCTGATCTCCAGTATCTGCAGTCCTCACTTTCCCCCACTGTGTCTTTACCACCAGGCTTTGCTTTGTTCAACTCTCAAATTAAAAATTTCCAGAAAAATACAAAATAGAATTGCTTCAAAGACACTCTGAAAACTTTCATAAAGTTCAGCAACGTTGGTAATAATTATTTAGATGAGCTTACTCCTAATTGTTCAAAATGGTGACAAACCTGTCCATCAATTTGCATCAAGCCTTAAGTGACAATATCTTAAAGATGCAGAGCAGTCACAGAGAAGGAAAAAAAATTAAGCAAACTTTACACTTTGGATTAATTACAACAGAAGATATTCTGCCCCATGTGTCCAAAGGCTTGTGGGTAGAAAAGAACATTGTTCAATCACATGAAAATCCATTATAACAACTTGCAGATATTACCCTCAAATTGTGGAGTAGCCAATGAGATAATCTCACGGCATACAGAACAAGATGTCTAGCTCCAGCAAGTTTTGGCCCTTTATTGTACGTTTATGCTGTCCTAAGCCTGAGGTAGAATTGAACTATGCCAGTAACATGAAATCAACTTGAAGCAAACCAGTATCCCCACAATACTATGACCAGCTCTCTTAGCATGCAGCACAATATGAGATGCCACTTCACAATGAGCCCCTTTCATACCAGTGGAAATGGGCGGCACGGTGGTACAGTGGTTAGCACTGCTGCCTCGCAGCGTCAGAGACCCGGGTTCAATTCCCGCCTCAGGCGACTGACTGTGTGGAGTTTGCACGTTCTCCCCGTGTCTGCGTGGGTTTCCTCCGGGTGCTCCGGTTTCCTCCCACAGTCCAAAGATGTGCAGGTCAGGTGAATTGGCCATGCTAAATTGCCCGTAGTGTTAGGTAAGGGGTAAATGTAGGGGTATGGGTGGGTTGCGCTTCGGCGGGTCGGTGTGGACTTGTTGGGCCGAAGGGCCTGTTTCCACACTGTAAGTAATCTAATCTAATCTAATCCCTTCTAAAACTTCATGACTACCTCAGTACAAGCTCACAAAACAAACACAGTGCAAATCTATGCTAGAGGTCCAGATCAAAAACCTACAAACAAAAGCATCAATGTTCAGATTCAAAAAGAGAAAATACTATCTTGAATTTGGGAGGTTATGTCCTTATAATCAGCCCATGACTTCTGCCTCCCGCCTCTGTAATGTGCTCCTCCAAGTCTGTCCTGTAACACATTCTCAGTTTGCTTTGTTTCACCATTTGGATCGATTGGTTGCGTAACTTCAGCTCTGATCTCTGGAACTGCCTTCAAAAACCTCTCTGCTTCTTTGCCTTTTTTCTTATTTATTTGGATTTTGAGAACCAACTTGGACAAAACTTTTGTGCATCCACCTTCCTACCTCTTTATGTGATTCATTATCAATTTTGAAATGTTTCAACCCCAGTACAGATGCTATATAAATGCAAGTTATAGTTGGATTATTATTTAACTCAAAAGGATGTTTACCCTGCATAAGATAAGGATGCAGCGTATTTAATTCAGCAGGTTAGGAAGTATCAATGGAGAAGGAAATGGATTTAATTTTCAATTGATAAACTTTTGTCAGATCATTAATTCTGAAATGTAGCAGAATGCAGCAGACTAGCGATATACATTTATCTTTTTTGTTTAATTCTGTGATTGTTCAGTGAAGTGAAAGGAAGTGTGACGACAGAGCAGATACCACTAACCATAAAATGTTTAACTCTGTTTCTCTGCCAGAATATTTCCAAGTATTGTCAACATTGTCAAGTTGTATCTAAGAATCACAGCACCAGGGTCCCAGGTTTGATTTCAGCCTCGGGTGACTGTGTGGAGTTTGCACATTCTCCCCGTGTCTACATGGGTTTCCTCTGGGTGCTCTGGTATCCTCCCACAGTCCAAAGATGTGCAAATCAGGTGAATTGGTCATGGTAAATTGCTCGTAGCGTTAGCTGCATTAGTCAGAGGGAAATGGGATTGGAAGGGTTGCTCGTCGGAGGGTCGGTGTGGACTTGTTGGGCTGAAGGGCCTGTTTCCACATGGTAGGGAATCTAATCTAATCTAATTTAAATTCCTCAAGCTTATTATATCCTGACTCTCGCCACACTGATCTTGTACCACCCCTTCTCCCACTCACATTGGCACTAATTCCATTTGAGGGCCTATTCCATTATGCTCCTGTGCAACATTGCTCATATTCTTCAGTAAAATCATATTGTAACATCAATAAAATTGTCAGGAAGAGAATATAAAAATGGATTTAGCCTTTGCTTTTCTATAGCAGGAGCCTCAATCTATTTTCAATTTGCCAAGATAGGATATGGTAGAGTGGGAATGGTAAACTATGACCTTGCTATATGTCCATGAACCCTTAAAGAAAAAGGGCAATTCTTTTAAGGTAAAACAAAAAATATGGGCAGTTTACCTCAATGGGATCCATTCCATGGGATAAGATGACCTATTCTTGCATTACCTGTATAAGCACATGTCTGAAGGAAGTCACATAAAATAGGAATGACCTTCTTAAGGTGCTGATGATCCACCCTGTTCACTTCAGTTAGATTGCAAGACTCATGCAGATGAAATTGAAAATAAAGATGGCTTGGAGGCTATTCATTACTGGTATTTTGATGTGGATAACAAACATTGTCCAATGTGTGACAATGCTAACATTATCAAACCATTTGTCTGGAAAATTAGAACATTGATGTGTTGGTTGCATGACAGAAACTGGGTTCTGATGATTTCAGTTGAAGTTTCAGTTGGGTGCTCTACCTGAATGCTGTTTGCCTCAGCCAATCAGAGTTCAGATTGTTTTGTCCTATGGGAGCATGCTGTGGGTGGGGGAGTGATTGCCCCCACCAACAACTTGTGGAACTAGCTGCTTAGAGAAAAGAAACCCCCATGTAGCCCCACTTTGGATCAAGCCAGATGCAGGATGTTCTCAATGACCAGGGAGTCCAGAAGAAGGAATTAATGTATAAGGATACAGGCCATTCAGGACAGAGATAAGGAAAAATTTCTTCACCCAAAGAATGGCAAGCCTGTGGAATTCTCTGCACTGAAGAAGGTTGGGGTCAAAACATGGAATATTTTCAAAAAGGAGTTGGATGTGGATTTTAGGGCAAAAGGGATCAAAGGATATGGGAAGAAAGTGGGAACAAGGTAATGAGTTGGTAATTAGCAACAATCATGTTCTTTTGCAGAGCAGGCTCGAAGGGCTGAATGGTTTACTCCTGCTCCTATTTTCTATGTTTCTGTGATGGATTAGTGAGGAATGAAAGACCCTTTGTTTTTGAGAAATTTTGTTGTACAACTTGTTGATTTACTGGCATGAAAACATTTCTATAAATGTGTATTTTTTAAGCTGAACTTATAAATATGTGCCTCAACAGACACTTAATTTTCACAATCATTTATGTCTGGTGATCAGAGTTGTTGGGAGAGCTCAGCTTGGAGGTTCACGCAGCTGTAGATGACCTCAACTGAATTGTGTGTGTGTATGTGTGTGTGTGTGTGTGTGAGAGAGGATGAGTGAGTGAGTGTGTGTGTGTGTGTTTGTGAGTGAGTGAGTGTATGCAGGCTAGATGGATTAGCCAATAGGAAATGGAGGGTTACAGGAGTAGGGTAGTAGAGTGGGTTTGGGTGGGATGCTCAGCAAAAAGGAAACAGACTGTGAGTGCAGGAATCATAAACGTGAGAGCTTCTATAAGTATGTAAAAAGAAAAAAAAGTGAAGACAAATGTCAAAACCTACATGTCAGGATACAAAAGAAGGCAGCTATGGAAAAGCCCCTTACAGTCTGTCAATTCTGCCTAAATACTGTTGATTTTGAAATGGGCTCAGCAGATTAGAAGGTGACAAAGTAAAGAAGAAGGTGGGATGGAGAAAACTTGGAATTGCAAACTGATTAGCTAACATTAGTAGTAGAGAAGCTGCTGGAGTATATCTTGAAGGATGAGCAAACAGGGGTGGCACAGTGGCTTAGTGGTTAGCACTGCTACCTCACTGTGCCAGGGACCCAGGTTTGATTCCACCCTCAAGCGACTGTGTGGAATTTGCATATTCTCCCCACATCTACATGGGTTCACCCTGGGTGCTCTGGATTCCACCTACAGTCCAAAGATGTGCAGGTTAGTTGGATTGGCCATGGAAAATTGCCCATTTGTCCAGGGATGTGCAGGGTATGTGGGGTAGCTACTAAAATGCAGAGTTACAGAGATAGGATAAGGGGCTGGGTCTGGTTAGGATGCTGTTCGGAGGGTAGGTGTGAGTTGAATGGCCTGTTTCCATACAGTAGGAGTTTTACGAATATCATTCTGTGACATTACAAAAAAAAGTATAACACAAAGTCAACATGTGTTTATGAGTCAGCACGAGCTATTTACATAGCTACTGGTGTTTATTGAGGACATAACTAGTAGAAAAGATGAGGTGAGAATCAATAGATGCTAGATCAGTTGCTAATTTTAAATCTGAGATATATAAACTTTTTTTCATGCAAAGCTATTAAGGGATATAGGCCAAAGACAAGTAAGTGGAGTTAAGCCACAGATCAGAGATGATCTTCTTGAATGGTGAATAAGGCTCAGGATATTCCTGTATCATTTCTATGTTCCTATGTATTTGCAGAGAGTTCTCAAGGCTAAGGCTAAGATAGATTTCTAATCTCATTTAATGGTGAAGTGGAGCCAATGGGCCAACAGGCCTACTTCTGTTCGAGTAGCTTTTGGTCTTATCATAGGAAGCACCTTACTAACTGTAAGGTAACTCCAAGGCAAACAGTGTTGTGTGCTTGGATCACTGAGCGAAGACATCCTGGCCAGGAATAAAGGAAGAACTTTTCTCAGATATTCATCTATAGGCCAAGAAATGTCTTCTTTAATTACAGATTATATTTTCACAACAGGGCTTAACCTCAACTTCAACTGACGAAAATAGAAATCTGCTGTTGCATGGAGACTGCCACTATGAATTCATCATCAGAAACCTCTAATTTTTTTTGCCTTCATTATCGATGAGAGAATCCTCAAGTCTGTTTTATCATCCTCCCAGCTACCATCTTGATTATGAAAGTAGAATTGGCTTTCTGAGTTCTTTAAGACATCTAAGTGCATGCTACAACATTTGAAATTATCTTTTATTGTGTGTATATCTTGTTTGGTGTAAATACAGGAGTGGTTGTCATTGTAATTACATTTTGGGGATTAAAAAAAAATGGCTATTTCTTCCTTTACTTTAAATTAATCAGAAAAAAGACTGTTGTGGCTTTTCTTAATAGCTATTCTTCATAGTTCCAAAACTCTAGGGGTTAAAATGCCTTTTAAAAACATCATATATTGTGCTCAGTGGAGAGATGGAGAAATACTAGGAACTACTGTAGCACTCCTCACCTGTCTGTAAGAATTGAGACAGTAACACCACACAAACAACATTCACATTATAAAAAGCCCAGCTTCTGTCTCACACTGCCAGATTAATTGCCAGTGACACTGAGGACGGCTGCAAATCACTTCGAACAATGGAAGGTCTGGCTTAGTTTGTATCTGATGAAAACAGAGCAGTTTCCATTTACTCATAAGATATGTTTGAAGCAATTATATCAGCCAACAATAATACTGATTACCCTCAAAAGTGAAGGTAGAAATGAACATTTTGATGAGTTTCACAGCACTAAAGTATAACATTTGAAAGACTTGGATTCAATACACACATAAGTATCAATTCATGTGGTACATCTCAATCATACAGTTTGTTTCTGAAAAGGACGTATTTGTTTTGCAATCATATTCGTTCTTACTTATTTTAGGGAAAATGAATATTAGCATGCTATTTAAATACACAATTTTATCATTATCGCTTTAAAAAGAAATCAAAACTTTGGAAAAAATGTATTTGCCAGAATAATCTCTTCACTTTTGTGGATCTGAATTAAAATCAGTCAAAACAATCATTAATCCAAAGAGATTCAATAATCTTGACCTCAATAATATTCCATCCCCTTCTGCCAGCGCATGAAGAATAGAGATAAATTAGAAGTTAACATTTAAAGTTGGGAATGTATCACCAAAAAGCTTTTAAAAGATGTGTTACCTGAGTCTCCTGCTTTTACTAAAATATTTGAATTGGGTCCCTCAGTGAAATTAGGAATCTGATTTAAAATTAACAATTTCTTTGTGATTTGTCCAGTCTTATAAAACACAGCAGTAAACGAGAGCCAAGAGATATCAGCAAAGTGAAGGCGGGAGATGTTTTTCTCACTTCTTATGGGCTCTGTAGAGGAACATTGTGCCTTAGCTTCTCAACAGAACCTTCCACATCACCTTTGCCAATCACTGCCTCTTTCTCCACTTAACTGTGCTCCCACATCTCCTCTCCCTAACAGCTGATGTCTTGACATCTTTGTCTATGACTCTTCTTACTCTCCACCTCAATCCCAATCTCTCTTGCTCTTTCACTTACATGGTCCAGGATCACCATTCCCAAACTCCCTGATTTCTTGACCTCTTGGTCGATCCTGTTTTGAATTGCCAGGAATGATAGCCAGAGCCATCCGGCAACAGGATTCTCCTCCATCTGACAGCTATTAGCCTTTTTCTTTGAACAGCTGCTGTGCGGGAAACAAAAAAAAAAGTTATAATTGTGTCCTGCCTTTATATTCAATCAGAAATTCCATGTCCTCAATGTTACTTTACTCACTGCTTTCCTCTCCTGTGTTTGTCAGGGCTACTTAGTCTTGTTGTTAAATCAATCTAGATTCCTCAGATTGTAAAACACACATCACGGGTGGGAAGGGGAATGATCATCTCAGTTGGATTGTCTTGAGATCTACAACACTATACGTATGGACAGATATAAGAATTAAAAAGGTAAAGGCCAATGAAAGTTACATATATCAGTGTCTCAGTCATTTCTGAAGAATAGATAGCAGAACTTGCAACCTTAGTGGTAGTACTGACATTGATTGTTGCAAAAATGGTTTCAAGCTTTGTTTTGTCCCCTTCCTTCTGGCAGTAGCTGGCTGGCAGTATTTGGAGTGAGATTATGATTTTTTACCTTTCTTTACCCAAAGTGCAGGGTTGCTTAATGATTGTTTTAAAGCTGTGATCTTCACAGCATGCAAGTCCACACAGGAGCATGTCAGGCAATTCACACACAAAGAACAGGGTTGAAGATCATTGTTAATCCTGTTTTACCTTTATTCCTAGAAGAATAAAGCACAGTTTGCAGCAAATGGCTCCTGCTAAAATTGGGTAGTCAGCCTCTCGTTATCGCTTCCTTTTGAGTCTTTCTGTTCAAAGTTTCACTGAGTCTGTACAAGGTGTAACATTTCAGAATTGATCTCTAGACAGCCATTGTACTTACATCCACTGTCATCTTTGTTATATCGGTCCTCTTTTAAAACTTATATATTGGAATTAAAAGACCGACATGTCCTTAACTTATCCAAGATCATGATGCAGTTTGGAGTACTGACAGATTTGGAATGGGGCACATTTATCCGACTGGTCCTAGGTTATTTTGGAGCTATACAAATGTGCTTTCTGCCTGTTTTAAACCTCAAACGTGCAGACAATAGACTATAATTTCCATTACATCCTACCTGCAACCTGAAAGATATTAATACATCCTGCTCAATGCACTAACCTACCTGTGTCATCTCTATTGGTGCATCACCTCTGACCTACTGCCCCTTAAACCCACACTGGAAAATGGGCATTACTGAGAGCTCCGGATTAATTCAGCATATTCCAATACAGTTAACAACAGGATCTGAAAAGATGTAATGCCACGTCTGCTAAGACTAAGGGACAAATGCGTGTGCAATGCAAAATGCATGCATTAAAGACAAAAATTAGTATTCTGCAGAGGAATAATATATTTAAAAGGACAGTTCAGCCTTGGCTAAGTTTTATCAGCACATGCCAGTTTCTGGGAGGAGTTGATGCACAAAGAAGTCATGCAGGCTATACTGAAAGGGAAGGTTATTTAATATTGAATCAGGTTATGCAGTTTTCTGGCACATGACGACAGTATGTGCTCCTTAAAAAACAGTCAAGTGCTGTAGCATTTTCAGACTTTCATTAGGTGATGCAGTCTTTCTGAAATTTCATCATGGAATTAAATAAAATTCCGCATTATTTTGACAGCACTGAAGTATTGATCGGCGATTACTTGCCCCTAAGCAGATGGCACTATGTTTATATCAAAGGCTTCCTGTCATTTGAGGCCATCTGCTCTTTATTACTGAGACAGGCTTTAGCCAGTTGTTGTTCAGGTCATGGAGTGGATTCTAAGCTATGGTACAATTTTTCATCTCAGGGAGAAAGCAATTGGCATTACTTCATAATTTTCTCATCCCATGACCAATGTAGCAACCATGAACCGTCCGCAGACTGTTGATTGATAGTACTATTGGGGAAGATCTGAGTCAGACCCAACTCCCATTCGCTGATGGAGCTTGGATCATGCATCCCAAAATCAAGAACAACTTGAGCTTAATAGACAAGCTGTGTGTGTTCGTTATATTAATTTAGGAATTTCACCAAGATTTTCTGCTCTCTCTTAATAAGTTACATAATTTGGCTATTTGAATTCTGAATGTCAACTTAACTTTCACAATAAGCATAGAAAGTGTGGAAGAAATGAAATTTCATCTGAAAAAATGCCAATTCCCATTTCTTTGTAATCATTATCTCAGAACCTGAATTTTATTTTGCTATAAAATTCAAACAAGTTGTTTATACTTGAACATGGTTATGTAATTGGAAAGCATCCCATTGGCCTTTCAGGGTGAAAGGCAATCTTCAAACACTATTAACAAACCTTTATGTGTTCATCAATGTCCACAAGTTAATTATATTATAAACCATCTCAACCTAAAAATCTTAAATCACCGAATTATTATAGTGCAGAATGAAACTGTTTGACCTATCGCGCCTGCATTCTATCAACTAGTGCCAAACTCCTATCCTTCCCCCATATCCCTGCACATTATTACTATCTAAAAATAAATGCAATACACTCTTGAATACTTTAGTTGAACCAACCTCTACCACATATCCAGGCAGTGCATTCCATATCCTAACAACTCACCGTGTGAAATATGCGAAAACCACTCAGACCTTGGACAGGCATCTAATATTTTATAACTGTGAGAGAAAATTATCTGATAAACATCTCCAAAGCAAATATGACCAATGATCCATCTGGAAATATTCTCTAAACAAATAAACTAATGCCATGGTCTACCATAATAAGTGTATGAATTAATGATATAGCAATGTTTCTGATGATGTAACTTTGGCATCTGCAGACACATGTTATTAGGACTCAGAGAAGAGAGAATGGAATAGCTGTACCAAAGAGTTGCAATGTAGAGAACTGTATTCAATATTATGACAGCTATATGAAAGAGGTATTTGGAACACCAGCTTGTCAATTGTCAATCTTATTTAAGATAGACACAGAGGTGCAGCATGTTCAGAACAGTAACTGCTCAGTCAGGAACGAACTGTAATACGGAACTGCCATGCCCCAACCCAATATTAGGCAGAATCCATTAGCACCAATAAACAGAGGGTGATAGACCCACAATAGTAGATCAAACAATGGCACCAAATCAAGTCACATGATGTCCATTTTTGTTTGGTGCTTCCATTAGCATTTGATCCCGAAATGATGGCTATGTTGGGTATGACATTATCTGGTCCTGACATGATTATCATGTGCACAAGACATGAAGAGTTCATAGGAGGTTTCCAAGTTTGTACATTATTGTTTACACTAAAATGAACTTGGCTTATCTAAATATACTGCTTTCAGCCACATGATCTTTGAAATGTTGTTACAATTCAAGACAATGGTTAGTAGTATAATGATAAAGGGCAAAACCAAAACAGCTATTGTCCTGGAATCTCACACATTTTCCATTGCGTAAACATTCCAGTCAAATCGCACAACAGAATAGTAGAGACTGAAAATCCCCTGCAGAGATTGAGCACAAAATTGGAGTTGTTCAAACACATCATGCCTAAAATAGTACCAATAACTCACTATTTAGTTAATACAATGAACTGTTTCTACGTCTCCAATCAGAACCAATGTCATTATGTTCATGATTTGAAGGTGCTGGTGTTGGACTGGGGTGTACAAAGTTAAAACTAGGACTATAACCTGGATTTGTGTGATTTTTATCATTATGTTCAAATTGATTCATCTAAATGGTGATATGGTTCACCCCCTCTTGATCTTTGGAGAGATTAATTGTAATTCCTGGAACCTCAGTTGAAGAAAAATCTAATCTGCTGTTCAAATCACAATCTGTTAAGAATCTAACTAATAACACCATACCCTGTAAGCAAGCTTAGCCATGACTATTTCTACTCTAGATCATTTCTGAAAACTAATTCTGGGAAGAAACCTTCCGGTTCACCTCAAAAATGGGCCATGTCTCTCTTTATACAAACATCATCTTACAGGCCATTTGTTAACTTTAAAATGAATTCTATAATTTCAATTTAACTGTACCCAATGGAATCTAATTTAATTTGGACTTTATAAACAGAGTGATGAGGGAAACTATGTTGCATTCTATTTCAAAAATGAAAGGAAATGGTTATGAAAATTAGAAATTCAACCTAACCTTCATTCTCTCTCCCACTTGTCTCATTACTTTGTTAAGGGTAATAGTACAATTGTTCAGAATATACCTGGGGTATCCAGAGGGAGCAGCTTATAAAATCTGTCAGTGCAGAACACTGATACGTCATTCAAGGCGCTATTTCTTTTGCTGGGGGGCTCCTGCATATGGGGTCAAGAACAAGGGGTCGTGGTCTCAAGATAAGGATTAGATTATATTTGACTATGTTGAAGGGCAATGTATTTACTCAGTAGATGGTGAACCTCTGAAAGTCTCTATCATAGAAGTCTATAGAGGCCAAATCCCTGGATATGTTTAAGAAAAAAAAAATCAACACATTTCTGGAGGCTAAATATGTCTACAGGTATAGTGAAATCATGCAATTATGCTGTTGTGATAGACAATCAATCATAGAACATAAAACATAGAATATAGAATAGTACAGCACAGAACAGGCCCTTCAGCCCACGATGTTGTGCCAACCATTGATCCCCATGTTAGGTAAACCTAATGTATGAACTCTCAAATTTCTGTGACCATATGCATGTCCAGCAGTCTCTTAAATATCTCCAACGACCTCGCTTCCACAACTGCTGCTGGCAACGCATTCTGTGCTCTCACAACTTTCTGTGTAAAGAACCCGCCTCTGACATCCCCTCTCTACTTTCCGCCAAACAGCTTAAAACTATGACCCCTCTTGTTAACAATTTCTGCCCTGGGAAAAAGTTTCTGGCTATCAACTCTATCTATGCCTCTCATTATCTTGTACACCTCAATTAGGTCCCCTCTCTTCCTTCTTTTTTCAAATGAAAAATGTCCGAGCTCAGTCAACCTCTCTTCGTAAGATAAGCCCTCCATTCCAGGCAGCATCCTGGTGAACCTCCTCTGAACCCTCTCCAAAGCATCCACATCTTTCCTATAATAGGGCGACCAGAACTGGACACAGGATTCCAAGTGCAGTCTAACCAAAGTTTTATAGAGCTGCAACAAGATCTCACGGCTCTTAAACTCAATCCCCCTGTTAATGAAAGCCAAACCACCATATGCTTTCTTAACAATCCTGTCCACTTGGGTGGCAATTTTAAGGGATCTATGTACCTGCACACCAAGATCCCACTGTTCCTCCACATTGCCAAAAATCTTGTCTTTAATCCTGTACTCAACTTTCAAGTTCGACCTTCCAAAATGCATCACCTTGCATTTATCCAGGTTGAACTCCATCTGTCACCTCTCAGCCCATCTCTGCATCCTGTCAATGTCTTGCTGCAGCCTACAACAGTCCTCTATACTGTCAACTACACCTCCAATCTTTGTGTCATCTGCAAACTTGCTAACCCATCCTTCAATCTCCTCATCCAAGTCATTAATAAAAATTACAAAGAGTAGAGGCCCAAGAACAATCCCTGTGGAACATCACTCATCACTGACTTCCAGGCAAAATATTTTCCTTCCACTACCACTCGCTGTCTTCTGTCGACCAGCCAATTCTGTATCCAGACAGCTAAACTTCCCTGTATCCCATTCCTTCTGACCTTCTGAATGAGCCTACTATGGGGAACCTTATCAAATGCCTTATTGAAGTCCACATACAAACATCCACTGCTCAACCTTCATCAATTTGTTTAGTAACATCCTCAAAGAACTCAATAAGATTTGTAAGGCATGACCTGCCCCTCACAAAGCCGTGCTGACTGCCTTTAATCAAGCCATGTTCTTCCAGATGGTCATAAATCCTATCCCTCAGAATCCTTTCTAACACATTGCAGACGACAGACGTGAGATTGACTGATCTGTAGTTGCCAGGGATTTCCCTATTTCCTTTCTTGAAGAGAGGAATTACATTTGCCTCCCTCTAGTCCTCCAGTACGACTCTGGTGGAGAGCGAGGATGCAAAGATCTTCACAAGTGGT
This sequence comes from Chiloscyllium plagiosum, assembly GCF_037043375.1. Taxonomy (NCBI): domain Eukaryota; kingdom Metazoa; phylum Chordata; class Chondrichthyes; order Orectolobiformes; family Hemiscylliidae; genus Chiloscyllium; species Chiloscyllium plagiosum. Next base: position 38,765,995 of record NW_028270144.1, read on the forward strand.
GAAGCAATTGCATTTCTCGTTTCCCAAAGCAGCCGAGGACCAATCTGGTCTGGCCCTGGCAATCTTAATGTTTGTCAAAAGTTTCAACACATCAGCTTCCTCAATCTCTATCTGTTCCAGCATGCTTACCTGCTCCTCAATGGTTTCATTCACTACAAGGTCCTTTTCTTTATTAAAGACAGAAGCAAAAAACTCATTTAGGGCTTCCCCTACCTTCTCTGACTCTATACACAAGTTCCCTATGCTATCCCTGATCGGCCCTACTCTTTCTTTGATCATTCTCTTATTCCTCACATACGTGTAAAATGCCTTTGGATTCTCCATAATCCTTCCTGCCAAGCCTTTTTTGTGCCCCCTTCTGGCTCGCCTCAGACCATTTTTGAGCTCCTTACTTGCCTGCCTGTAATCCTTTCGAGCTGAGCAAGACCCTTGCTTCCTCCACGTTACGTAAGCTGCCTTCTTTCTTTTGACGAGAAGCACCTCCGCTCTCATCATCCAAGGTTCCTTTATCTTACCCCTTCTTGCCTGTCTCAGAGGAATGCATTTGTGCATCACTCGCAACAACTGTTCCTTAAACAGTCTCCACATGTCTATAGTGCCCTTTCCATGGAACATGGAACAATCATGTTTGTGATGATGGTGGATTGGTCTTGAAGGGCCAAATGGTGTATGCCTATTTGCATCTTCTGTTTCTATTTGTAATTTCAGTGTTCCATCCATTACCTTGCCTTAACTTCACACAACTAAACATGCAGTCAGTAGCAGAAATGAACCCTTTGCTATGAGTAAAGCTACTTTTATTCGACTACTCATTAAAAAAAATCTCACAATCTAATACTGGAACAACGATTTAAACTTTACTGCATATAGCAACCAAAATAAGACCCCTTAAGGAAGTAAGTTAACCTCACAACTCAAGTTGGCTATTACCTGATTAATGTTAGACTTTATCTATGATTCCAACCAAAGGTGTCTGCCTATGATGTCCAGGGTTTGACCCTGTGTAGTATTGTTCTTTGAAATACTGCTGATGAAATTTTCTCAAGTTGATTCTTATACAGTGTCTTATCCTTCAAGTCTGTGGTATGACATTATTTTAGATCCTTTCATACAAAATATTGATTACTATTATTGGAGACCTTGAATCAGCAGCTTATTTCCTTATCAGAAGTAGCTCCTTTGTTTCTTGTCACATTTAACCTTGGCCTTAACTGTCAAGAACCAGGCTGTCTTGCAACTAACTCATTAAATTCTTCAGCAGGGCTGTCATTTGTCTTTGTGGCGCAAGACAGTCAGTTATCGAGCAGGTACCAAAACAGCCAGTTATCGAACAGGTATCAATACATTTTTTGTTCATGTAGCTTTGACTCCTTTTGTCCCTAGGCATTGTGAGTTGCTTTCAATCCACAATGTAACAGCTTGTCTACATCCTTTACCAGTTATTCCAGACAGAGTTATTGCTGATCCCCTTATGTGTACCAGTTTATTTTTGTTGATTCTTTCAATCTATGAATAGTTATTAAAGTTATAATATCACAGCTTTATTGGTGCTAGTTAAAGAAATCAATAATACTTCATGTCAGTTTCTCTATGATTTTTTTTTAATGGCTTTAAAGTTTATGGGAAATGCTTATGTTTTTCTGTGTTTTTTGAACATTGGTGATGCCTACAGTGAGTAACTTTAAAGGCTTTGGGTTTCGAACCTTTTTAGATGTTGCTTCATGCAGAATGAACATTGCTGGCAAGCCATCACTTGCTGGGCATCCTTAATTCAATGCGATTGGGAGCTACTTTCTTGGACCATCTTACCACCCCTAGGTCATGAATTGTAGGTATAGTGTATTTAGGGTGGGAGTTTCAGAATTTGACCCAGTTGCAGTTGAGAAATGACAATCTAGATCCAATCAAGATGATATACGGCTTGGAGCGGGATTTGCAGATTATGGTTTTCCTATGCAGCTGCTCACCCTGTTCTTCTGGGTGATAGAGGTCAAGGGTTTGGAAGGTGCCATTAAAGAAGCTGAGTTGTTGCAGTGGGTCTTTCAGATGGCGCACACTATTGTCTCTGTGCTTAGAGTTGTAGTCAATGAATGTTGAAGATGGTTGAAGGCATGTCAATCAAAAAGGCCTGTACAACATCCAGCTCCTTGAATATTCCTGAAGCTGCATTACATCGCACTCTGTGTGGGAAAAGATTTGCTAACCCACGATAGGCCCACAAAAGCAAAATTGGCCAAACTATACCAGAACACCCAGAATTCCCGAGCAGCTCACAAGCTGGATCAGACAGCACGCAGACAAGGGAATACACTGTAAACTCCCATGGACATAACAGAGCACCACAGATCTGTCAAAACCCTAAGGGCAATTTCATAACTCAGCAATACCAAAGCCACGCAAAGAGTAGGACAGACAGAAAGGCACCAGCAAAGGACATGCTCCAGGAACAGGACAATGGAAACACCTCACCAATTTAGAAGAGAGTTTAACACTTACCTGTAAAGATGAATGGAACCATGATACTGTCAGGATGTTGCATTGTGTAAAGGAACAAGACATTCATCCGATTAAACTGTTTTCCAATTAGCACCCTTGTAACTAAACTACTCCATTTCCAGAAACATCGTAGTTTCCCATTTCTGAATCAGTGTCATTGTGTAGCATTACTATAAAACTGGTGTCATCCTCAGCTCTGGGAGGAGAAATCTGATCTACCTGTGCAAACTGTTAGTTCTGTGTCAGCCTAGGTCAATGTCTCTTCCAGCAATATCACTTGCAATAAATTGTTTGTCAATTTCACTTCGAGCTGTGTTTTCTGATCTCTAACCTATTGGACAAATTTCTCCGAAACTTTGGACTTGCATCTTGCAAGTCTTGAACTGGCTCTGAGGAATCAAAATAGACATCCCACACTATTTTCCAGTTAAAGCATTCCACAGTAAACAAGGCTAATTATTTGATTTGTGATTTCTAAAAAGATCAAGGCAAACATTTTTAACTGTAAGCTAGTTTTTGAGCAATTGCGTTACAGATTCACCTTCTTCATCCAACAATGAGTGTGTGGAATATAAAATCTAGATTCATATTTAAATTGGATAGGCTGGTTTTCCACACATCAGGTATAGCAGTTGGAAAGTCAAACTGTCAGCTTGAGTTCCAAGTGTTGCAACAAGCCCAAACTGTCACAATTCTCAAAATGAAGGCTGTCTGTGTGCAGAACATTTTCTACTTCATCAATCAAGAATCTTCCCAAGCTCCAGGTAATACCCTTGACTGTTCAAGTTCACTGAACTGTGGCTAATGTTGTGCTTTTGCTATGAAACAGAGTGGAAATATAGACTCAAAGCCTATAGCAGTTGCAATGGGTACTGAATCCTGTGCTACTGGTATTATTTTGAAGCACATCACATCCAACTGAGGTAACTACCACCAAGATCCAATCCAATATAATTAAACTATTAGATTTAAAACTCACTTTTACTGAAGATTTTACTCCATAACAACTGTGTGCTTTAGAACAATTTTAGTAATTGTTACAGTGTGTCTCTGGATTAGACTTTTCAATAAACTACAACCTATGTAGTTGCAATCATGTATGTGGCAATTGGGTTGAGTTGACACAAATGTAATATTGTGTCAATGCAGTGTTGTAAATCACTCAAGCACAAGCACACGTGCAATTAAACTGGGACTTCTGCATTGCTGGGAAACTTTTAGCTATTTAGAGCAATGTACATGTTGAAATAATCGCCAGAATTGAATTTTAAATAAACTTCAAAAGAATTCTATCTCAGTCAGGAAAAATGTTTTCACCCAGAGGGTGTTGGGAATTTGGAAGTCACTGCCTATAAGGCTCATAGAGGTAGAAACACTTGTAACATTTAAGGACTATTTAAATGTGTACTTGCGGTGCTTAGGCATGCAAGGATATGGGCCAAGTACAGGAAAATGGGATTATAATAGTTTGGTCTTTAACTGGAAAGAACATGATGGGCCAAAGGGCTTTTGTCTATGCTGTCAATATCTATGCTGCTATGACCCCAGTAGAATGATCCAGCGGTAATTGGTTAGGTTAGATTTCTCGTGCAATTTGTGGACAGAAAATATCTGGGTAAGTTTTCATATTGCCAGGCAGATGCTGGTGTGTCAGCTGGAACAGACTCCCTATGGGCGTGACTAAATCTGGAGAACAGGTCTTCAGTACTGTGGCTGAAATGTGGTTGGGACAGTAACCTTTGCAATATATAGTGCCTTCAAATGTTTCTTGAAACTACATATGCAAATTTAATTGGTTGGTTTGCCTCCAGAACATCTGTGCAGTGGTGTCTCTTACTGTCATGGATGGACGCATCTGCGCTATGTTGATTCAAGAGGGCAAAGTGAATTTCAGTTTTCCCTGAGTTGTTGGTTTCCTCTCCATTTGCTGTATACATAGAATAACAACAATATCCTTTATGCCCTGCCACCTCAGTCAGGAATGGTGTTTCTGCAGCACTCTTGCTAATGAACATTGAAGTCCCACACCCAGGGTACATTACATACCCTTGCTACCTTCAGTGCTTCCTCCAAGGCGTGTTCAACATGGAGGAATAATGATTCATCAGACAAAGGGTTGTGAGAAGCCTCAACACTCAGGACTCCCTGACAACTCCTTCCCAACTGTATACCATTGTACCAACATCTGTGCTCTTTCTGTCTTGCCAGTGGGACAGGACGTACTGGGGGATGGTAATGGTGGTGTGTGGGACATTACCTTAAGGTTTGAAGGAGCATAATTTGAGTGTGACAAAAGATGCTGAGGTACTTTAACAATTTGCAAGAAAGAAAACAGCCTTGCTCCCTTTTTTGAAACATTTAAAACTGGTTTACTGGTAATTCATAGTTAATAGATGTAATGTTTAGCTCATATAAGTTGGTAGCTTGATGATTGTCTCAAATTTAAACTATTTTCTTGACTTGGATTTAAATTTGCCCTTATACTTTAGGTGAAGATTGCAAAGTGCGTGAGAGAGGTATAGTTAAGAGAAATTTACAATAAATTAGTTAAATAACCTAATTTGTGTATCTTTTTCCATGTATTGCAAAATTTGTTGTTATAGATGTTCGCAGTTACAAGCTTGAGAAATTTGTTTGTAACTGATTCAATTACAACTTTGACAAGTTGTTATTTTTGAATCATTTTTGCAGAAATGAATTTAAAATGAGCCTTGGCAACAGGCCAAGAGCAATAAAGACAATGAATAGATGTGAACACCCTGAGTGTAGTGCAAACCAAGCTGAATTTCAACAAAAATACTCAAGTTTAGTAAGCATCCATGGCCAGTAAGTAGACAAAAAGGAGACTGTGATTATAATGGGGCAGCATATTCTTTTACTGTGCTGGTGTGTAATGATGACTTGGTGCAGAGTAGCGAAATACAACAGGAAGGGACAATAACCTGCACAGTTCTATTGTTATGTCCACTGAAAGGCAAGCTTACTGCAATAAATGCCGTTGAAACTTTATTGCTGGAACAGCACAGCAGGTCAGGCAGCATCCAGGGAACAGGAGATTCGACGTTTCGGGCACAGGCCCTTCTTCAGGAATCTGAAGAAGGGCCTGTGCCCGAAACGTCGAATCTCCTGTTCCCTGGATGCTGCCTGACCTGCTGTGCTGTTCCAGCAATAAAGTTTCAACTTTGATCTCCAGCATCTGCAGACCTCACTTTCTCCTGCAATAAATGCCATCAGCTAGAAATGTAAAATCTGGTATTTACAAAAGAGTTTTTAAAGCCAAAGACCGAACATAATTTGAGCTTACCGCCAAGATGGATACCTAATTTCAATTCCTACATTCTGACCCTGTTTAAATACAGATAGAAAGTCTGCAAAACGTATCAAAGATCATGATCCCCTCTGAGGAGTATGAAAGACCCCAATCTGCTACCTTAGATATTTTCTAATCAACCTGTTGAAAAATCGCCAGAGCAGGTAGGACTTGAACCCAAGTCACCTGATTCAGAGGGAGGTACACTATCACTGCATCACAAGGATAAGCTGCTGCCTTAAATTTTTATTTTACCTAGTTTTCCTAATCAACCTGTTCAAGGACATGATTACAGACCTCTGGAGCAGGTGGTACTTGAACCCAGGTCTCTTAAACCAAGAGTAGGGACGCAACCACTGCACCACAAGAGGGTCCTAGTTTACTACTGCATCAAGAAAGCACCTATTACAATCACCAGAAGAATTCAATTTTTGGAGATGAAGCATTAATGTTGTATGCCTTGGATAATAGAATTCGATTGTTCAAAGTAGATCACCAGATATCAACTAATCAATTAGCTATTCAACGAGGTAAAAACAATGACTGCAGATGCTGGAAACCAGATTCGGGATTAGTGGTGCTGGAAGATCACAGCAGTTCAGGCAGCATCCAAGGAGCTTCGAAATCGACATTTCGGGCAAAAGCCCTTCATCAGGAATAAAGGCAGTGAGCCTGGAGTGTGGAGAGATAAGCTAGAGGAGGGTGGGGGTGGGGAGAAAGTAACATAGAGTACAATGGGTGAGTGGGGGAGGGGATGAAGGTGATAGGTCAGGGAGGAGAGGGTGGAGTGGATAGGTGGAGAAGGAGATAGGCAGGTAGGACAAGTCTGGACAAGTCATGGGGACAGTGCTGAGCTGGAAGTTTAGCCAGAAATTAGCCATTCAAGTTGTATTTGGAATGAACAATAACCAACTCAAGAAAACTTGTTGTCACCAATGTGCAGTTATAATATAAATTCTCAAAAAGTCTTTCTTTAAAGTGGACGCGAATGATGGTAGAGAATATCTTCCAAAAGTCACATAATTTTCCTTATGGAGTCAGTTGTAGTTAGATTTAATGGAGTATTTCTTTGGTTTTCTAAGTCTTTCAGTTCACTGATATTTTCATTCAAGTTATTTCACTTCACAAATTATCAATTCTCTGATTTATTGGCAAAAAGCAACAGTTTACAGCAACTGGTCAGAGAAAACGTGCTTTCGTTAGCAACAGGCATTTTACTAGAGACAGAGATAAATACACGACATCTCTTTCTAGAATATCAAGGGCTTCTTATTATATCATTCACACCCACGAGCTGTTCAGCTTTATGGGAACCAATCAGACAATTGTTGTCAGGCTGATGACTTTGGCACTCACAACTGTTAGGTGCATTAGTCAGAGGGAAATGGGCCTGGGTGGGTTACTCTTCAGAGGGTCAGTGTGGACTGGTTGGGCTGAAGGGTCTGTCTCCGCACTGTAGGGAATCTAAAAACAATTGCCTCATCTTCTTTCCTCCATAAAATTCAGTTCATCTAAATTTCACTTCTTGCAAAGTATCTTGAATCAAGTAATACTTCCAAATCAACTGCATGGTGGCTCAGTGATCAGTACTGCTGCTTCACAGAGCCAGGGGCCCAAGTTCAATTTCAGGCTCAGGCAGTTGTCTTTGTGGAGTTTGCATATTCTCCTTGTGTCGATATGGGTTTTTATTCCCACATCCAATGATGTCGAGGCTTGATGGATTAGCCATGGAAATATAGGATGGGGGGTGGGTGAGTCTGGGTGGATTGCTTTTTGGAAAGTTAGTGTGGACTTGTTTATCGAGTGGCCTGTTTCTACACTGTATGGATTCTTTGTTGTAAAAACTATCATTTTTTTTAATACTGTCCACAATGATAACTGAAATAAGCAGAACTAGTCTTTACATTCCCTAAACTTCTCTGTAACACCAACATTACTTTTATCTCTTTAGAAATCCTCTAACACTTTCTTCTTTGGCAAAAGTTTTACTTACTTGATTTAGGATGTACTTATTTGGCTATTAGTTAATATCGCCTTATGTCAGAGTATGATCCTGATGCAACTTGAGGCATTTTATCATGTTATAGGTGTAAATGCAAGATAATGTTATTCATTCATTTCTGCGCACTTCAGTCCAGGTATTGAATAATAAAGACAATCGTGATTGAGAGTCAGTGTGGGAAGATTGGGATTATAATTTTAATCTGTCAGGTTGTATGGGTGTCTTTACATGCGGGAGGTTAAAGAAGTACAACCTCCTGCTGGCTAGCTGGAGGTTGGCAAGACGCCTTGAACTTCAGCAGTAAACTAGATTCATTCTTCAATCTCTCAAAAGCAGGAGGTTATGCTGTTAACAAATGCTTAAAGCCAATTAACTGCATCTTTAACCATGGATTTCACTTTTAAATGGAATTGCAAAGAGTTCCAGGGCCTGCTGGGAATGATCAATTCATGGAGGGCAAGATGGTAGTGTGGATTGATAGAACTGAGAAATTGATGTGTTCAGAAGCTTTTAAATACAAGCACATGATCATTGATTCTTTGCCTGCTGAAAAGGCTTTTGCTTTTACAGTTCTGTGGATGTGCTTTCTCTGCTTTGAAGCTTTTTCCAAGACTTTGAAGTCATTTTGCCATGTTGGAGTTATTTGATTTTGATTGGCACTTGACAGCTGTCAGCCTTTACTCAAGCACAGGAACAGCTTGTGCATATTGAACTTGGATCACTGATGAGGGACAAGTGGAGCAGTAGCAGCATTGACAGCAGGAGTGGCAGTCACCACTTTGTCAACCACCTGCCACTCCACAGAGAGAGAGAGATGGACCTGGTGTTCCAGCCCGCAGGTGCCAATGCTCCCAGCACAGGCAGAGGATTAGTTTCATTGACATTATTAAGCACCAGTGAATCTGGTATGCTGTGTTGATATTTGCAGCTTCCCAATGAACCAGGTAAGCTATATTGCCAGTGGCAGTCAAAGTCACCACAGCCTTGAATTTTTTTGACTCCTGTTACGTCTGGGGAATCTGCTCACAACAGAAGCTCGCAATCTTCATTGCAGAATAGCATCTCCCAGCTGGCATCACTTATTATACTGTTGAGTCCTGTTGGAATGTGAGACCCTTCGATTTTCTGCAATGGCAGCATCTCCATCAGTGTAGGCATTGATTTAGCAGAGGCTTTGGAGCTCTTGTTGACCAACTGGAAAGTCAGTCGAGAGTCAAACTGCCTTGTTTTGCAAATGTGTGATGAACCATGAACTAATCAGGCAGTAATATGACGAACAACCTGCCTCTCAACAGAACTGGGACCCAGGGTAATGTGATCACTTGCTGCTAGCATAATGTTCTTCATGGTTTTCAACATGTTAATGCATGTAACCACAGAGATTTGGATTCATATTGAGTCAAGTATCTGATAGTTTATTAACAAATAACAATGAAAACTGATATGACATCGCAGGATGATACACAGAGTCTGGGTTATGTGCTTTCTATGATTACTGTTATATTTCATACATAATTGACTGGCTGCTTACATAGTTCCTGACTGATTGAATGAGAGTATGATTAAGATCTCTTATGCTAGAGTGTTACATAATGTGATATCATATAGCAGTCTTAAGGTATAGTGCTTTTCTGAGACCTCACCTGACTGGTAACACATGATAGTCAGGATGACTAAACATTGGAGCTTTGAAATAAGTTAATGCAAACATATTAATGTAAAAGTTAAGAACAGGAATAGGTCATTCAGTCCCTTAAGCCTGCTCCACGACTTGACAAGATTATGGCTGATCTAATCATCATCTTAATCCACTGCCCTGCCTATTCCTAATACCCATGACTCCCTTGCCTTAAAAGTATTTCATCTTCTGGTCTCTACTACTTTCCACAACATGAAACTACAAACTGTCTTCCTACCTTTTCTGAACACTCCTCTGTAATGCTCCTCTGTGGTTTCAGCAAAGCCAGAATCAGGCTGCTCACTCCCATGTTCTGTCTGCTCAGGTGTTCTTAGATGTCCTCTGGGTTTCAGCGCATGTTAAGGTCCTGAGAAAGTCTGCCTGCCAGTATCCCAAGTTTCAACAGCTGTGTACACGGAGCAGGCAGTGGATGATCCTGTTTTCTCTGAGAGGGTCTCTTCACTGCTCTATCTGCCTCTAACTCTTGCTCACCTGCTGATGTGTGACTTACCATGGAACAATCCAACAAAGTATCTTAGAGGCTCCAGTGAAGTGCTGATGGAGCCTGTGCTTGAATTTCGCGATGGTGCCTCCTCAGATTAAGTAGCCTGTAGTGGAAAGTCTGATTCATCCTCAATCACCAGCTGCCTAGTGTCACTTAAAAGGTCTGTGGAGAAGGAGACACGTATTAGAGTGAATTGGGTGCAACTATTCAAATTCATACAGTCAGATTTATACACTTTAGAAATTAACTCTTCTGTCTAACTCATCCATGCCGACAAGACATCCCAGTTTGACTACTCCCATTTACCAGCATTTGGCCCATGTTCCTCTAAAGCCTTTCTATTCATATATCTAACTAGATATCTTTTAAATGTTGTAATTGTACCAGCCTCTACCACTACCTCTGGCAGCTCTTTCCATATGTGCACCACTCTCTGCGTGTAAAAGTTACCTCTTAGGTCCTTTTTAAACCTTTCCCCTCTCACTTTAAACCTAGTTTTGGACTCCCCCACCTTAGAAAAAGACCTTGGCTAATCACCCTATCCATGTCCTTCATGATCTTATAAACCTCTCTAAAGTAACCCTTCAGCGTCTGATGTTCCACGGGAAAAAAGCCCCAGCCTATTCCGCCTCTTTTTATACTTCAAACCCTCCAGTCCTGGCAACACCTTTGTCAATTTTTTCTGCACCCTGTCAAGTTTAACAATATTCTTCCTATAGAGCGGCGATCAAAATTGTATGAAGTGGCCTCACTAATCTCCTGAGACAGCATGTCATAAAGTAGATCCCCATAACTCACTGGCTGCTAGCACAGAGTTAATGTGGGTAAAGGTTGTATGCCCTGAGGCTATGTGGCATTAAATTCTGCCACCAATAATTAGGGAAACCATTACCCCCACCATCTCTCCAATGCCAATGACCATGCATGTTAAAGCTTTGCTTATCTGCGGCACTTTGTCCTTCACTGCCATCAGAGTAGTTGCAGCTGGAGGGCCACTTAGTCTCAGCCTCTTGTTTCAAGAGAGAAAGGAAAGAGTCATAAGTGTGATAAATGGATTGTGTTGAGAGGGCAGATAGACAACTTTCATCGATGGTCAAGATGTGAGACAAGAAGTAAGATTTTCTTGTGAGATCTGTGAGTACTGTGAGATCCAATGGGAGCTGAACAGCTGTGGATGTGAGGATGTGCCTCAGCAGAGCTGAATGGGTGTGCCAGTAAATTGTGTTGGTTTGACTTGCGTATTTCAGTAGAACTCTGGAAAATCCAGAGTGAGTTGCCAATTGAATGCACCTCTTAGCCATTTTACCTTTATGATGTTGTTGAACAAAAGACCACATTCCATGTGTATGTGGTTGCCAAGACCGCCTTATCCTGCAAACTCCTGGGAGCAAATGGCTTTTCAGCTCCTTATAGACCACAGCATGAGGCCTTGTCGTGCCTTAGACAACAGTGGGACCACCTTCCTTCAATGAAACTCCATCCCCTCAGGCAATACTTTGGTTACAGAATTAATCATGACACCATCTGTCACTTGTAAGTTCAATTACATTTTTTGCAGGGTCCTTTGAAAAGTTAATGATCAGATTATGGGTCATTATCATGTCCGCCTGCATTAATAGTTCAGGAAACCTGGAAGAGAGATGTTAATGCTGTTGTTCAAAACGGAGCACTGAAAAATGGGCTCTGCAAAATTGTGGGTTCCTGTCCTGCTGCAGGGTCTCATACACTTTGTATGGTCCAAATGTTAAAATTCAGCATGGTTATCTTTAAAAAATTACTGTGTAATAATGCTATTGAAATGATCAATACTTCAGTCTAAATTTCCTTCCTCTGTTATTTGAATGGACTATTTATTTAAAATGGTTAAACCCATACAATAAGATAACAGGGGAAGGGATACTGTTTAACATGATTCCTGAATGGTATTAACTTGAAACTGAAAGAACCAGACTCAAAATAAAGAACTGTCCATTCAAGACACAGGGGATGAGGAAATTGTTCTCTCAGAGGGCAAGAAAACTGTGGAATGCCTTACCACTTTTGGAATGGTGTGTGCAATTCTGGTCTCCCTCCTCGAGGAAGGATGTTGTGAAACTTAGAAAGTGTTCAGAAAAAATTTACAATGATGTTGCCAGGATTGGAGGGTTTGAGCTGGGAGAGGCGAAATAGGCTGGAGCTATTTTCCCTGGAGTGTCAGAGGCTGAGGGTGACCTTATAGAGGTTTATAAAATCATGAGGGACATGGATAGGATAAATAGACAAAGTCAGTTCCCTCGGTTGTGGGAGTCCAGAGCTGGAGAGCATAGGTGTAGGATTAGAGGGGAAAGATTTAAAAGGGATCTCAGGGGCAACTTTTTCACGCAAACTGTGGTGTGTATGGAATGAGCTGCCAGAGGACGTGGTGGTGGCTGGTACAGTTACACATTTAACAGATATCTGGATGGGTATATAAAAATGAAGGGTTCAAAGGGAAATTGGCCAAGTGCTGGCAAATGAGACTAGATTAATTTTAGAATATCTTGTCAGCTTGGACGAGTTGGACTAAAGGGCCTGTTTCTGTGCTGTACATCTCTATGACTCTATGACTCAATGACAGAGGGCTATCAACACTGAGCCATTAAGTATAATTAAGGTTGAAATAGGCATGTTTTCCAGTAAGGGAATCAAGGGTTACGGGGAAAAGATAAGAAAGGGTAATTGAGAGTTATCAAATCAGCCATGATCTCATTGAATGGCAGATCAGACTTGATGAGTTAAATGATCTATTTCCACTTGTCTTTTGTCCTATGGCCAGATTTTCTGGTATTTGGATTGGTGATGCATAATGAACATAAATGGACATAAATGACTGATGATTATTAGTATCCTCATGAAGACTGCACTGTAATGACCTCAGAAGTTGCATTTCTAATAAGCTGATTTGCATTGCTCTAGCATTCCCTCTGTTAATGTCTCTTACATTGATATTATTGTCAGAGGCTTGACCTAAATATGTGTTACTTACCCAAATTCTTACCCTAGAATTGTTGCATATTTGATCTCTGGTGAAACACAGTGATAGAGAATTTAACATAACCCTACCCCCTCCCACCCCTCCCACACACACACAAGCACCTCACTCCCACCTTTCATACCTTCACACCTTCAATCAATGCTTGAGCCAATCTCTCACCCCACTGATGCAGCATCTCACCACTATCATTTGAGCCAATGACCCATCCACAAGCCAACCAATCAACTACCCCAACCTGACTATCTTCTCCTGACCAGATTACACATGCCTCAGCATCCCAAAGTATCTCCTGAAGGGATCCTTCACTTTCTAACCTATATCCGCCAACCTGAACAACTATCCAACCTTTACACCCTCAACCATCCCTAACCTACCAATCTATCACCTGACACAATCACCAGTCTGACCATCACCCGACAACCTACTCATCAATTAACTCTCCCACCTATCCACTCGGTCATAAGATGTGCATCCACCCACTCTCTCAGTTACCTAACCATCCACTCTTGGTAGAGTTGAATTTTATATGTGCCCTTCAAACAGTCTATGGATTCACATTGAAAACTTTGAATTTTGTGGGATAGGTTTTGACGCAGGAGGCAGGAAGTTTGAGTTGAGTAATTTCCCATTGCAATTGACCCCTGTCCTTTTAAAGGCCCCTGCCATAGACTCACCACCTCCAAGAACAAGAGTGAAGTAGGAACAGAAGTGGCCAGTTGGCCAAGCCTAATATAAAATGTAAGAATATAAATCTATATCATATAAATTTATAAGAAACATTCCTTTTGTTTATCAGCAAAACTTTAGTGATAAATGTCAAAACCTTAAACCCTTCTATGTCCTCCGAACACAAACTATGCTATCATGCATCTGCTTAGCTTATTCTTCATTGCTGACCTAGCATCCACTATGGAGAGTCCTTCAGGGTCATGTAATACCAACAGAAAGGCTTCAAAACGAAGATTATCAAGAAATTAAGCTTTCAACAATGTCAGAGAGTCTTCAATCAAAAACACAATCATTCATATTGAAAGAAAGAGAAATTCCTCAATTAGACATTCTTGCGTAAAATGTAAATATCTATTAAGTCGCTATCTCAAAAAAATCATTCTGTAATAACCTCAAAACTATCAATCAAAGTATGTTTGTAAGATCTGCTAAGATGTGATTTTCCAGATTTTGAAACTCGATCAGGCATTCATTTATCTGTGGAATTCCCACCCACTGTGGAAAGCTGTGGAGGCCAAGTCATTGAATATATTCAAGAAAACAATTCCTTTAGGTTTTAAAGGCAAGTAGAGTATGGAGATAATATGACATCAAGGTGGAGGAAAAGTCATGATCATACTAAATGGCCAAGCAGGCACAAGGGGTGGAATGGTCTACTCCTGGTCTTACTTTCTATGTTTCTACATTTTACAATAAGTGTTTGTCCAGATTTTGAACCTCATTCAAGCATTCATAATGGGCTGAGCTTTCAAAGCAATTAGTTATAGCTCCAACACAGTCTATTGAAACTAAGAATTCAGATCCTCTTTTCCGCCTATTTCAAAGGAAATGACTTGTCAATTAAAGCATTCCAGGAGCATATAGATTTTGTTTTGCTCACTTGGAACTAAGATTCCTCCATGGTCTGTACTTCACTGAAGCATCATTTTTAATTTTTTGAATAATGTATTATTTCTGCCATAATTGTCTCTGAACCTGAAGGTAATGATGATATTTGCAGACCTGAGGCATATCATGTCTATTGTACTTTCTTTTTGGCCATGTAAAACATGCCTGAACTGGGTGACTGCTGTTTGAAATTGGTTTCCATGAAATTAATAATAGTTTATTTATTTCTAAGGATCTCTTTAAAAAAATTATTGATCCTTTATTATTGTTTAATTTGATTAAAGAACTATTATTTTCTTTGCAAACTGAACAGTCATTTGGAGAAAGTTTCTGAACTAAAATAAAGTAGTTATGCATTAAATATTAATTTGTTCATTAAAGCAAGAAAGAATTGCACTTGTTTAGCACATTTCATGCCCACCAGATTTCTCAAATCTCTTTATAGCCAAAGATTTACTTTTGGATTATGTTCACTGTTTTAAAGTAGAAAGCGTAGCAACCAATGTTAAAGCATCAAACTTCTGCAAACAGCAGTTTAATAATAACCAGATGTTGACTGATGCATAAGTATTAGCCAGGACATAAGGGATATCTGCTGTTTGTTGCAAGACCACCATGGGAGCTTTTGCATCCATCAAGCAGGCAGTTGGGAACTCGGTATGACATCTTGTCTAGAAGACAGCATGTCCACCAGCACAGGGCTCCCTCAGTAGAGCACTGCATCATCCACCTTGACTTTTGCCCGTAAGCTGTGGATTGTAAGCTGTGAAGGGGAGCTTGAACCAAGAACTTTGTAATTCAGAGATGAAAATGTTATACACTGTGTCCCAGCTGATGTCTGCTGATGATAGTTTGATGTATTTTGACAGAGATCCTCTCTAGTAAATGACAGTGTTTTAGTTATAAATTTAAATAACAAATATTGATGGTGTCACTTTGAAGCATATCATGGGTGATTTATGACTTTTCTTAAGGAAAATGACTTTCATTTAGTTGCCAGTTAGTGAACCACTTATAGTAGTCAGTTGAGAAACATTATGAAGGTGAACTGAAAAGTACTTTGAATCATAACTTGAAAGCATTTGATGGTAAAGATTAGTGATAGGATCTGTAATGTTGCATACAATGGTTCAGTTTGCTATACTCTGCTCAGCTTCCGTTAATTTTGGCATGCAGAGAAATCTGGCCATACACGTTCACAGATCCCTGAAAGTGGCAACACAGGTGGATAAATGGCCAAGAAGGCATACAGCATTCATGTCTTCATCGGCTGGGGCATGGAATATAAAAGTTGACAAGTTATGTTAGAGCTTATGTTCTGGCTTATGCCCAAAACGTCGATTCTCCTGCTCCTTGGATGCTGCCTTACCTGCTGTGCTTTTCCAGCAACACATTTTTCAGCTCTGATCTCCAGCATCTGCAGTCCTCACTTTCTCCAAGTTATGTTAGAGCTGTACAAAACTTTAGTTTGGCCACATTTGGAATCTTGCATGCAGTTCTGGTTGCTACACCACTAGCAGGATGTGGATGCTTTGGAGAGGGTGCAGAAAAGGTTTATCAGGATGTTGCCTGGCCTGGAGGGTTTTAGTTATGAGGAGAGGTTGAATAAACTTGGATTGTTTTCACTGCAAAGGCAAAGGCTGAGGGGGTGACTTGGTAAGAGGTCGACAAAATTAGGAAGGGCATATATACAAGTCAGAGGCTTTTTTCCCAGGATGGAAAGGTCAACTACAAGAGGGCACAGATTGATGGTGAGAAGGGGAAACATTCAGGAAAACATAGGGGAGAAGTTCAGGAAAACATTTTCACACAGAGGGTGTTGAGTGCCTGAAGCACACTGCCAGTGCAGATGGTGGAAGCATGCATGTTACCGACGTTTAAGGCATATCTTGAGAGAATCATGAATGTGAGGTGAACAGAGGGATAGAAATTGTGCATGGCCAATAGGTAGCAGGTCTAAATAAGGAATTGGAATCAGCGCAGGCTTGGTAGGCCGAAGGACCTATTCCTGTATCCTGTTGTATTATGTGATTGTATTACACTAATTTATGATCTTGGGATATTTTAAATAGCCTTCCATTTCCTTTTTTGTCCTTCCTGAAGGTTTATGTGCATGCAGAGCTCACAGACATTGACACTCTCTGATTCCTCACCATAGTGATCTAACTTCCCTCTTCTGATCTAGACAATAGGAAGCTGATCCTGCATTCGTCAAGCATTGTGGTTATCTAACAGGACTAACTAGACAATGATAAGAATCTCACCAGTTTTGGCCCCTTGCAATTAAGGCATTACTCCAATTGCCATTCCACATTGGAAAGTGAAGCTGGATCTGTTTAAACTAATTCTGTTTTTCATTCACCTTCATGGAAGCTGAGTAAACTTGGGCCTTTCAACAATGATGGAATTAAAGGTTTATTTTAAGAATTATTGAATTTGACATATTCAAGTCTGTCCAGACTTGGATTATTAAGCTATTGAACTTAAACAAGGTCAAAAATTGTTTTTGTTCTCTAATTGCGATCACATCTTGTTCAAATTTGCAATAATTGACCTGGAACCATAGCTGCAAGATTACTTTAATTGTCTGGACTAAATATTTGTAATCTTTACTTCAACTTTCTTCCTTTCACACTTTGCTGAAAATGAACTATATTCATCATTTCCTGGTAAGTAACATTGGCTCCCCTAATGTTCTGCAAGGTACATACGACAAAATCAATATTCATAAATATATGGTTAAATTTCTGTCACTTTCTAATTACTTTGTTTGCATTTTCAGTTTTTTTTTTGGGATATTTGTAATGTCTGATTAAACAAGTGTTATTTCCTTACAACATCCAAACCTTTTAGGGCAGATTTCAATGGGAATGTTCTACATTAGCACTGACTTATCATTGCTCATGAAATAAACAATTCTCAGTAGGTGGGCGTTTGTATTAATGCTCCACATTGGCTTTAAATTCTTTGCATTCCATCCAGTTTATCATTACAAACTATTGATCATTTTAATATCACAAACAAGCATATCTTATTGTGAATGCTTATAGGATCTTATTGCCATTATATATGTTACCCATAAAATACCTAATTTATATAATGCTCAAATGCAACTACATTTTATCTTACATTTTAGATTATTGAAGGTTATTCAGTAAATAACTCTGATGGTATATTTAGTAATTAACTGTGCAATATCCAGTCATGGTCAAATGTTGTAACATTGTGACAATTGTAACTTAATTTGGACATCTTTGTCATGTTGAATACAAAGAGTTTTCAGAATGACAACAGTTATGTGCAATTTAACAAAATTTTGTCCATTAGAAATGCTAAATAAACATCCATGGAACATTGGCAATAAGTGCCTAGGGATAATCTGGATTTGTAGAAAAATTGTACATGATTGAGTTGATGTTTAAATCACAATATAAAGTTGAATTAGATCACTTATAAGTTTCTGTTGGTACATCTTTCTCTATATATGTATGTTTTTAACACCAATGATCTGATGATTGGTGCACAGACAGATGCAAATTCAATAAATAAAATATATACTTTCTAATTTAAACATTCTTTTACTTTGTGCATTTATCCTTGCAGTATAGATTATCTGATGTAATTTAAAAGTTGAATGACTTATGCAACAATGATAAGACTCCCTACATTAAAGTAAATTCAACGATTGTCATTTTTTTTAATTACAGGGAAATGATACACATTACTCTGATTAGTCTGATATATCTTATTATCTTGGAGATATTGAACAAAGCTGGTTGATAAAGTTCTAGAATTATATTCGGTAAATTAACTCTGGCAATACTAAACAATGCAACACATTATTTCTCAACATCTGATGGCATGTTCAGTACATAGAGAATACATACAAGGCTGTGTATGCAGCAGATGCACCACAGAGAAACTAAGCCTGTTACAAGCTGAGGTCATAACACAAATGTTGCAAAGCACAAATTTCAGCATATTAGAGATCACAGAACTGGCATGCACTGACCCCTATTAAAACGTTAAGTTAAGCTTTTCAGTTTCTGAACTGAATCTGAAAATACTTTTTGAGGCTGTCCTCACAGTTTTAGCTAAATTCAGCTTTTGCTGTGTCTTTTTCTTTGCCATCCTGTCTACACATGCAGATTTATTTATTTTTTTGCTTTTACTCATGATCAGGTGGAAATTTCTTCCTTGTGTTATGTACAGCTTGGCTGATGTTGACAGTTGAGACTGACGGCTTGTTCAAAAGCCCGGAGCAGCCTCTTCCTATTGTACATGCAGAACTTTAATTTATTTTTTTCTGAGAGCTGATTTGTTTTTTAAAATACAGACACTGGTGCTCTTGTGGTGCAGTGGAGTATCCCTGCCTCCTGAATTGGGGGACTGATGTTCAATTTCCATTTTCACAAGCGGTGTAAAATTATTATTCTATATACATCTCTAAGTAGGTTGGGTAAACTTTCTTACATCAGTGAACTTTCTGTCTGGTGCAATGCTATTCTAGAGCTAAGTGTCCTTGTGTAGTATTATAGAATAATAATTGCCTAAGAATGATACTTAGGTGATATTTTGACAAAATCTTTGTTTTGAAAACTCCAACAGGTGAGCAATACTTCCAGGATTAAAATAGAGTCCTCAAAAAACATAGCATGAATGAAATGCAGCATTGATCCAAGCAGTTTACTGCTATCACTTATGAGGATTATACTGTTGTCATTTTAATAATTTCCTGCCTGATGTAACCCTTGTATAAATGGAGAATGAAGTCATTTTATTCAAAACAGATTTTTATCTTGGCTCTTCAAAATTATCTTCAGTGAACAATTTTCAGTTAATTATGATGCTCCTTTGTCAAAGAACAGTTGTGCATTATTAGTCTGAGTCATGCAGTATCATGAGCTCAGCCCTACGTCTACTGAGAGAGGCATTGAACCTAATGATGCTGAGGTTTAGTGCAGTCCTGATTTCTCTTG
Source organism: Chiloscyllium plagiosum (assembly GCF_037043375.1). NCBI lineage: Eukaryota > Metazoa > Chordata > Chondrichthyes > Orectolobiformes > Hemiscylliidae > Chiloscyllium > Chiloscyllium plagiosum. The sequence goes on from NW_028270144.1 coordinate 38,785,595, forward strand.
GCCTGTCACTGTTACATTCTGCTGTCCACAGACAACAAAAGAGCAATAGATCTTCTGCAGGCAATAGAATTACAATGATATATGTGCATGTAAAAATGACACAAACTACAATTGTGCTGTGCCACATTTGTGGAAATATCCATGATTGTCCCACTGTTTAATGAAACATTTCAAAATGGCAATCACAGACCTAGTGTATGCTAGAAATGTAACTTGGAGCTAGGTTATTGACAGATTCTATGTTCTCAGCTGTTGAGCACATCCATTCCTCATTCATCAACCTCTGCTAATAGAAAAAAATGGCGATAATTGATCAGATATGACAGAAATAGTTGGAGGATCAGACAATCAATTATTGCTAGAGTTTGTAACAAAAGAAAAGATAAGAACATCTAGCTTTTTCTGCATTATTGCTTTTTCAAACTGCCATCCATTTATTTGTTTAACTCACATTAATAGGAAAGGTAACCAGAATTATCCAGAAACAGTCTAAAATGGCTCAACTTAATGGTTCAGGTGTCTTTATCAGCTACTCTAAAACATTTACATTAAAAAAATGATGAGGGCAGAATGGTGGTCGTGATCTATAGGGGTATATGAAGTTCAGTAAGCTGTTCAACAAGGTTCACCATAGGAGACTGATTAGCAAGATTAGATCTCATGGAACAAAGGGAGAACTAACCTTTTGAATATGGAACTGACTTGAAGGCAGAAGACAGAATGTGGTGGTAGAAGGTTGCTTTTCAGACCATTAGAGTGCCAGAAGGATTAGTGCTGGGTCCACTGCTTTTTGTCATTTATATAAATGATTTGAATGTGAATATAGGAGGCATAGTTAGTAAGTTTGCAGATGACATCAAAATTGGAGGTGTAGTGGATAGTGAAGAAGGTTACTTCAGAGTACAATGGAATCGAGATCAGATGCGATCAGATTAGATTCCCTAAAGTGTGGAAACAGGCCCTTTGGCCAAGCAAGTCCGTACTGATCCTCTGAAGAATAATCCACCTAGACTCATTTTTCTATATTTACCCCTGACTAATGCATCTAACACTAAATTCAGTTTAGCATGGCCAATTCACATGACCTGCACATCTTTTAGAATGTGGGAGGAAACCGGAGCATCTGGAGGAGTCCCACGCAGACATGGGGAGAATGTGCAAATGCCACACAGCCAGTTGCCCGAGGCAGGAATCAAACCCGGGTCCCTGGCACTATGAGGCAGCAGCGCTAATCACTGAGCCACTGTTTCGCCCTAAATGGGCCAATGGATTGTGGAATGGCAGATGGAGTTTAATTTAGATAAATGTGAGGTGCTGCATTTTGGAAAAGTATATCAGAAAAGGACTTATACACTTATTGTAGGTCCTAAGAATTGTTGCTGAACAAAGAGACCTTGGAGTGCAGATTCATAGTTCCTTGAAAATAGAGTTGCTGGTAGCTAGGAAACTGAAGAAGGCATTTGGTATGCTTTCCTTTATTAGTCAGAGCATTGAGTACAGGAGTTGGGAGCTCATGCTACGGCTACGCAGGACATTGGTTAGGCACTTTTGGAATGTGCATGCAATTCTAGTTTCCTTCCTATTAGAAAGATGTTGTGAAACTTGAAAGGGTTCAGAAAAGATTTATAAGGATATTGCCAGGGTTAGAAGATTTGAACTTACAGGACAGTCTGAATAGACTGGGGCTGTTTTCCCTGAAGCGTCGGAGGCTGAAGGGTGACCTTAGAGGTTTATAAAATCATGAAGGGCATAGATCTTTTCCCTGGGATGGGGAGTCCAGAACTGGAGGGCATAGGTTGAGGGTGAGAGGGGAAAGATGTAAAAGGAACCTAAAGGGCAACTTTTTCATGCAGAGGCTGGTGCGTGTATGGAATGAGCTGCCAGAGGAAGTGGTGAAGGCTGGTACAATTGCAGCATTTAAAAGCGATCTGGTGGGTATATGATTAGGAAGGGTTGAGAGGGATATGGGCCAAATATTGGCAAATGGGACTAGATTAGGTTAGGATATCTGGTCGGCATGGACAAGTTGGACTGAAGGGTCTGTTTCCGCGCTGTATGTCTCTTTGACTCTGTGACCCTAAGTTTTAAAGCATATGATTTCTCCTTGATTTTAAGAGTAGATTCATTCATGGTATTGAAAAACCAATAGGCTGGTTTCTGATCTCACTTGGTGAAAATTGAAGAGTGGATAATTCATTCATCTACACATCAGTAGCGACGGCAATGAAAATTTGCATGATAAATAAATTGCATCAAGGGCTTTGAAGTCTAAAAAGATCTGACCAGGATTCATATTGTATTAGGATGTCTTCCACAGAGATGTAAGAGCAGCTGGTTTTCCTCTTCCATTTGGAATCATTTTCTCCAAAAAAAGGTCAACTTCTGATGCTCATGAACAACCAAAAAGAAAACAATTTACTGAAACATGGTTCAAAAAGACAAATATAATTGCTATTCTGGAACAGTATGATTTCCCTCAATAATTTGTATTCATTGTTTGGGGCTTTTCCTACAATTTTCAAACCAATTTTTGCTCAGTTTTCTTGATTTCACAATATATTGGGCCAGAATTTGTTCTCAAAACAACAGTGTCTTATACCGTTATTTGTATGTTCTATGGTACAGAATACAGCAACAAATGAAAGGGAGCAGAAGCTCATTTAAAGCAAAGTTATTGCCTCACTTGCACAATCCTCCTGTGAGCATTGCAAAAATGGCATCACATGTTCTTTCTCAACATTGGCGTGTCCCAAGTGCCATTCAGGTGCTGTACTTGCATGGTTCATACAGAAGCTAGTAATTCGTATTGTGAGACCTTTGCAGCAAAATGAACCTAGAATAAGGAAAGACATTCTGTATGCACTTTTCAATCTAGTTTGCATTAGTGACTAGTGCTAAATGGTTGTTAGATAGAGAAAGGTGAGAATTGAAACAGCAATGTGACAATGCCTGTGACTAAAGGGCAATGTTTTCATTTCCCAATTTATCTTGTTAATGTATCCAAAGGAAGACCCAAATTGTTTATAATATGAAGACTGAGTGCAGTATTTACTATAAGTAATAGTGATATGGCTTTGGGAATAATATTTATTCAATACAAGACGCTACAACTACTTTTCATTTTTTTATTATTTTCAAGAAAATAAGCCAGGAAATAAACAATTAACCATGAAGAACTGGATATGTAGGACCTTGGCACAAATAAGAATAATGCTTGTATCATGCTGGCACATTGAGGACTGTATTTTTAAATTTTATATTAGCAGAATTTGATTGTGATTATCTATTGCTCAGTTACTTGTGCCAGTCTTGATTGGGTAAGATATGTTGATCTTATGTTGCTTGTGATGCAACATGAGTTCGACTGGGACAACACTACTATTATAGGACAAGCCAGAGAATAGCCATGGAATTCCTAGAGGCATGGCACTCATCCACAGATTCAATCAACAAACACATCGACCTGGACCTAATATACCGGCCACTACAGCGGACAGCTGGAACTGACAACCGGAAGCGGCAGAGACAAACCACTATAAATGCCGGAGGAAACAACACAGAAGCGCTTCACAGAAGGCTCCCAAGCACTGAGGATGTCACCTAAACAAGGGACGAAACGTCTGCAACACAAATTCCCAGCTCGGCGAACAGAACCACAACATTTTTCTGCTCTTCTTACAATTCAGGCCACACATGTAGATACAATGCTTATTAACAATTAGTACATGATAATAAGGCTATTGAGCAGCATGCTCTGAGCTGTACCATTTCCAAGCTCCTAGCAGTATATGATCACATGGCAACTTACTTCAGAGACTCATCTGGAAATTCACAAAACCCCATCTCTATAATTGATCTGATATATGTCTAATTAGCAGTAGCTAGTCTTTACCTTTAAAAGGTGCAATGCCACCTTTGCAAAACAATACTTTGTACATTTCATGGCACAATAAACTGTGAAGCTACTTCTGACCTGTAAGTAATCATGGGGTACTGGTGTAAATGCTGCTCTGTTAGCGTGTCTCTGTCTCTACATCTAACTCTTGCAGATATCCTACTCTGGGGAGAAAAAAAAACTTCATTAAAGATGCGAAACACATATACTGTGAGCAAAGCCTATTTGCTATATTATATGATTCAAACATATCACACCTCAAAGTGTCAGATATCAGTATCTCCTAATTATGCAAAACATTCAACTGCAACTCACAAATGTCAGTATTTAACACACATTTGTGAGTTGTCGTTGAATGTTTTGCATGATTAGGAGATTAATCAAGATACCAAACAAATAACCAGTTAGTTAAATATGAAACATTCTAAAGCAGTTCTATTAAGTGGCAAGTATAGTTGAGAATGTTTCAACGGTATGACTTATATTTGTGGAAAATATCGACTCCAAACTGATGATTGGCAAGAAGAGAGAAATTGAATTGCTGTAGATATGTTAAGAGTTTGGATTGAAGCATTCTGACAACTTCTTCCCATAGGAAAACAAAATTGTCAGTAAAATAGTGTGAAATATACTCAAATTAAATAATAAATCTGCATAAAATTTTTATTATAACTGATAGATGGATAGATGCATCTATCATAAGTTCTTCAAAGTATCTTCTTGAAGTTGTCTGCTCATGGGACAGTAATCCCAAGACTGCATTTGATGTACTTTATGGAGCCTTAACAATTACATTCATTATTCTCAAGTGTTCTCATTTCCATACAATTCATGTTAATTCCCATTGCATTTCAACTCCATTCAATTCCTTACTTTGTTGTCATCATCCAATCCATCATATATTCTCTTCACCGTGGTTCAAAGAGCTCACATGCTACATACAGTGAGCAAATCAATCAATTCCAAATTTCAGCCGACAAAAACTTGGTAATACCTGTTTTACTTAATGATTTGAAATCATGCATATTTACACTGGCCCAGCCCCAGTTCCATAGAATCTAACACTGGAGACAGTTCAGGGAATACCTGGACTGCTTTTTGCAATGAAGGAGCTGCCTTATGTAGAAAGGTTGTGATTGAGTTAGCCCTATCTTCACTTCATTTTAGAAGAATGAGAGAAGCCTTTCTTGAAATAGGTAAGTTTCTGAGGAGTAAGAGTTTGACTACAGAACTAGACAGAGTGCAGCACAGGAATGCAGCATGACTCGGGGTTTGACGTCATGAACAAGGAATTATCCCAGACCAGTGAAGTTAGATTAGGGATAACAGAGCTGAAGGCACTGCACTTGTTAAATTATACACTACCCAACATAAAACTTGTGCCTTGAAGATTTTTGTATAAATAGTTGAGCACTGTCGCCCCATTTATATAAGGAATAGAGGTCAATAAATCCAACAGCATTGCACTCATTTGTCTGGTCTCAAAATTGGCCAACAGTGACAGATTTTAGCACAGGTCATGTTTTTCCTTTAAAACATGGTGATATCAGAAATGGATTCAGTGTCAATTTTGGTGATTTCTAGGCAACTGAGAAAATGGAGTTGGAACAGCTCACAAGCAGTATTTGCTATATCCAACTATGTAAGATTGGAGCTCAGTGAGGAATTAAGCAGCAGGACTGCCTTGATGAGACTAGCTATCAGTGAAGAGTTCGAGATATACATGCAAGTGAGTACTGGAGTACAGTTTATGAGTCCACAGAGAATGAGCCCAGGACAGGAGGGTGATTAAACAGAATGAGCATTCATTAAGACAGTTGTGATGGAGAGGTTCTTGAGAGACAGCGTTTCAAGGCGAAATGAGTAAAAATGAAGAATTGTTATCCCTTGTGAAGTTTAATGGGATTTAATGACTCACCATGTCATGAATATTTGGGGTGAGTTGCTGAGAAATCTATGGGATCTCACTTTATTTGGTTGGCTTTTTGATGTGCACAGTGGGGTGTCCAGTCACAGTCTACTACATCTATTTGATGCATTAATTCCAAGTCTTAGAAATAATTTGTACATGCACTTAAGTTGCATTAATGTTGTCACTTTGTAAAACCTGTTGCTATTTGTTCAACACTGCGGAATCTTTCAACCTTATTATCTTACTAAGACGGAGAAAGTGAGAATTTCAGATACTGGAGATCAGAGTCGAAGAGTGTGGTGCTGGAAAAGCACAGCAGGTCAGGCAGCATCCAAGGAGCAGGAGAGTCAATGTTTCGGGCATAAGCCAATATCAGGAATGAGGCTTGTGGACCAGGCGAGCCGAGAGATAAATAGGAGGGGGCTGGAGCTGGGGAAAAGGTAGCTGGAAATGCAATAGGTAGATGAAGCTGGGGGTGAAATTGAGAGGTCGGAGAAGAAGGTGAAGCAGATAGGTGGGAAGGAAGATTGGCAAGTAGGACAGGTCAAGAGGGTGATGTCGAGTTGGAAGGTTGGATTTGGAATAAGGTGAGGGGAGGGGAAATGAGGAAACTGGTGAAATCCACATTGATTCTATTTGGTTGAAGGGTCCCAAGCAGAAGATAACACCTCATCTTCCACCTTGGGACCCTCTAACCAGATGGAATCAGGTGGATTTCACTAGTTTCCTCATTTCCCCTCCCCCCACCTTATCCCAGATCCAACCTTCCAACTTGGCACTACCTTTTTGATCTGTCCTACCTAGCAATCTTCCTTCCCACCTGTCTGCTTCACCCTCCTCTCTGATCTACCACTTTCACCCCCAGCTTCATCTACCTATTTCATTTCCAGCTACATTTTCCCCAGCTCCAGCCCCCTCCCATTTATCTCTCAGCTCCCCTGGCCCACAAGCCTCATTCCTGATATTGGCTCATGCCTGAAATGTCAACTCTCCTGCTCCTTGGATACTGCCTGACTAGCTGTGCTTTTCCCGCAACACACTCTCGACTTGGGTTTGAGATATAGGGAAAGGCTGGATAGGCTGGGACCATTTTCACTGGAGCATAGGAGGTTGAGGATGTGACCTTGTAGAGATTTATAAAGTCATGAGGGGTAGAAATAAGGTTAATAGCAAAGATCTTTTCCCTAGGGTGAGTGGAGAGTTCAAAACTTGGAGGTATATCTTTAAGGTGAGCAGAGGAAAATTTAAAAGGGACCAGATGAGCAATTTTTTCAGACAGAGTGCAGTTCATCTGTGGAATGAATTGCCAGAGGAAGTGGTGGATGCAAGTACAGAACCTACATTTAAAAGACATTGCACAGGTACATGAATAGGAAAGGTTTAGAGGGATTTGGGCCAAATGCAGGAAAGTGGAATTAATTTAGATTGGGAAATTTGGTCAGCGTGGACGACTTGGACTGAAGTGTCTGTTCCTGCGCTGTATGATTATGACTCCATGACTGCCTGCTATTACTCAGTCTTTATCTCCAGAACAATTATGGAAACCCTCAGTATGTATGATTGCAAAAGATCTTTTTTTGATTCACTCATGGGGCGTGGACATCAGTGGCTGGACCAGCATTCACTGCCCTTGCCCAGCTGCTCCTCAGAAGTGTGGGGAGCTGCCTTCTTGAAATGCTGCAGTTCATTTGGTGGAGGTAAACTCACAATGCTGTTATGCAGGTCGTTCCAGGGTTTTGGCTCAAGAAACACAGAAGGAATAATGATATATTACCAAATCTGATCTTTATTCACATTCACCATAACATCAAAGAGAAAAATGTAATGAGGTCTGAAGTGATAGATAAGATGACCAATTCAGATAATCATTAGGTACCCAAATGATACAGCACAGTAACAGAACTTATGGGGAGGTTTTCCTCCATTTGAATTGATAAAGTTAGAAACAAAGCTGGAAAATCTCCTTGGATGGTTGCTTCCAGGTAGTAATAAACATATTCTTTCATATCCTGCTTTGTGATTTAACAGGGAATAATAATAATAATAGGAAATCTTGTTATGTATGCAACAACATCACTACAATGCAATGATGGCACAACTTTCCCATTTTGTACATCTGTACATCATGGAGAGTACCTTTGGAAACATATGAATTCTGTCTCTCATTGCAGACTAGAGAAATTATAGAATCAATTCTGTCCAGTTTAAAAATGAGCTGTCAGAAAATAGTGGTAAAGCAGTCCAATGTTTAAAGCCTATGGGGGCTGTAGTACATTAAAGTATTTACACTCCCAAAGACCTCCATGTGAAAGCTTACTTTAGATGAACCAGCTGTATTAAACTTAAACAGGCAAGGTCAATGTCAAATGTTGACACAGAACTTTAACGATGTCAAGAGACATCAGTGCATTAAGTGGTTGCGTGGGATCATCATAATTATTGCTCACTGCTACTCAATCACTCTGCTGTGTTTACCTTTTCGATGATTTTACAACATAAACATCAGTTACCCTCAGTCCACATCTGTCTAATCTACAAGTTTGTAGAGGACAGCTAAAGTATTACACCTATTTAGAGACTTGTTTTTGAGAAAGAAAGACTTAAGCACTTCCATTAACCTTTTTCCCACCTCCATTTCTCACATTTAATTCCTAACACTTAAGCTTCTAAGTGTCTGATAGCCATCATTAATTATAATTCTGCAGTTTATTTGGAGAACCAAAATTTAACTTAGAACCTTAAGAATATTTTTGTGGTTATGTCATGCACTGAAATATTGGTGGAGTGGAGACAAAATCACAGTGTGCTTGGTTTACAGTTGTTAAACCAATACCTAATGGTGCAATCTGGTGGGTAGCATACCAATGGTCAGTGTTCACCAAAAGAATGCCATTTACCTTATTGGTACAAGTTATGATATAGACATCAGGCTTGAAATGGATTTTCCAGATAACCATGTTTGTTCTCAAATGACAATCTGAGGCTATTTTGTAAAATTTGAGTGTGCAGGACTATAGTTTTGTCAGATGCTTGGCAATTGTATAAGCATTTTGAAGGAAATATCAGGGACTGTCACCAGAAAGAGATGCTTGAATACGTTTTTACTTATTTCATTGGGGAGCTCTTGTTTTTCAGTTAATCAATGATCTACCTTCCCATCCACACCTCTCTGTATTCGCCCCACACAGCCTTTCACTATAATCTGACTTACATGTGGGATGGGACAATTATGCTGTTTCCTACTTCCATCTCCATCCATGTTTATCGGTGAGCTGCCATTGAATTCCCATTATCAGTGGCTACAACTTGTTGGCAACTGAAACTATCTAACTAGATAGTTTCAGTTGGTATGTGCATTCTCTGGGTCCACCAACACAAAGTTAATGTCAGCATCATAACTACAGATACTGTTGAACTGAACTGTTCCTGAACATTGTCCTGAACACCTTGATCTATTGTGCAAAATATGAAATCAAGTGTTTCAGGTGATCTGCTACATTAAGCTGGATATTCTTATTGCTACATTGCCTCCCCATTGACAGAACTGAAATAGAGGAACACAATGTATTCCCAGTGTCACCATGTTACACAAAGATCAGGTCACAAAGTGTGCCATTATGTTATGTTCTTCTCAATTCATGTGAAAAAATATTGCATTGTTTTTGTGAAGACATTGCTCTTCCAACATTTCTTTTCTTATTTTCTTCAGTTCTCCTGCTTTCTTGCAAAATGTTCTTCAGTCATCTTTCTTTCTTATAAGAAAGTATGGAACTCTATCAGGCGTTCTGACTTATTTCATCCTGAAACAGCTGCATGTTAATCCCTGCCTATTTTAACATAATCAGATGGCAGGACAAAAGTCACAGTAATAAAAGACTCATCTATCAGTAGTATTCAATGAAGCAATTAATTAAAGTGGTTAGAGTAGACCTCCCAAGCAGACCAATTTACAGATGTTCCATGTTTTATGTTAGTAGACTGCAAAAGAGCTGAGAAACAGATTGCACGGTTATTTGATGAAGGAAGGAGCCAACTAAATCAGGAGATCCATCGAGACATTGATTGGATGTTCACTGCCATATTTTCTTCATTTATTGAAACCCTGTTTCAAATATTGAAGCTTTTAAAAAGAAAAGTCCAAATTTGCAACAAAATAACCAACCCAAGAAGCATAGCAAATATGAGATTAACACCAGTTCTGGTGACCACTGGATTGTGGTCAGAAAATCCTATCATAGTCTTAATATTTCCGTCTGTTGTTCTGAGGGATGACAGTCCCAGAATCACCTCGGCAGTAAGGCTAAAATTAACTTTCTTGGCACATTTGGCATTCAGCTACATTCTTCTTTTGCAAGAAAGAACCATCATTGAGTTGGCAATACCAAATTGATACCATTCTTTCCATTTTTGCAATTGTGATTCTGTATATTTTTCATTATTATTTATGGGTTTCCAGATTTTTTTTCAGATTTTTCCATAAAGATGAGTATCAATTGTTGCTTTATGGTCAATTGTGGCTTGCTAAGTTTAATATCTTAATACTAATCAAGTACTTCAAGCAAAAGGTTTATTTAAATTTGTTGTGTGCTTGGTTAATATAACTACTGAATTTTTGATAGTTCGAGCAGCAGCTAATTTATGGAAGGATTATATACAGTTTTACCAAATATGATAATCTCTTTTGAAGCTATGCTGATTCTTGCTCTAAACCTCTATTTCTCTCAAATGTTTTCTATCATCACTACAGCTGGATGTGTTTATCACACTGTCCCAGATGTTAACCCTTTCAGATCCTATTGCTATAATTATGACTTTGTTGGTATTCAATTTAGGCAGAATCCAAATGCCATGTTTGGTCATTTTAGTGCTAATTCAATTTTAAATCATAGGTGACTGGACTTCCCAGACCTCAGGAGACTCAACAGCTTAATGCACAAAAGAGGTAACATGCTTTCTTCAAAGCTAATATGCTACAGTGTATATTTTGTATCTTGAACTCTCTGTTCTCCACCCTGCTGTCAGATTAGCCCCAACACGACCACCTCTTCCGATCAACATCTCTTCCTCTCCAAAACTGAATCCTCTCCAACGACTATCAGAAACCATCACCATGATACACAGTCTCTTTTCCCATGACCTGGAACCACATACTCAATCTGAATCCTCACTATGATCTCAACCATTCCCTGCATCTATGGGCATGATGATCCATGCAGTGGACCCTCCGGGTGCTTCAATTACTTATAAATATATCCTTGCACAGGTACGATTGTTTGTTTGTTTGTTTGTTGAGTAAGGTTGAACTCCAATGTTTGTTTGTTTTCTTCATATGCTACTGTACAGAACTGAACTACTTTAGTGGCTTTGTGTGTATATTTTTTAATGAGTAAAGTGTATTTTTGAAATTTTATAAACAGATCCAGACATACAGACAAACATATAAATTAAAAACAGAAGTAGGCTTTTCAAGCCTCCTTACCATTCTGTAAGATCATGACTGATCTGTTTGTATTCTGAATTCCACATTCCCAACTAATGTTGATAATCTTTGACTCTCTTGTCTAACAAGAATCTATCTAACTCTGCTTCAACATTTTTTAATTCCTCAATGAGGCAGAGAATTCCACAAATTTGCTCAACCCTCTAAGGGAAAAAAATTCCCCCTCAACTTTGTCCTATAACGGAATTCCATATTTTAAACAGTGTCCTCTAATTATGCACTCATCCACGGAGTGGAAGCAACCTTTCCATGTCAACGCTATTCAGAATCTTTTAAACATCAAATAAGCCATCATTCACTCTTATAAACTCCACTGAAATCTTGTCCAGCCTATCTAATTTTTCTCCATGAGTTAACATTTTCATTTGAAGTATCAATCTCATAAATCACAATGCTTTCTGTTGATTTGTATCCTGAGAGATGCAGTCCTCAATACATCTGCAGAGTGCCATCTTCTTAACCACTGCAGATGACAGGAAGCATCAGCAAGGCTGCCTTCTCAATGTCCCACCAGCTTCCTTGCCAATATCTCTACCTTAGGCCTGCTACATTGCTTCAGAAAAGCTCAACAAAAGCTGTTGTAACAACGCCCCATATTCCACCGAGGTGCCTTATAATCTTCAGGCCGCAACATTGAATTTAACAATTTTAGTGCATGAACACCTTGTTCCATGTTCATTACTCACACCCACATCATTTGCTCATTGTCCCTGTTATCACCTGTTTAGCTTTGTTTTGTCCATGGCTTACAATCCCTTTGTCTTCTTCCTTTCTTTTCTCTCTCTTGGACCATTATCTCCATCAATCCATCTGATGGCATCTAACTAGTGGAGTTCTGCAGCTGTCAATGCTTAGACCACAACAATTCATGTTACACATTAATAATCTGGACAATGGATCTGATGGCATTGTTTCTAATTTTGCAGATGACACAAAGATATTTCAAGGGGCAGGTAACTTTGAGGAAGTGAGGAGGCTGCAGAAAGAGTTGGTCAGGCTAGGAGAATGAGCAAAGAAGTTGAAGGTGCAATACAATGTGAGAAATTGTGAAGTTTGGAACGAGGAAGTATATAAGCTATTTTCTAATTGGGAAAGGCTTCAGAAATCTGAAGGACAAAGGGAGTTCAGGATTCGCTTAAGGCAAGAAGGCAAGTACAATATTAGCATTCATTTTGAGAGGGCTAGAATACAAGCACAGAGATGTATTGCTGAGGCTGTAAAAAGCTCTGATCAGACCGCATTTGGAATATTTTGAGCAGTTTTTGGGACCTGTACCTAAGGAATGATGTACTGACATTGGAGGGAATGTCACAAGGAATTAAGGGCTATGGGGAGAATGCGGGTAAGTGGAGTTGAAATGCCCATCAGCCATGATTGAATGGTGGAGTGGACTTGATGGGCCGAATGGCCTTACTTCCACTCCTATGTCTTATGGCCTTATGGAATACAGAGGAGGATTACAAGAATGATGCCGGGTGTGAAGTGCTTGTCATTTGAGGAGCAGTTGAGAACTCTGGGTCTATACACAATGGAGTTTAGAAATATGAGGGGGTATCTAATTGAAAGTTTAAAAATACTGAAAGGCATGGATCGAACAATAGTCTGCTCAGTGAGGCCTAGTTTAGGCTCTGCCAGGGCCACTTTGCTCCTGACATCATTACAGCCTTGGTACAAACTTGGACAAAAGAGCTGAATTCCAGGTGAAGTCGGAGTAACTACTCTTGACATCAAAGTCATATTCGACAAAGTGTGATATCAAGAAACCCTAGCAAATAGAATCAATAGTTATCAAGGGGAAAGTCTCCTCTGGCTGGAGTCACAGCTGGCACATAGAGAGATGGTCATGGTTGTTAAAGGTTAGTCATCTCACCTCTGGGATATCTCTGCAGGCTAAACCATCTTCAGCTGCTTCGTCAATGACCTTCCCTCCATCATGAGATTAGAAGTGGGGATATTTGCCAATGATTGCACAATGTTTAGCATTGTTCACAACTCTTCAGATATTGAAGCAGACCATGTTCAAATGTAACAAGATCTGGACAGCATCCAGGTTTGGGCTGACAAGTGGCAAGTGACATTTGTGCCATACAAATGCCAGGCTATGACCATCACCAAAAGAAACAATCTAACCACCACTCCTTGACAGTCAATGGTATTACCATTACTGAATCTCCCACTATCAATATATTTGGGTTTAAAAACTGACTATAAACTCAACTGGACTCGCCATATAAACACAGGGACTACAAGAGCAGGAACATGCGAAGAATACTGAAGCGAGTAACTCACTTCCTAGCTCCCTAAGGTCTGGCTATCAACTACAAGACTCAAGTCAGGAGTATGATAGAATACTTCCTAATTGCCTAGATGGGTGCAGCTCCAACAACACTCAAGAAGCTTGACACCATCTAAGACAAAGCAGCCCACTTGATTGCCATCACATCCACAAATATTCACCCCCCTCTATCGACTTCAGTCATAGCAGTGTGTACTAATCTACAAGATGCGCTGCAGCAATTGACCAAAGATCTTTAGACAGCACTTTCCAAACCTACAACCACTTTCATCTAGAAGGAAAAATGCATTACGCATGGGAACACTACCACCTGCAGATTCCCCTCCAAGCCGCTCAGCATCTTGACTCAGAAATATATCGCCATTCCTTCACTGATGCTGGCTCAAAATCCTGAAATTGCCACCATAACAGCATGGTGGGTCAACCCACAGCATGCTGACTGCAGCTATTGAAGAAGGCAGCTCACCTCCTTCTCAAAGGCAACTGGTGACGGGCAATAGATGCTGAGTGGCCAGTGATGCTCACATCCCATGAATGAATGAAAAAAGAAAATCTTGTCATTTCTAGTATCGAGTCAGTACCAAATTTTGGATCTCGCGGTCTGTTCTCTTGTCATATCCAGAACATGCTACACTAAGAAATTAACTTCAGTGCTTTCTAAGAACTCCTCATGAAGGTTACTATTACAAATTTGATTTTTCTAGGAAAATAAAGAAATTAAAATCACTTTATCGTAAGCAACACTCCCTTGTAAACATCTTCCTAATTCATAGTCTATGTCTGGGAACCTGTAAGTAATTTTCACTTCTTTCCTCAATTATTTTCATTGCCACCCAACCACTTCTACATCTTGATCCTCTGAACTAGCTATTGCACTCATACCACCTTTGATTAAAAGTGTCTTTACTTCACTTCCTATTGCTCTTGAATGTCATAATCAGAACTCAATCCTTGTCATCCTGCAGCCACATCTCTCGAATGACCAGCTGATTTTAGTTATTCACTTCAATGTGTATTGTCAATTAATTTACTTTATTATGAATGCTGCACATATTCAAATACCAAAACTTCAGTTTAGTTTTGTTTTCTTAGTAGTGTCTAGTCTTGACTGTAATTATCCCACCTTGACTGTGTCCCTTGATTTATTGCTTCTACCCAAGTTTGATCCTTTATTACTTTGTTTAATTTAAAAGCCTGTGGACACTAAGTTCATATGAAAGAAAAATACTTCAGTTGACAAATGGATGTTGGTAACAGTTTTTTTGTGCTGTCCCTGCCTCCTGTTGTCATCAGCACAAGTATCACTGGTTCAAGTTAGCCTCCGCTTATAAAAGGAAAAATAATGAGGGGCATGGATAGGGTAAGTAGACAGCCTTTTCCCTGGGGTGGGGGAGTCCAGAACTAGATGGTATAGGTTTGGGGTGAGAAGGGAAACATTTAAAAGGGACCAAAGAAGCAACATTTTCATGAAAAGGGTGGTGCGGTGCATGGAGTGAGCTGCCAGAGGAAGTGGTGTAGGCTGGTAAAATTACAATATTTAAAAGGCATCCAAATGGGTATATGAATAGAAAGGTTTTGAGGGATATAAACCCAATGTTGGCAAATGGGATTTGATTAGTTTAGGGCATCTGGTCGGCATGGACGAGTTGGACTGAAGGGTCTGTTTCTGTGCTGTACATGTCTATGTCTCTACAGCACATTCACCCACCCATTATGTTCATTGAAATCTAAGTACCACTTATGGGACATGTATGATGCTATATTCTCATATGTGAGAAATATTCAGGAATGAAAGCTAAATGATAATCTAGCTGTAGATTTCAAATTTTATTGGAAAGAAACAGAAAGATAAAAGAAATGTTTCTGTGGCCAGCAGTGAAAAATCGGAATGGTGTGTTGCTTCCCTGGTGCCAGGATCAAGGATGTCTCAGAGAGAGTGCAAAACGTTCTCACAGGGGAGAGGGTCCAGCAAGAGGTCATTGTCCACATTGGAACCAACGATATAGGAAGGGAAAAGATTAAGATTCTGAAGGGAGATTACAGAGAGCCAGGCAGGAATTTAAAAAGGAGGTCCTTGAGAGTATTAATATCTGGATTACTCCAGGTGCAACAAGCGAGTGAGGAAGGAATAGGAGGATGGAGCAGATGAATGCATGGCTGAGGAGCTGGTGTATGGGAAAAGGATTCACATTTTTGGATCATTGGAGGCTGTTTTGGGGTAGAAGTGACCTGTACAAGAAGGATGGATTGCATCTAAATTGAAAGGGGACTAATATCCTGGCAGGGAAATTTGCTAGAGCTGCTCAGGAGGATTTAAACTAGTAAGTGTGGGTGGGGGGGTGGATGGTGGTGGTGGTGGGACCCAGGGAGATAGTGAAGAAAGAAGTCAATCTGAGAATGGTACAGTTGAGAACAGAAGCGAGTCAAACAGTCAAAGCAGGTAGGGACAAGGTAGGACTAATGAATTAAACGGTGTTTATTTCAATACAAGGGGCCTAACAGGGAAGGCAGATGAACTCAGGGCATGGTTAGGAACATGGGACTGGGATATCATAGTAATTACAGAAACATGGCTCAGGGATGGGTAGGACTGACAGCTTAATGTTCCAGGATACAAATGCTACAGGAAGGATAGAAAGGGAGGCGAGAGAGGAGGTGGAGTGGCATTTTTAATAAGGGATAGCATTACAGTTGTACTGAGGGAGATATTCCTGGAAATACATCCAGGGAAGTTATTTGGATGGAACTGAGAAATAAGAAAGGGATGATCACCGTATTGGGATTGTATTATAGACTTCCTAATAGTCAGAGGGAAATTGAGAAACAAATTGGTAAGGAAATTTCAGTTATCTGTAAGAATAATAGGGTGGTTATGATTAGATTAGATTCACAACAGTGTGGAAACAGGCCCTTCGGCCCAACAAGTCCATACTGACCCTCCGAAGAGTGACCCACCCAGGCCCATTCCCCCCTGAATGATGCACCTAACACTACGGGCAATTTAGCAAGACCAATTCACCTAACCTGCACATCTTTGGACTGTGGGAGGAAACCCACACAGACACGGGTAGAATGTGCAAACTCCACACAGATGCTTGCCCAAGGCAGGATTTGAACCCAGGTCTCTCGCGCTGTGAGGCAGCAGTGCTAACCACTGAGCCAACGTATCACCCCTATGGTAGGGGATTTTAACTTGCCAAACATAGGCTGGGACTGCCATAGTGTTAAGGGTTTAGATGGAGAGGAATTTGGTAAGTGTGTACAAGAAAATTTTCTGGTTGAATATGTGGATTTACCTACTAGAGAAGGTGCAAAACTTGATCTACTCTTGGGAAATAAGAAAGGGCAGGTGACTGAGGTGTCAGTGGGGGGGCACTTTGGGGCCAGCGACCATAATTCTATTAGAATTAAAATAGTGATGGAAAAGGATAGACCAGATCTAAACATTGAAGTTCTAAATTGAAGAAAGGCCAATTTTGACAGTATTAGGCAAAACCTTTTGAACGCTGATTGGGGCAGATGTTCGCAGGTAAAGAGACGATTGGAAAATGGGAAGCCTTCAGAAATGAGATAACGAGAATCCAGAGAAAGTATATTCCTGTTAGGGTGAAAGGAAAGGCTGGTAGGTATAGGGAATGCTGGATGACTAAAGAAATTGAAGGTTTGGCTAAGAAAAAGAAGGAAGCATATGTAAGGTTATAGACAGGAGAGATCGAGTGAATCCTTAGAAGAGTATAAAGGCAGTAGGAGTATACTTAAGACGGAATTCAGGAAGGCAAAAAGAGGACATGAGATAACTTTGGCAAATAGAATTAAGGAGAATCCAAAAGGTTTTTATAAATACATTAAGGACAAAAAGGTAACTAGGGAGAGAATAGGGCCACTTAAAGTTCAGCAAGGCAGTCTTTTTGGGGAGCCGCAGAAAATGGAGGAGATACACACGAGTATTTTGCATCAGTATTTACAGTGAAAAAGGATATGGAAGATATAGACTGTAGGGAAATAGATAGTGACACCTTGAAAAATGTCCATATTACAGAGGAGGAGGATCTGGATATCTTGAAACACGTAAAGGTGGATAAATCCCCAGGACCTGAAAAGGTGTACCCTTGAACTCTGTGGGAAGCTGGAGAATTGATTGCTGGGCCTCTTGCTGAGATATTTGTATTATCGATAGTCACAGGTGAGGTGCTGGAAGACTGGAGGTTGGCAAACGTGGTGCCACTGTTTAAGAAGGAGGGTAAGGACAAGCCAGGGAACAATAGACCAAAGAGCCCAACGTCGGTGGTGGGCAAGTTGTTGGAGGGAATCCTGAGGGACAGGATGTACATGTATTTGGAAAGGTAAGGACTGATTAGGGATCGTCAACATGGCTTTTTTGCGTGGGAAATCATTTCTCACAAACTTGATTGAGTTTTTTGAAGAAATAACAAAGAGGATTGATGAGGGCAGAGCAGTAAGACATAGAAGTGGAAGTAAGGCCATTCGGCCCATCAAGTCCACTCCGCCATTCAATTATGGCTGATGGGCATTTAACTCCACTTACCCGCATTCTCCCCATAGCCCTTAATTCCTTGTGACATCAAGAATTTATCAATCTTTATAAATTTATCAATTTATATAGATCAGTAGATGTGATCTATATGGATTTCAGTAAGGCGTTCAACAAGGTTTCCCATGGGAGACTGGTTAGCAAGATTAGATCTCACGGAATACAGGGAGAACTAGCCATTTGGATGCAGACCTAGCTCAAAGTTAGAAGACAGAGGGTGGTGGTGGAGGTGTGTTTTTCAGATTGGAGGCCTGTGACCAGTGGAGTGCCGCAAGGATTGGTGCTGGATCCTCTACTTTTTGTCATTTACATAAATGATTTGGATGCGAGCATAAGGGGTACAGTTAGTAAGTTTGCAGATGACACCAAAATTGGAGGTGTAGTTATCAGTGAAGAGGGTTACCTCAGATTACAACAGGATATGGGCAGCACGGTGGCACAGTGGTTAGCACTGCTGCCTCACAGCGCCAGAGACCCGGGTTCAATTCCCGCCTCAGGCGACTGAGTGTGTGGAGTTTGCACGTTCTCCCTGTGTCTGCGTGGGTGTCCTCCGGGTGCTCCGGTTTCCTCCCACAGTGCAAAGATGTGCAGGGTCAGGTGAATTGGCCATACTAAATTGCCCGTAGTGTTAGGTAAGGGGTAAATGTAGGGGTATGGGTGGGTTTCGCTTCGGCGGGTCAGTGTGGACTTGTTAGGCCGAAGGGCCTGTTTCCACACTGTAATGTAATGTAATGTAATCTAATCTTTACCAGATGGGTCAATGGGCTGAGAAGTGGCAGATGGAGTTTTATTCACATAAAGGCGAGGTGCTGCATTTTGGGAAAGCAAATCTTAGCAGGACTTATACACTTAATGGTAATGTCCTAGACACCTTGGAGTGCAGGTTCATAGCTCCTTGAAAGTGGAGTCGCAGGTAGATAGGATAGTGAAGGCGGCGTTTGGTAAGCTTTCTTTTATTGGTCAAGAGTATTGAGTACAGGAGTTGGGAGGTCATGTTGCGGCTGTACAGGACATTGGTTAGGCCACTGTTGGAATATTGCGTGCAATTCTGGTCTCCTTCCTATTGGAAATATGTTGTGAAACTTGAAAGAGTTCAGAAAAGATTTACAAGGTTGTTGCCAGGGTTGGAGGATTTGAGCTATAGGGACTCAGGACCACGCCCCCCTACAACCCACCCTCTCATCCTGGCACTTTCCCCTGCCACCTCAGGAATTGCAAAACCTACACCCACACTTCCTCCCTCACCTCCATCCAAGGCCCTAAAGAAGCCTTCCACATCCATCAAAGTTTTACCTGCACATCCACCAATATCATTTATTGTATCCGCTGCTCCCGATCCGGTCTCCTCTACATTGGGGAGACTGGACGCCTCCTAGCAGAGTGCTTAAGGGAACGTCTCCGGGACACCCACACCAATCAACCACGTTGCCCTGTGGCCCAACATTTCAACTCCCCCTCCCACTCTGCCGAGAACATGGAGATCCTGGGCCTCCTTCACCGCCGCTCCCTCACCACCAGACGCCTGGAGGAAGAACGCCTCATCTTCTGCCTCAGAACACTTCAACCCCAGGACATCAATGTGGACTTCAACAGTTTCCTCATTTCCCCTTCCCCCACATCACCCTCGTTCCAAATTTCCAGCTCAGCACTGTCCCCATGACTTGTCCTACCTGTCTATTTTCTTTTCCACCTATCCACTCCCCCTCTCCCCCCGACCTATCACCTTCATCCCCTCCCTCACTCACCTATTGTACTTTATGCTACTTTCTCCCCACCCCCACCCTCCTCTCACTTATCTCTCCACCCTTCAGGCTCTCTGCTTGTATTCCTGATGAAGGGCTTTTGCCCGAAACGTCGATTTTACTGCTCCTCGGATGCTGCCTGAACTGCTGTGCTCTTCCAGCACCACTAATCCAGGAGAGGCTGAACAGGCTAGGGCTGTTTTCCTTGGAGCGTCAGAGGCTGAGGGGTGACCTTTTGGAGGTTTACAAAATTATGAGGAGCATGGATAGGGTAAGTGGACAAAGTCTTTTCCCTGGGGTGGGGAGGTCTATAACTGGAGGGCATAGGTTTAGGGTGAGAGGGGCAAGATATAAAAGAGACCTAAGGGGCAACTTTGTCACACAGTGTTGAAAGTGTGGAATGAGCTGCCAGAGGAAGTGGTGGAGGCTGGTGCAACTGCAACATTTAAGAAGCATTTGGGGGATATATGAATGGGAAGAGTTTGGAGGGACATGGGCCGGGTTCTGGCAGGTGGGACTAGATTGGGTTGGGATATCTCATCTGCGTGGATGAGTTGGATCGAAGGGTCTGTTTCCATGCTGTACATCTCTTTGACTCTAAATATATATATATTATAGATGATAGAAAAAAAATATAGTTAAAATAGATTTTATTTTACAGCTGGATGTTTGACTGGATTGTCGAGTCATCAACTAAACCAGATTATTGGGTCACTCTCTCATTAGATAGAGATGACTGGTGATGGTTGAACTTGAGGTAAAAACAAGGACTGCAGATGCTGGAAACTAGAGTTTAGATTAGAGTGGTGCTGGAAAAGCACAGCAGGTCAGGCAGCATCCGAGGATCTGTTTCAGGACATGGTTGAAGAGCTTCAGGGCAGAGGAGATGACCTGAGGGTTGCAGTGAGAGAAAGAGAGACTTACTGAGATTCTTGTAGAAAGAGGAGGAAAACTTCTTCAAGGAAGGCATCCTTGCAAGAGGATTCACAGTCGGGTTAAAATCAACTAGGGGGCCATCAAACCTTTGGTGAGGGAGGAGTTAGCGAAAGAGAATCCTTCAAGGTAACCTCAGCTTGTGTAGGAATTGAACTGACACTGTTGGTATCACTTTGCATTTTAAATCAGCCATTCAGCTAATTGGATTCCTTTGGAGTCATAGAGTGTTGCAGCCTTGAAAGAAGCCCTTTTGTGCATTATGCCCACACTAATCATTGAGTACCCACCTCCTCCTATTTCCCAGCACCCAGCCCATCCATGTATGCTATGACTTTTCAAATGTTCATCTAGATACCTCTTAAATATTGTAATGGTTCCTGCCTTCACTATCCTTTTATACACACCAGCTTCTGGGTAAAAAAAAATCTATTTAGATCCCCTCTAAAATGCTTGATGCTTAAGTGTATACCCTCTGACACTTGACATCTCTACCAAGGAAAAAGATTCATTCTTTTCAAACATGTCTTTGCTCCTCATAATTTTGTAGACCTCAACTAAGTCCCTCATCTGTCTTCACTTCTTGATGGAAAAATCCCTCGGTTATGTAATCCCTCTTCAGAGTTGAAATATTCCAGCATGGATTTATTTTCATTGTATTAACATTTCAAGACAATGATAACTCTTCTTTGGAACCACATATCTCTCCCATCATCTGTCACTATGCACAGGTGTTTCTGCTTCCCAGCCTCTCTCCCTCCCGAGTCATCTGATGATGGGCCATTATTGGTCTGGAATGTTCATTCTACTTCTCTTTCTTCATGCATGCAGGAAGACCCGCTAAACATTTCCAGTAATTTCTGTTTTAAATTGCAACAGTGAAGCATGTGGAAAATTAGCTCTTCCCAGAAACAGACCAGGAGACCTTTTCATGGAGGTGACAAGATTCCTGCAGCCAAGTCATTCTTCAACACCTTCCTCATCTGGTTCCTTCCCACTCAAACAACAAAACATGCTAACTCCTTCCTGCACTAGTAGACAGAGGTTTGGGGGTGATTTGGTAATCCCCAAAACTGTAGATTACTGTTGCGCTTTGTGTGTCTTGTTTATTATTGTTTAAGTATGGTAATTAGAACTATGGAAACCAGCTCAAAAGGCAAACAGTAAAGCTTGGGAAAATAAAGGATTTCAGCAACTGTTGAAGTATGAAGCAAAATGTCCCTCCATCTCCACTGGTTTCTCCAATAGTTGGACTGTCTCTCGAGCATGATGCCCATGATCACGTCCTTCTCCAAATATGGTAAAGACAATGATTGCAGATGCTGGAAACCAGATTCTGGATTAGTGGTCCTGGAAAAGCACAGCAGTTCAGGCAGCATCCGAGGAGCAGGAAAATCGACGTTTCGGGCAAAAGCCCATTATCAGGAATACAGACAGAGTACCTGAAGGGTGGAGAGATAAATGAGAGGAGGGTGGGGGTGGGGAGAAAGTAGCAAAGAGTAGTTTGGTGAGTGGGGGTGGGGATGAAGGTGATAGGTCAGGGAGGTGGGTGGGGGAAGGTAGCAAAGAGTACAACCCACCCATTGTACTCTTTGCTACCTTCCCCCACCCTCCTCTCTGACTTATCACCTTCATCCCCACCCCCACTCACCTATTGTACTCTATGCTACTTTCTCCCCACCCCCACCCTCCTCTCATTTATCTCTCCACCCTTCAGGCACTCTGCCTGTATTCCTAATGAAGGGCTTTTGCCCAAAACGTCAATTTTCCTGCTCCTCGGATGCTGCCTGAACTGTTGTGCTTTTCCAGCACCCCTTCCCAAATATGCCTACATGCTCTAATTGACTCTGGTCCAGTGGTCTTCAGCTAGTAAGTGGGATTCCTACATAAAGAAAAAAAGTCTAAAATTGGTCTGTAATTAAATTTTGCATGACATTCAGGAGTTACAATTAAAATGTGCCCTGCACAAAGGTACAGCTGGTTAGAAGTCAATAATATTGAGCAAAAATATCCCATCATATAGATAACAATAATCTGAACATTTCTATTTAACATATGAAGTTGATTGTAAATCTTCTCTAAACCGTTATCACATTTCCCTTTTTTACAGGAAGTTTCATGTCTCTTCCAGACCATGAGTTCCCTTGAGCATCAGACTGGGGTTGAAAATATCTATGGGCATGTTTTCAAGATACCTTCTGAGTTGGGAAAAGAATATTTCAACTTTTCCCACAAACGCTGATGAGACAGATGACTCATCAATTTATTTTAATTAAAAAGATTGTGAGACCAGCAAGAAACAACTATCATTTAGGTCAAATTGAATAGTAACACCTTCATAGATTTGATGTGTCTTGGTTACCTGCCAAACTGAGAGTTTGCTGGCAACCCTTCTCTGTGATTTTGCTTAGGGCATAAATTATGTTAAAGACACTATGTAAAACATTTTACAGGCATAGATATAGCTTTATCCATGGAACAGGGATTAATTTCCTGGTAGCATTGTCTCATTCTACTCATTCTACTGGTATCATACGTAGTCTGTGAGTGGAGGCAAAAGGTTCTACCCTAGCTTTCAGAGGGAGCAGATATATCTGCATCAGCTCCCAAATGTTTTGGTAATTGTACCTGACCAAAATGTAGTTGTGCTCGCTGAGTTGGAAGGTTTGTATTCAGACGTTTAGTCACCATACTAGGCATCATCAGTGAGCCTCTGGTGAAGCATTGCTATTATGTCCTGCTTCGCTGGAGGCTCACTGACCTGTTACCTAGTATGGTGACGAAACATCTGAAAATGAGCCTTCCAGCTCAGCGAGCAAACTTACATCCAATCCCTCGACCTGAGCTACAAATCTTCTCAAAAGTCGTAGTAGTGCATATTGCTATCATGTAATAAATTATTTTGTTCTCTAAGAATACTTCCTCTTCTGCAGATAATCTACAGTGGTGTATTCTCTACCACTAAACACTAGATAGGCTGAAGACAAAAGAAATACAAAGGAGGACTGGTGGCAGTGAAATGGCTCAATCAACGCTAACGCAGTACCACATAGACTAGTGGCAAATATCCGAAGATACATGAAGTGATCATCTAGAAAAATACCAAATCATTGATGTTATAGGACCCTGAATTAAATATCAGCTGACGACATTCTACTGAAAGGAAACCGCAAAATTTGTGCAGACCACCTCATAATTATAATTTCTTACATTCAGGTGGCTCATGTCAAGTTCCTGCTGATCACGAGGCTTGAAAAATCCAGTAATTTTAATTGTTTTTGTTCAGTTTTCTGCTCTGGATTGCATGTTAGTTTATTTATCTGCTAATATGATGCTGAACATTGTAATATAATGTTATATGTCAATATGTATGTCAGTCTTGTCAGGTGTCTATGCACCAAATAAACAAAGTCCCATAGTAAATAAGTATTGAGCTAATATCACTAACAAGTTTAAAATAGTTACAGATGGCTAATTACTAAAACGTGGGTGCAAGCAATTATATCAATTCATTTTGTTTATTTTTCCAAAGAATTAATAGAGGAACATAGGAACATAGAAATAGGAATAGGCCATTCAGCTCATCAGTCCAGCTCCAACATTCAATACGATCAAAATTGACTGAACACCTCTAAGCCTAGCTATCCCATCTCTTTACCCTTTACACGATTGTTAACCAAAGGTATATCTCTAAATGTATTCAAAGACAGAGCTTTCACAGCCCTCTGGGGTACAGAATTCCACAGATTCCACTCCCTGAACAAATCCCCCGAAAACATGTTACATGTTCTTCACAATACAAATTTCCGCTCAGCTTTCTATAACCTGAAAATTTGGAAATATTATATTTAGTCCCCAAGTCAAATCATTTACATCTATCTTGTGAACAGCTGGGGCCTAAGTATTGATCCCCACTGAAACAACTCCATAGTGGACGGTATCCTGTCAGCAAGCCATCCTTTATTTACATTTGAAGTGGCATTTGTCTCATAAAGAGTTAGGTGTGTCAGCAGCTCTGACACTTAGCTTTCTATCTGTTAGCCAGGGCTCCATGATTGAACCAGATTAACAGCCATAATTAGGGAACTCATATTCTATGATGTCCTCCGGGCTGACTTCATTACAATCACTACATCTTTCTGAGTCTGCTTCTATAGGCCAGTCCTTTATCTTGGAGAGCCTCCTGGGGCATTTTAGCACTGGATCAGCTTCCTCTGACTTGACATCCAATATGGACAGCGTGCCGTGCACAGGAACTTACTTCTTGTGCCTCAGCAACATTTCAATCTCTTCTTCTGGCGGCAAAGGTGTCAAGGCAGTTACTTCCATCATACCGGGCAACACAGTGGCTCAGTGGTTAGCACTGCTGCCCACAGCACCAGGGACCCAGGTTTAATTCCCACCTCAGGCGACTGTCTGTGTGGAGTTTGCACATTCTCCCTGCGGCAGCATGGGTTTCCTCCCACAATCCAAAGATGTGCAGGTTAGGTGAATTGGCCATGCTAAATTGCCCATAGTGTTAGGTGCATTAGTCAGGGGTAAATGTAGGGGAATGGGTCTGGGTGGATTGCTGTTCGGAGGGTCCATATGGACTTGTTGGGCTGAAGGGCCTGTTTCCACACTGTAGGTAATAAAATCTAAAAAAAAACCTCACTCGCTCACAGCATTCTTTGGGGCAGCACGGTGGCTCAGTGGTTGGCACTGCTGCCTCACAGCACCAGAGTCCTAGGTTCAATTCCATCCTCAGGCGACTGTCTGTGTGGAGTTTGCACATTCTCCCTGTATCTGCGTAGGTTTCCTCCCACAGTCCAAAGATATGCAGGCCAGGTGAATTGGCCATGTTAAATTGACAACAGTGTTAGGTGCATTAGTCAGAGGGGGTGAGGTTGCTCTTTGGAGGGTCAGTGTGGACTTGTTGGGCCGAAGGGCCTGTTTCCACACTGTAGGGAATCTAATCTGAAAATCTAATCATGTCCATCTCTGATTCAGAGGACTCAATAACGTTTGAAAGAGAGGCAATTTTCCAAATGTTCCTAGGTTCAGAGCATGTTTTGCTCCCTCATCATTTCAGAATTCATGGTCCACATGTTTATTCAGGACCATCACACCTACCTGAATTTTATGCGTTACTGATCCTGACTCATCTACCATGCCTCTTATCAATGCAATGCAATATCAATGATTCTTATACCAAATGCTGTCCCCTGTATCATACTGAATCTCTTGCTTGGCAGAGACCTGTGTCCAACATTGGCGCTTATGACTCCAGTTCAACCTCCGATACCGCCCCTCCCCTTAATATGGGAAGATCAGACTTAACCTGGTGCAGCATCTTCTAACCATTAGCAACTCTGCAGGTGCTAATCCTGTAGTTGCATTTGGGGTGATCCTACAATCAAACAAGAACCATGACAGCTTGGTAGCTAGCGAGGATGTAGGCTGTTTCTTCAATCCAGCCTTCATAGTTTAGACTACTCTTTCTGCCAGTACATTGGATAATGGATGGTACGGAACTGTCCTTATATGTTGAATCCTATTTGTCTTTAGGAAACAATCAATTCCCTGCTGGTAAACAATGGCCCATTATCTGCGACTATCACTTCCAGGACTCTGTATGTAGTAAAAGATGAGTGTGTTTTTTATATCATCGTCCCTGCATTAGATGAATGGCCTCTATGTACATTCAACCACTTTCAGTGGGTATCCACAATGACTAACAATGCTAAACCCATGAAAGGACTTGTGTAGGCAATGTGCAATTGCATCCAGGGTTTATTCACCCATTCCCATGGATGTGGGGGAGCTGTTGGCAGTATGTTTTGTCATTGTTGCCATTCTGGGCACTGCCCCACCAACTGTGTCTGCATACAGGCATTGCTAACAGGCATAATTTCTCACCAAATCTTCATTTTGGAGACCCCTGTAATCCCCCAGTAGACTTCAGCCAGTATCTGGCTACAACCTTTGCTCAGGACAAGCACTCTTGCTCCCCATAAATATATGCCATCCTCTACCGTGACCTGATCCCTCCTAGTCCAAAAATGTTTCAATTCTAGTTGTGATGATCCTTTGGTTTTCCCCATTTATATGAGAAAATGAGGACTGTAGATGATGGAGGTAAAAGTTGAAAGGTATGGTGCTGGAAAAGCACAGTAAGTCAGGCAGCACCTGAGGAGCTGGAGGATCGACATTTTGGGCATACACTTTTCTTGATGAAGGGCTTATGCCCGAAATGTCAATTCTCCTGTTCCTCGGGTGTTGCTTGACTTGCTCTGCTTTTCAGCACCACACTTTCCCCCAATTAATACCAATTGTTTCAGTTTGGAAAGGACTGGATTTTCCTGTGTCCAAGTATGATATTGTTAACTGTGACTAGGAGTAGGCCCAGAAAATTTAATAGCATTCGAGACTCTTTCACTGGGGGCATCACAGATAGTGTATCTGGAGGTAGGTTTGCTTGCTGAGCTGGAAGGTTCATTGTCAGACATTTCATCACCATAGTAGGTAACATTTCAGTGAGCCTCCGGATGAAGCATTGCTGGTGTTTCCTGCTTTCTATTTATATGGGCTTCATCCAGAGGCTCACTGAAGATGTTACCTAGTAGGGTTATGAAATGTCTGAACTGAACCTTCCAGCTCAGTGAGCAAACCTACATCCAGAACCTCAACCTGAGCTACAAATCTTCTCAAATTTGCTCGGTAGTGTATCTGCAAATGGAAGGTGGCTCGATGCATCAACATTTGATACCCAGTCTGCCGGACTGTGTTCTAACTTGTAATACTTGTAATTATAAGCACTAAGTATTAGAGCTGACCACTGAATGCAATCCAAACCTATGGATGGCACTGTTTTGTCTTCTTTAAGCACACTAATTGGAGGTTAGTGGTCCATAATAATCACAAATTTCCATTCATAAAGGTATTAGTAGATGTTCCTGACTCTAAATATGACTGTCAATCTTTTTTTTCTGTCTGGGCATATTTACACTCTGCATGAGCCAAAGTCTTGGAAGCATTCTGTTGGACATTTGTCTCCATTGGGTAAAGGATGAACTAATACCACCTTGATGCCACATTGGGAGGCTTTGCATGTAAATACAGATCTTCCTTGGGATCATAGTGTGCCAGCACCTTAGAGGATGACAGCTGTTTCTTTACATTATTGAAAGCTAAGGCCTGTCTCAAAGACTATTTCCAAGACTGACCCCTTTTCAGGAGTTGATGCCAAGGTGCCAGGAAGGATGCCAGCTTATCTGTGAACTTTGAATAGTAAGTTACTAGCTCAAGAAATTATTTAAGTTCATGGACAGACGTGAGAGCCAGGCACCTTTGATCACCCACCAATTATCTTCCAAGTCTTCTAGACTCTGTGTCCCACATATGTCATTTGAGGGGTGAGGAATACACATTTTTCCCTTCTTAGCTGTACACCTGCCTTGGAAAAATGCCTTTGGATGATAACAAAGTTCTCTAAGTGTTCCTGATTGGTTTGCCCTGTTATCAGGATGTCATCTAGGTGAATGAAGACCTGAAGTGGACCTTGCAAAATATTTTCCATTGTCTGCTGAAACATTGTTCAGGCTGATGATACCTCAAATGGCAGTCTTGTATATTGGTACAAGTCCTTATGGGTATTAATTGTAACATACTTCTGGAAATCCTGGTCTAAACACAATTAAATGTAAGGCCAAGGAGCAAATGCTGATGCATTGAGATGCTTCCCACTAGCAGACACACCACTGGTGGCATCCTCCAGTGAAAGAATCCGTAATGGTATGAAATTTTATGGACACACTCCAGTTTTGTGAAAGACAGCCCCCCATCTATTTTTGCATATAAATCCTCTATCTGAGGGATTGGATATTTATGCAGCTGCAAAAGATGGTTTACCATCTGTTTAAAATCTACAAAAGGCAAACTGACCCACTGGGTTTTAAAATCGGTCTGGCTTTAATTCCATGAATTAGACTGGTTTGATGATTCCTTCACTTTGCAGCCTTCTGATTTCTGTCTCGACTTTTGCTCATAAGGCAAATGGCACTAGGTGGGCCTTGTAGAATGGAAGCATTGCTTCCTGGTTAACATGCAAAGTCTCTATGGCTTCTTTGATAGTCACTAGACCTTCCTGAAAAACTTCCAGGTAATTAATGAGAAGTTTATTCAGGCAGCCATTGTCTAATTAAAAAATGTTCACCCAATATAGGTGAATCTCTCACAACCAGTGTAAGCTTGGGCTGAAACCGTTTACTTCAATGAGTGTAACGGCATCAACTTTTCATAAGAAATTGGAATCAAAGTGTTAACTTTAATCTGTAAACGTATCCCAGTACAGGTTCTCAGCCTAGCTGAGGTCCTGTTCAAAATGAAGGCTGATGTCCAGAGTGAATTTTATTAAAAACTGTTTCTGTGATCACTGAAATGGCTGCACCAGTATCGACCTCCACTAGAACTGAATGACCATTTAATCAGACGTTTTTTTATCTGGTTTGGATCTGAATTTGATGTTGTTAAGCAATTTAACTATTCCAAACTTGATGTAGATGGACTTTCCAGGGTATGAACCCTCCTGGATATCGGCCTTTGAGTTATCTACTCAACTTAAGTCCAGAAGGACTCTTTTGCTGTCTTCTGTCTGCAACAGGTACAATTGCTTGCTGGCCAGGATCCTGAAGAAACTTTTAACAGTTTAGCCAAGGCTTGGCTTTGTTTTGTTTTGCGGTTTTGCTGTTGGATACCTAGAGTCCCTCTGCTCAGAATATGTTCTGAGTAAGGCTATGCAATTGCCTACACTCAAGTGGTGTTCCTCAAGCTCACTTCTATTAGAATACCCTGCAACTCATATGTTCCACTTGCTGCATTTTCCAATGGTAAAACCAATAGTTCAATTGGGCTTCAGCTATGTGTTTTTGCATAGTTACAGTGATCACACATACCAGATAGCCTCTAAGCATCTCATTATGATTAAACCAAATTCACAGGTTTCTGCCAGTTGTCTTAACTAAGTCAAAAACCACAATAGAGATTCCTCTGACTCTTAATTTGTTGAGTAAAAGTGATAGTCTCTCAGAATCAGAGGAGGCTTGGGATCAAAAAATTCCTAGGCCATGTCAATCCTTTCTTGAAAGTGTCTGGTGCCTCAGGGAAAGTTAGGCTCTCAATGACAGAGAACCTGCAGTTCTATTGCTGTTCAAGGAATTACTCATTGTTTTGGGTCTGCCATATTGTTGTTTGCCTGGAAAACAATAATGCATTCTTTCCACATACTAGGCCCAGTTCTCAATGGAAGGGTTGAATGAGTCAAGTTTCTCACTTAAACACATGGAGTAAAAACTGCTATCCCAACTCAAAGACAACTGTTGCAAGCGGGTTTCTTCAGGATTGCGTTTTACTCTTGTCACTGAAAAAACTCCAATGAGGCTAGTATCCTATCCCCAAGTCACCTTTTATGTATGCACAAACAGTTCTTGACTATAGTACTGCTCTTCACAGTCAGCTATTAGAGTGCCAGATGATACTCCTCTTTTTATCTGTCAGCCAGGGCTCTCTGAACCAGATTCAAGTCCCTAATGAGTGAACACATAACCTATGATGTTCAGCTGGCTGATCTCATTGCAATCACTACACTCACAGTACTATGCTAGCCATCTCTATCCAAGGAAAAAGGCTCTCACTGTCTACCCTATCGAACTCTCTGATCATTTTGCATGTCTCCATTAAGTCACTTCTCAACCTTCTGCTCTCCAATGAAAACAGCTTCAAGTCCATTAGCCTTTCCTCATAAGATCTTTCCTCCATACCAGGCAACATCCTGGTAAATTCCCTCTGCACTCTTTACAATACTTCCACATCCTTCGGATAATGCAGCCACCAGAACTGTACGCAATACTCCAAGTGTGGCTGCACCAGAGCTTTGTACAGCTGCACCATGACCCCATGGCTCTGAAACTCAAACCCTCTACCAATAAAAGCTAGCACACTGTGTGCCTTCTTAATAATTCTATTAATCTGGATGGCAACTTTCTGGGATCTATGCACATGGACATTGAGATCTCTCTGCTCATCTACACTTCCAAGAATCTTACCATTAGTCCAGTACTCTGCATTCCTGTTACTCCTTCCAAAGTGAATCACATCGCACTTTTCTGCATTAAACTCCACTGGCCACCTCTCAGCCCTGCTCTGCAGCTTATCTATGTTCCTCTGTAACCTGCAACATCCTTTTGCATTGTCCAAAACTCCACTGACATTAGTGTCATCTGCAAATTTACTAACTCATTCTTCTATGCTCTCATCCAGGTCGTTTATAAACATGACAAAGAGAAGTGGCATCAAACTAGATCCTTGCAGTACACCAGTGATAACTGAACTTCAGGAGGAACCTTTCTCATCAGCCACCACCCTGTGTCTTCTTACAATTAGTCAATTTCTGATCCAAACCACTAAATCACCCTCAATCCCATGCCTCCATATTTTCTGCAATAGCCTATTATGGGAAAACGGCTTTACTGAAAGCCATATACACC